>NC_135538.1:24288333-24611667 GCF_045843805.1 Urocitellus parryii
ATTGTAATGGAGAAAAAGGTTTTACTAATGATAATTAATATGGAACAATATTATGATACAATGCATGTTAAAATAGGTTACAAATAATTCACATTTTTAAAATAATTCAGGAATGTGTATGTGTGTGTGTGTGTGTGTGTGTGTGTGTAGCTATACAAAACTTATTTGAATTGTCAACAAAGTGCATAAAGCACAAAGCTGATTTTAAAAGTTGTGAAGGGACACACATTCTAAATTCACATAGCCAAAAGAAATGGATTACAGCAGGGAACTAACATCACAAGAAATGGCTAAGCTTGAGGAATGAGTAATAGCAGGAAAATAAAGAAGAATCTCAGTGCAAAAATATGACTTTCTGTTCTATTCTAGGAAACTGATGTCACTGAGCAATCTAGACACAAAGACAGGAACCAACACTTTGGATCAATTTTGAGATTAAATAATAATTTCCCAGATGTAATAGTCTAGGAGCTAAAGATACCTTAAAAGTATGGGAAGAACAACATGATACTGATGGAGGTGCCACCCAGCAAGAAAGAAATGTATATATCATGTGTAGGTAGGTAAAAGTTGGTGTGGATTTAAACTATCATGTTATCACAATTATTGGGAAAAATAAAACCATTTTTATTTATGAGCCTAATAACTTGAGATTCTGTTTATATATATGTAGAGAGAGGGCTCTAAGGACACGTTACCATGGTAATAAGGATTATATCTTGTTGATAAAATCATGGGAGGTTCTATTTTCTTATTTTTCTTTGTATGAATACTTGAATTTGCTGCTAAAATATATATTATTTGTAGTGAAAACACTTTAAAATATTTTATATATAACATAAATGCCACTATTAAAATATGTAGTATTGATTTACTACCTAATATTATCTAACTCTGATCCTAATATTTACATAGAGTTTCTGGAAGTTTAAAAGCATTGCCAATACAGTTTCATGTGCTAATTATTGGCTTAGCAGAGAGAAGTGTTATTTTCTAACTCTTTCTAAAATGTGGTGCATAACTTTTTTTCTTGAATTTATTTAACAAAGATCCTCTGAGGACCATTTTGTATTATAACTGATTAGAGAGGGTTTCTCCTCATAATAAATAATTGCCATCTACTGCCTTTCCCTTTGGGGGGCTCATGTTGTTAGAAAGGAAGTGTTAGCTATGGGCAATAGTTTTTTCATGACACATTTAGCATTTTACAGAAAGTATATAATAAAAAAGTCAACAGCTAACCACCACAAGGTAAAAAAAAAAAAAAGCAACCTTCTACTCCAATGATCAGAAGGAACTTCAATGTAGAATATATTTCTTTGCCAATCATCTTCTGACGTATTCATTGCCAGAAATTTGGATTTTCACAACACTGATATGATTTGGAACTGATTGTTTTACCTCTGAAGCATTTTTGTATTCCTAACCTAAATGTACTTTCATGGTATATGAAGTACACACTATAATTAGTGTATGGGATGAATGTCAGGCTCTTTCTAAAACCCACATAAGTGTTAGGAGGTATTCTTTCCATTTCAAAGGAGAGGAACTGATAGACATTAACAAAGTAGAAATCAGAAGTATTGATCTGTTACTGGACTTCTCTCATGACATTTAGACATAACTAAGAAAAAAAATACTGTTGAGTACACATTTACATGATTTTTATCTGTAGATATTCACAAACATATATGTACAATATAATGCATAAATATGCTGATTCTTCTGTATCAGGCAGTTTTAAATATATATTAAAGGAATTGTTAATTCATGGTATTATCATGTCTAAGTTTAAAAGTATAATTCTACTATAAGTTACTGAGTAGCCTGATTGTGTTTGTGCTTCCTGATATGTTAAAAAAAATGCTTTTCTTGTTTCAAAATAGAATGTCAGCCAAAACCCTTTTTATTGATTATTAATCAGGTTTCTGTTAAGAAAAGATTTTAAGTCAGTAGAATTCTAATGGAAATTTTTCTTATGGCTTTACTTAGTAAAATATATGAGCAACTCATCAGCTACATAAAACTTAATAATCAGAGAAGTTATCATAATTGTAATATGCATGTTTTTCTATCTTTGGGGAACAAGGAGAATACTAAATGGCTGTGTTTCCCTAGCACTGATTTCAAAGAAGGGAAATTTTACACTTTTTATAATAGAACTCTTAATTGTTTCTATTTTACTGATTATTTTTCAAAGATCATTAATAATTCAATTTTACTATATCCACTATTAATTCTCTAAAATATATGATGTGGTTTCACTAAATACAATGTGGTAAAATATCTAAATTCCATTTTCCCTAACGGTACTGCCCTTTCCTTAGCTCAAAGGGCATGTTTTCTGCAAGATAGGGAATGATGTCATTTTATGCAGAGAATAATTTACCACCTGCTGGAAGGAGGAGGCATATTGTGGCAGCTGCATTGCTGATTTGAAAGAGCAGCAAAATATAAATGTATAGATGAACACATCAGTGTAATGGGTGGGGAAGTGTAACACACTTTTCCCAACAACAGCTGGAAAATTATACTAAGCCCAAAATAGTATCTTTTGGCTTCACACCAAATGTTTCTCTCCCTAGTACTATGCAGAGCAAAAATACTACTCAAAAATGAATTCTTTATTCTGTTTACAGAAGTGGCATTTTCATTGAAAGGCATATTGGATGTTCAGGAAGAGATGATAAAAATAAGTAAAAGATATATTTTATGAGTTGTCCATTTTAAAATAGAACCCAGAGTCTTCAGATAACAAGGAAGAAATAATGCCTCTTGAATCCTTGATGTTTTTCCTTTATGACTGACCTTGTATCAATAAAAAAAAAATTCTTTGGGAGTTTTATAAAATGCCAGCTGTAACATCAGAAATAATCTATCTCTAAATAACAAATTGAATAAATTATGAATGAAAAGAAAACTCCATGTGTTTATAAATCATTTAATAAATGGATGAGTTTGTGCAGCAAATACAATCAAATAATATTATTCTGTTTCCAATTTTTTTGTTATGTAGATTGTGAGCAATTGCTAATACAGAAATTGACACCTAGAATCAAGACTAAGATTTTCATTGCTTATATACTTTTTATTTATTTTATTTTTAAGAATTAAGAAGAGTGATATTTGTGGTTATATTATCTTCTTTAGAAAGTGGAATATAGGTGACCCTGGTCATCTTCACTAGCTGTAGACTTTAATATCATCCTCAATCATATAATTAGTGATCTTCTCTAAATGTCACATTTAAAACACTAATAGAATTTTAACTTCATTTATTCTTTTATTTTTGTATGTAAGCATTTTCCATAATTCTTTATTTTTGGATGTAAGCATTTTCCATAATTCTTGTTATAACTTAAGTCATTTTCATAATGATAATTCCTTTTACACATTGATTAATTAGATTATTTTTTCCTAGTGGTGTATGTTGGCCATTTAAGCAAAAATTAAAATTTACTTAAATCTTCATCTACATAGCATGCAATGTTGAATTCCCTATTAATGTTTAAATTTGTTATTTCATATCAAACTTTAATATACACATTTTCTATGGTGTTCTGTGGTAAATGAAAATTTTATTTTGATTTCATGCCAGTTTTACAATACAGGAGAAAATGAACATTCAAAGAAAATATTATCTCCAGCTATTGGACATTTGCATGTTAAAAGTGGATAATTCAATTGTTTAAAATCTATTCTCCACTTTCACTCTGGAAATGAATCCTATGGGAATTTCAATGAATTTAAAACATTCTCTTTTTAACTGCCTAACTATGCATTAGTCATTTATGAAGTTTTAACACATGTCAACAAGTCAATTATCCACTAATCTCCTACCATGAAGGATGTGGAGTCTCTTGCTCTTTTTCTTGAATCTGGGTGAGTTTATGAATGCTTTGACTTACAGATGATTCTGGAAGGGACATCACATGAATTTTCAGGTAAATTATTAAAAGGTACATGCCATCCAGCCAGTTCCTTTGAACTCTATTCAACAAGAAGCCTTCACCACATAAATAGTCTCATTATTCAGATGCAGCCATGATGGAGAGACCACATGCAGAAACACTAGCTGATGGGACCAAATGATTAAGCCACTACAGAAATCACTGTGGGGATTCCTCAGAAAACTTGGAATGGAACCACTATTTGACCCAGTTATCCCAATTCACATTTTTTTCCCAAAGACTTAAAATCAGCATATAGCAGTGACACAGGCCCATCAGTGTTTATAGCAACTCAATTCTCAATAGCCAAGCTATGGAACCAACCTAGGTGCCCTTCAACAGATGACTGGACAAAGAAAATGAGGTATATATACACAATGAAATATTACTTAGCCACAAAAATGAAGTCATGGCATTTGCCAGAAAATGGATGGAACTGGAGAATATCATGCTAAGTGAAATATGCAAATCCCCCAAAAACAAAGGCCAAATGTTCTCTCTGATATATGGATGCTAACCCACAATAAAGGAGAGTACAGAGGGGAAGAATACAAGTTAACATAGAGGAATGAAAGGAAAGGACAGGGAAAGGGAATAGGAAAGACAATAGAATTAATCAGGTAGAATGAATCAAATGAGTTTCCTTTGCTCATATATGACTACATGATTAGTGTAACTGCACATTCATTATGCCCAGAAAAATGGGATCCTAATTGGCATGGGTTGTACTCCATGTCTCTATGTATGTATAATATATCAAAATATACTCTATTGTCATGTATTTTTTAACAAAAAAAAAACTGGACCAAATGATAGCCAACATTAACTGCAAGCTCAGAGTGAGTCACACTGGATACCCTGTGTGCAGCCTGCTGATGACAGGACCCAATTGGCATTATACTGAAATTTTATGAGAAACAAAAGTGAGATCTTCCTAGATCTATTTCAAAAATTTTTAACCCAGAAAATTGTGAGCAAAATAAAATTATTTTTTTAAAAACTGATAATGTGAGGGTAATTTTTTATTTGGCTGTAGTAATGGCAGTCATTCGTTCTTTATTCATTACCTAAGGGGGGGGGGAAAAACCCTTATTCCATCCCTAGACCCATTCAGAGAGTGACAGATCTTGACTCTTTGAAATCCAAAGCCTCTTAACTGCTATTCTCTAGAATGTCCCCACAAATAATTTTCAGCTAATGAAATGTCTGATAACCAGGTGTGGTGGCACATGCCTGTAATCACAGTGATTTTGAAAGCTGCAGTAGAATGATCACAAGTTCAATACTCTGCCTCAAAAAATGAAAAGAACTGGGAATGTCGCTCAGTGTTAATGTTCCCCTGGATTCAATTCCCAGTAACAGAAATATAGAGGTTCCCAAGAAGAGTGTAGAATCCTGAGATTACCAGAAGCTATGAACCCTAGCACCCACTTTTCATGTGCTTGTCTACTGTAAAATGCTGCTGTTATGCCTAGAGTCCCTGACCTAATTTCTGATCAGTTCCTTTATTTCTTCTACCCAGTACAACTCCCTAAATGCCAGATCATTTATTTGGAACTGATATTCTGCTTATATTTTTCCAGCATCATTCTCCAGAGAGGAAGTTTGGTTCTCATCAATCATCTGTAGACTGAAGTCCCTTCTGCCCCAACCTGGTGTTTATGTATTTAGTTCTATGTTTTATAGTTTCAGGACAAAAAAAAGGCTTTCAGAAAAGGTATGCTTATCAATTTTGATGTAGGATAAATGATATGTTTGTCTCTTTTCTATTGATGCTTTGTAGTCATACATAATATTGGAATTTGTTTTGACATAATTATACAAACATGGAATATAATTTGCTCCCATTCAGTCCCCAGTACTTCCCTTTTCCCAATCCTAATCCTTCCCCTATGTCTTTTCCTCTAATCTACTGCCTTACTTCTACTTACTTATTGTTGTTTTAAATTAGTGCTTTATAGTTATATGTATAGATGAAATTCACGGTTGTGTATTATATATGTACAAGGCATAGTTGGTCAATTTTATTTCACTGTTCCCCCCTTTCCCCATCCCTCTATCCTACTTCTCAATCCCCTTACTCTAATATGTTGATCTCTTTTCTATTTTCATGGAATTCCTCTCCTCCTCCACATTTTATTCTTATTTTAATCTTAGCTTCTACATATGAGAGAAAATATCCAATGCTTAAGTTTTAGAATGTGGCTTATTTTACTTAGCATGATGTCCTCCGGATCCAACTACTTATTAGCAAATGCCATCATTTTATTCTTCTTATGTATAGTTGAGTAAAACTCTTTTGTGTACATATACCATGATTGTCAACTGGTATGTGGGCTGATTTCATAACTTGGATATTGTGAGTTGAAGTGACTATGTCATTATAGAATGCTAATTTTAGGGATTTTTTTTTTTTTTGGAAGAATACTAAGGAATGAGGTAGTTGGGTCATAGGGTGGATCCATTTCTAGTTTTTTGAGGCATCTTCATACTGATTTCCAGAGTGGTTGTGCCAAGTTTTAGTCTCACCAACAATGCATGAGTGTACCTTTATTCTCTCATCCTTACCAGAATTTATTATTATTTGTATTATTGTTAATTGCCATTCTGATTGAAGTCAGATGGAATCATAATGTAGTTTTGATTTGCATTTCCCTGATTAAAAGATATGTTAAACATTTTTTTTCCTGTATTTTTGGCCTTTTGTATTTCTTCTTTTGATAACTGTCTGTTTAGTTCTTTGGACAATTTATTTATTTATTTTGGTGTTAGGGTTTTTAATTTTCTTGATATTAATTCCTAACTGTGGAGCAGGTGGCAAAGATTTTCTCCCATTGTGTAGTCTCTCTCTACAAGATATTAATTGTTTGCTATGCAGAAGACTTTTAATTTGGTGTTATCACACATAATGATTTTTTAGTTACATTTCTCAAGCTTTAGGAGTCTTGTTAAAGAAGTCAGTGTATGTGCCAATACGAAGAAGTATTGCATCTACATTTTCTTCTAACAGTTGTAGAGTTTCTGGTCTAATTCCTAGATTTTGATCCACTTTGAGTTGGCTTTTGTGCAAGGTGAGAGATAGGGGTCTAATTTCATTATTCTACATATGGATATACAGTTTTACCAGCACCATTTGTATAAAAAGCTATCTTTTCTTCAATGTATACTTTGGGCATCTTAGTTGAATATAAGAAGACTGTAAAGAATTTGCCTTTGTGTTTTCTATTTTATTCCATTAGTTTTTATGTCTATTTTTTAGTGTAACTCTATACTATAATTTAAGTTCTATTATTGTGATACTTTCAACATCTCTCTTGCTCAGGAATACTTTTGCTATTCTGGGCCATTTATTCTTCAACATAAACTTTAAAACTGTGTTTTCTAGTTCTGTGAAGAATTTCATTTGGGGAATTTGGAGCCCGACCCCACAGCATGTAGGTCGTAGCCAACTTTTTCTTCTATCAGATGCCGTGTCTCTGATTTGATATCAAGCTCCTTGATCCATTTTGAGTTAACTTTTGTGCATGGCGAGAGAAAGGGATTCAGTTTCATTTTGTTGCATATGGATTTCCAGTTTTCCCAGCACCATTTGTTGAAGATGCTATCCTTCCTCCATTGCATGCTTTTAGCCCCTTTATCAAATATAAGAAAGTTGTAGTTTTGTGGGTTGGTTTCTGTGTCCTCTATTCTGTACCATTGGTCCACCCGCCTGTTTTGGTACCAGTACCATGCTGTTTTTGTTACTATTGCTCTGTAGTATAGTTTGAAATCTGGAATTGCTATACCACCTGGTTCACACTTCCTGCTTACTATTGTTTTTGCTATTCTGGGTCTTTTATTCTTCCATATGAATTTCATGATTGCTTTCTCTATTTCTACAAGAAATGCCGTTGGGATTTTGATTGGCATTGCATTAAACCTATAGAGAACTTTTGGTAATATCGCCATTTTGATGATGTTAGTTCTGCCTATCCATGAACAGGGTATATTTTTCCATCTTCTAAGGTCACCCATAGCACAAGAGTTAACATCTAGAATCAACAAATGGGACTTACTCAAACTAAAAAGTTTTTTCTCAGCAAAAGAAACAATAAGAGAGGTAAATAGGGAGCCTACATCATGGGAACAAATCTTTACTCCTCACACTTCAGATAGAGCCCTAATATCCAGAGTATATAAAGAACTCAGAAAATTAGACAATAAGATAACAAATAACCCAATCAACAAATGGGCCAAGGACTTGAACAGACACTTCTCAGAGGAGGACATACAATCAATCAACAAGTACATGAAAAAATGCTCACCATCTCTAGCAGTCAGAGAAATGCAAATCAAAACCACCCTAAGATACCATCTCACTCCAGTAAGATTGGCAGCCATTAGGAAGTCAAACAACAATAAGTGCTGGCGAGGATGTGGGGAAAAGGGTACACTTGTACATTGTTGGTGGGACTGCAAATTGGTGCAGCCAATTTGGAAAGCAGTATGGAGATTTCTTGGAAAGCTGGGAATGGAACCACCATTTGACCCAGCTATTCCCCTTCTCGGTCTATTCCCTAAAGACCTAAAAAGAGCATGCTACAGGGACACTGCTACATTGATGTTCATAGCAGCACAATTCACAATAGCAAGACTGTGGAACCAACCTAGATGCCCTTCAATAGACGAATGGATAAAAAAAAATGTGGCATTTATACACAATGGAGTATTACTCTGCATTAAAAAATGACAAAATCATAGAATTTGGTGGGAAATGGATGGCATTAGAGCAGATTATGCTAAGCGAAGCTAGCCAACCCCTAAAAAACAAATGCCAAATGTCTTCTTTGATATAAGGAGAGTAACTAAGAACAGACTAGGGAAGAAGAGCACGAGAAGAAGACCAACATTAAACAAGGATGAGAGGTGGGAGGGAAAGGGAGAGAGAAGGGAAATTGCATGGAAATGGAAGGAGACCCTCAGGGTTATACAAAATTACATACAAGAGGAAGTGAGGGGAAAGGGAAAAATAATACAAGGGGGAGGAATGAATTACAGTAGTGGGGGTAGAGAGAGAAGAGGGGAGGGGAGGGGAGAGGGGATAGTCGAGGACAGGAAAGGCAGCAGAATACAACAGACATGAGTATATCAATATGTAAATCAATGGAAATGTAACTGATGTGATTCTGCAAGCTGTATACGGGGTAAAATTGGAGTTCATAACCCGCTTGAATCAAAATGTGAAATATGATATATCAAGAACTATGTAATATTTTGAACAACCAACAATAAAAAAAAAGAATTTCATTTGGTATTTTGATGGGGATTACTGTATATATCACAAATACTGAATCTCAAAACATTCAAACATTGAGACACATCCCCTGCCCTAATTTGTATTTTATTCAGAGACAGGGTCTCACTGAGTTCCTTAGCACCTCACTGTTGCTGAAGCTGGCTTTTAACTCTCCATTCTCCTGCCTCAGCCTCCTGAGCTGCTGGGATTACCAGCAGTTTGGTTCTTCTTTAACGGTGTAGTAGAACTTGATTGAAAATCCATCTGTTCATGGTTTTTTCTTTGTTCGAAGACTTTCATTTGTTACTTCCATTTTTTTTTTTGCTTCATATCAATGTGTTTTTAAGTCTTTATGTCCTCATGGTTCAAATCCTCAATATATTCAAGATTTTCTAGATTGTTAGGGTATAAATTTTCAAAATAGATTTTAATGAAACTCTGAATTTAATGTTTCTGTGGAAATATCTCTTTTATATTTCTAATTTTGTTGATTTGGTTTTCTCTTTCTTTTGGTTAGTTTGGCTATGGTTTTATTAATTTTGTTTGTTTTCAAAGAACTAATTTTTTGTTTCATTGATTCTTCATATTCTTTTATTCTCAATTTTATTAAGTATGTCTCCAATTTCTACTATTTCCTGTCTTCTCTTGATTTTGGAATTAGTTTGTTTTTCTTTTTCTAGCACTATAAAATATGGTGTTAGATTATTTATTTTTTTAATCTTTCTAGTTTTTTAATGTAGAAACTCAGTGCTAAATTGTTCCCTTAAAACCGCCTCATACTTTCCCAGATTTTAGTATTTTGAAGTCCTATTTTCACTTGTTACTAATACTACTATTTTACTTCTCCCTAGATGTATTATATGACTCATTTCTCATTCAAAATAGTATTATTTAACCTCCAGACATTAAATTAGTTTCTGTTTTTTATCTTGTCATTGGTTTCTAATTTTATTCCATTATAATCTGAAATCATGGAATAATCTTTTTTTTTATTTTCTAAGTTTGGTTTGTACCCTAAATAATATCTAATTTAGAGAAAGTTCCATGTGCTGCTGAGAAGAAAGTGCATTCACTTGTTGATGGATAAAATATTCTCTAAGGAATCACTTAGATCTATTTGCTTAATAGTACTTTCTAGTTCTGAAGAGTCTTTATTTAGTTTATGTCTATATGACCTATCAAATGACAAGAAAGATGTGTGAAAATCAGTATATTGCTTTGTGGTTTTTTTGAGTCTTTATATACAGAAGAGTTTACTTTATGTACATAAGTGCCATAAGTGCGCTGTTGTTTGGGACATAAATATTTATAATCATTATATCTCATTTGCTGAATGATTTCCTTAACCAGTATGAAGTGAGCTTCTATGTTTCTTCTAATCAGCTTGAAGTCTATTTTGTCTGATACGAAAGTAGAGAGATTAGCTGTCCCTGCCTAATTTCTGTTTCCCTTTGCATGATATATCTTTTCCATCCTTAAACCATCAGTCTGTTGATGTCTTTGCCTGTAAAGTGAATCTCTTTTAAACAACATATGGTTGGGTATTGTTTTTTAATATAGTCTGCTGATCTATGTCTTTTGATTGGAGTGTTTAGATAACTTAAATTCATTGCTGTTATGAAGAGATGATCTTTATTTCCTGCCATTTTGATTTGTTTCAGACTTGCATATTCTTATGGTGTGATTCATCCCTATCCTGCTTTTTATTTTTGTTTTTCATTTCTTCTGCATAAAATTGAGTGTTTTGTAATTCAAGATTAGTAAATATGAATTCTTTTAGTTTCTGCTTATCACAGAAGTTTTTTATTTGATCTTTTATTCTAAAAGATATTTTTGCTAAACATGGAAATATTGATTGGTACCCATTTTATTTCAGGGCTTAGTGTGTGTTATATATATATATATATATATATATATATATATATATATATATATGTATATATATATATTATACATATATATACACTAATATATTCTAAACTCTTCTGGATTTTATGGTCTAGGTTGAGAAATTAATTTAAATCTGAGTTGGCTTACCTCTAAATGTGACCTGCCACATTTTTCTTCTGACTTTTAAAAGTTTCTCCTGAAGAGTTAATTGTGAGGGTATCAACCAAAGGACTGACTTGCCCGAGCTCCCACTGCCACAGGTATAAATTGCTGGTGTCTTCTCCCCCTCTGCTGGGTCTTCTCTGGAGTTGTGCTAAGCATCTGGTGGCTTCTATCCACTTCGTGGCCTTTGGGTTCAGGCTCTCTGTGGCCATTGGAGATACAGAGGCCTTGTCCAGACTGATATATATCACTGGGATATTGATCCTGGGAGGGAAAGAGTCATTTGCTACACCTGCATCTGACCTCCGACTGCCTGTGGTTGCCAGGTAATTTTGTGTTATGTAAAATTGAAATTTATATAATATAAATATATATATTCAATTTTAGAAATAAAATTAGCAACCAGAATGAATTCATTAATTTAAAGCATTGAAACATTTTTGAATGAGTAAATTTTATCACTGTCTATCACTGACTATCAGTGCAGGGGTTTAATATAACACAGTCCGACTCATAGTCAGTTTCTATTATTATTATTTTTTTTTTACTTTTTACCCTAAATACATCTCCATAATTTCCTGAAAAGAGGTATAACTTCTCCATGGTCCTGCTCCTTCACTAGTGCTTTGATATTAGTAACAACAATTTGTGTCTAAAAAAATCTGTGTTTTGGTCAGCATTTTCACTGCTGTGACAAAAAGACCTAACAAGAACAATTTTAGAGGAGTGAGTGTTCATTTGCCACCCATTAATTCAGAGGTATCAGTCCATAGAGGGCCAACTCCATTGCTCTGGGCCCAAGGTAAAGCAGAATATCAGGGTGGAAAGGCATAGAGAAGGAAACCATCTCAGGACTTGACAATCGGGAAGTACAGATAAAGTTCTCCACACCAGGGACAAAATATAAACCCCAAAGCCATGCCCCCAATGACACATATAATCCACACCCTACCTGCCTAGAGTTAACACCCACTTAATCACTATCAGGGGATTAATGCACAAATTAAGTTAAGCCTCTCATAACTCAATTATTTCATCTCTAAACTTTCTTGCATTGTTCAACATACAAGCTTTTGGAGGACACCTCATATCTAAACCAAAACAAGCTGTGATATGGTTTATAGTTAACTTTACTGCAAGCTAAATTTTAGTAAAAAACAAATGTTTAAAATAACATTTGAATTTAATGTAAATAAGTTAAAATAAGTATCAGGATTTTTGGAAATTTTTAAGTTGGAAAGCATCCCCTTGTTAAATCGTAGAAAATTCATGTCATAAGGAGTATTATTTTTAATAAGCAAAAGCTCATTGAAATGAATGAGACCTTTGCACCATTTTACCCAAAGCAATTTTGTGTAATAAGAAAAATTCCTTTGAGGTAGACTGTTATGGAATTTAACTTCAGTTCAGTAAATTGTTTCTCTGTTTCCTTTGAAATGAGAATTTAAAGACAGTGAATACAAATGAAGATAATAATGAATAAAAAATGTGAACCCGTTGTTAATGATGAGTCATTTTTTGAAATGTAAGAAAAATGTAGTTATATTATCATATCAAATCATTTGCTAAAATGCTGTATCAGACTCTCTGTGACTAAATTATTTGAAAACTACTGCTGACCTTTATTTTGAATAATGCAAATTCTAATAATTAAAAAGTACATTGTTGGAGTAATTAACAATCTACCCTTCCATCTTCAACTTTCATGGCTGTTATTATGCTCCCAGCCCTAAACTCATGTTTCATCTTCTCCAGACTCCTTAGTATTCCCAAAGAATATACCTCATATTGTTCTGTGTTGATTCATTCTCTTTCCTGTAATATGCTCTTCCCTTTCATTAGGTATACTGTTAAATTTCTACCTTCATTTTAAAGACTACATGGAATCTTAGATGGAGTTCATTACTCTCTCTTCTGATAGGGAAAGCACATAGTTCCTCTTCTTGCACTGCATTTATTATTAGTTTATATAAAATATTATGCATGAAAATAAAGATGACCTTGAAATTTAAATTTTGTCTAAGTTCCAAGTTATATAATAACTATCCATGTATGTTATCAGAACCATAATAAGACCTAGAGCAGAATGTAAGAGCCTATGTAAACCATGAATAACTGCTGTGCATGAGCATGTAATAATCTTTCCTCCTTGCAAAAACAAGAATGATGATTTGATGCAGTTAAGTCACAGTTTCTCTTCCATGTAGATTTTGACTTCATTATGCAATTTGTCAGTGTCCTGAGGGGTTTGATGTGTCTGTGTGTGCAGGATTGTATCTCTGTGTGTATGTGTAGTTTTCATCATTGCTGTTGTTTTAGATGCAAGTCTTGCTTATTAGCCAAGCAACAATAATGCAAAAATTTAGCTCCCCACACATTTTGGGGAATTTTGGGAAGAGACAGGACTCCAAGTTGCAAAGCACATGTTGGATTATGCCATATTATTTTAGACCAAATAACATATAGTTAAATTTATCGTACAAGAAGCCTGTTATCTCAAAGAATGTCAAGGGTAAAAGTGATGTGATATGTTTCTCCTCTGGACTATATTTAAGAAGAAAAATAAAGAGAAATTGTGATGTAGATGATTCATGAAAACATAATAAAACCCCTATCTCCCTATCCAAAATATATTAGAGGAATCTGAGTCTTGGATTTGTTAAGTATGTAAAAGTTCATGGTTGAACTAAGTAAAGAAAAATGAGCAGAACAAGCTAACTACATTTTCCAGCTCTTAACACAATGTTTGAGTTAGCTCGTATTATGTATTAGATAAATGATAGGAAGGAGCAAGCAGGAGGGAAAAAGGGAAGAAAACCATCTCAATACCATTAAATTATTTGGGCATTATTTTGAAGTCTATTGCAATGGGATTTAGTCTGAATTACATGTAGAAAGTGTAATATGACATTTCATAATTCCCTTATAAAAACACAGCAAGCAGTATTAACAAGGACAGGGTCAAAGAGAACAAAGAAACCAATTCTGTATTTTTTTTTAACTTAAGGGCATATTCCATTTGTTTTCTTCTGGAGTTTATTCCACATTTCCATGGAGGTCATTAGGGGTGTGTACTACTTACTATCCTGTTTATATTTTAATTGATCTCATTTAAATTGATCTGCTTACATTTTCTTCCTTTTATTTTAACATATCAAGAAAGAAGCAGATTCCAAAAAGAAATGTGTTTCTCTTTTTCTTTTCATGTCCTTCTACATTTTCTAAATAAATTTAGTCATTGAAATATTCCAAGTAAATTTCAGTCATTTGTCAAAAAGCGACTTTTAAAAATGGTACAAATACATTTATTCTCTGCACTCTAACAGACAAACAAGTTTGTTTTTTATTTTTATTTCCATTTAAATTATGTTTTGCTATTTTAGATTTCTGAAGTATCTGTGTTTACAACATTTACAGGTGATTTTTAATATTTCTTTTTTAAACTGATTGACTAATGGAAGCATTGTCAATTCTGTTAAAGATGGTTAAAGATGGCTAAATTTCCCCCTGATATTTTAAAGTAGATGTAGTTACAATTGGCCCTCCACAACCATGGATTCTGCATCAGTAGATTCAATCAACAACAGGTCAAAATATATTTAGTAAAAAAATAATTGAAGTTGTTACTGATATGTTGTATGGCCTCAAATAGATTCATCTATTCTGAACATATACAGACTCTTTTTTTCTTGTAATGATTGATTCCTTCCACAGCACAGTATAACAATTCTTTATATAGCACTTTAATTTTATTAGGCTTTATAAGTAATATAGAAATAATTTAAAGTATATGGGAGGATTGCATAGATAAGGGGTAAAAATTGTGCCATTTTATATAAGGGACTTGAACATCTGCAGATCTTTTATCTAGGAGGTTTCTGGGACCAGTTCCTTATAGATACATAGGGACTATTATATTAGATATTATGGTAAAAACAATGATCCACTTATTAAAACAGTGCTGGATTTCCTCATTTCCCACTGTTTAATTGTCACAGTAGTTGGTTGTTGCAACAAAGCTGACTAACCTGTGTCATTCTCCCTGATCTTGTTTACTTGGGCAGGGAGTAGGAATCAGTCTTTCCTGTTCTTGAATTTCAGAAACATCATGACCCACATGAGAAGCTATTGCTGTTCATCACTCTTCAGAAATTTCTTAGGCAATCACAATTTGGGAAAGGGCTATAGTAGCTGTTTGTCCAAGACATTTTTACTAAAAGACATTCATTTATATAGGATTGAAATTTGGCTTAAATAAAGAGTTTGTATTCATTAGTGTCCAGGAGTTTTTTCTTGTATTATATTAAAATAATGAATGATATAGGCTCTCTCTTTCAGAGTTAGGTCTTGCTAAGATTTTGATATAGTTTAAATCTCCTGAAGATTCTGTGGTTGGAAGCTTAGTCCTCACTGCAGTGATGTTGGGAGGTGGTCTCTTTAAGAGGTAGAACCTAGCAGGATATATTCATGTCAGTTGGGGTGGAACCCCAGTAAATCTCTAGTTCCCTCTTTTGTGTTGTGATCTCCTTCTCCTTCCCTCTTATGTCCTCCTGCCATCCACCCTGAGTTCTCACCAGCACTGAACCTTTTTAGTCTCCATTTCCTTGAATAATCAGAACCATGACTTAAAAATATCTTTTTCTTTATAGTTAACCTGCCTCAAGTATTTCATCATAGTAGTGGGAAAAGACTAATACAGCTACACTTGTTTTTGTTTTATACAGAGATGGATTTTTTATATTATTTTATTTTGGTATTTCTCTATACTGTCTCAATTTCCCAAATTCTAGCTATGGTATCTTTGCCCAAATATTTTTGCCTTTCAAATATTCTATGGTTTCAATGGAGAATGTCACTTAAATTACATCTTCTTAGTGTACGTAGGCTAGAAATAACAATATTTGTCATGACAGTTAGTAAATTATATCCTGTTGGTATCTGTTTACTCCTCATGAAGTGAGAAACCTGACAAGATTCAGGAAAAGAGCAATATCTTGTTCCACCCCTTATTTTTGTTCTGTAGTAGCTTATTTATATGCCAATTTAGTAGTTTGAAGACAAAAATCAATAGTGTGTTGGCAAGAAAATAATGTTTAAAAATTTTAATTGCTATATAAAACTAGGGTCCAAAGATATAACAAATTCAGCAATGTTAAGATGTGCTAGTAGGGAGGGAGGACAGTATAAATAAATGATGATATGCCTGCAACATTTGGCAAATGAGCGTGAAAATGTCTCACTGCTGACAGACGTATTAAATTCAAAAATTTTAAATCCATTTTTAAAAGTTGTTATTTATAAAAAAGTTGTTATTTATAAAACTTTCCTTTTAAACGGGAGTAGAGTTTTAAAAATAAGTTGAATTTCTTAGGGGACAAATTACTATGGTTATAATTGTTTTACTAGTGTAACAATATATTTGGATTTCTGTTTGAAAAAAAAAATTGAATAACTTAAAAGTCTGAATGTGTTCTAAAATTAAAATAAAAGAAATAAAAATGGTAAATTTAATTTACCTTTATAACACTAAAAATGGTGTGCTCCTTCCCCTATTCATTTCTATAATATCAGTTGCCCTTTCATCCTCATTAATATCCAGAGCATTCATGCAACTAATTGATCTACTGAGTTTTCCATGGAGAATCCACAATCTCTGATGAGAAATAAGGTCAGAAATAGATTACTTATTATACAGAAAATGGTCACTTTTTAGATACTATACTAATAAACCTGAATAATGAAATGTGGTTATTTAATGCAATTTACTTATAATTAGAAACTGCATATTATTGAAATAGTTTTCTAATTGCCTACAATTTAACCTTTTATATCTACAATTTTTATCAACTATGAAGCAAAATCTTCATTTCAAGAAATCATTGAAATGTTTATTCTTTTCCACATAATTATCTAATACTTTTTAAAAAGCTTAATCTATTAAAAGTACCAACCGAGTTTAAACCTTCTGCTGATTTTAGTGTTGTGAATTTTATACAGAACATTTCACCTCAAAAACGATACCATTTCTTATCTCAATGAACATATACTCTGTAATTCAGATGTTAATTAAAGTCGGTTAAAAGCACATAAAAACAATTACCAACTACAAAGTTAGATTTAAATTGTCATGCCATTAAACAAAAACAATTGAAACAATATTTGTAAAAGTAAGCTGTATTTCTAGACATTTCCATTTTTGTACGACTTTGTTAGGATAAAAATGTCATTATTTTCTACTTTGTGACTTAATTACATTTCCAAATAATACAAATATGTATCAATGAATATTCTGAGATTTTATGGGATTCTATTATTTTTCTGTGTTTGTGTGTAACTGTAACTAATAATCTACTTTAAAATAACTTAAAAGTTATGATGATAGAAAAAATAAAAAGAATTCAGAAAATCATTGTAATTTTAAAATATTGTCAGTGATTTTTAAAACCCTTTGTTAAATTTTATACTTTTTTTGGAAAATAATAACCCATATATCTTGCCACAACTACGATCAATGATATGACTAAAATTCATTTGTTTTATGTTCTGGGAGCTGATGTGCTGACATTTAACTGTGCTGTAGTTTTTAATTTCATCTCTTTCTGCTATGTTGGTGTTTATGGGTGTGGGTGTCTGTGTGTGTGTTATTCTGGACCATTTTATTTGAGAGTTCATACACCAGAGAAAACATTTACTATCTATGTATTTTAGAGTACTTTAAAAAAAGTGAAGAACCATTTACCTACCACTTTACTTGGGAAATAAAACCTACCCATTCCTTGTATTCCTTGTATGCCCTTTCCCACCAGAAATTACCATGCTTTTAATTTTGTCTTATTCATTGTTTTCCTGATGGTTTTATCTCATGAATCTATTCCTAAACAATATATTTCTTAGTTTCACCTGGTTTAAACATAAATGTTCTCATATGTGTCCTTCTAAAAAAAAAGGCTTATTCTCAAAATTATTTCTTTATCAACATATGTTGATGTCTGTACTTAAGTTCATTTTCATTGCTTTTAATATTGTATTACATAACTCCCTCACAATCTATTGATTCATTTTATGATTGATGTACATTTGAGTTGATTCTCCTTCTCCTCCTCCTCCTCCTCCTCTTCCTCCTTCTTCTTCCTCTTCCTCTTCCTCTTTATTTTCTCCTTCTCCTTTTCCTTCTTCCCTCTTCTGGTTATTTTATTCTTACTTTTGCCATGAGCATTTTTATAATGTTTCCGTAATTTTTATATAGTTATACACAAAGTAATAAAGCTAGTTCCTAAATAGTGTACTTAATTTTTAATTTAGCACAATGAGAATTATTTTCTAATGCAGCTTGATTAATTTTTAGTTTTAAGTATAGTTTATGAAATGTTCTCTGTTCTTCCCAATTCTTAATATTGCCACACTTCATTTGTTCAAGTCACATAAGTTAACTATCATTGCATACTAATGAGAATAAATGATTTTAAAGTCATTTATGAAAGTAATATTTACATTTTATGTAGTACTATTATCTTTATATTTTTACTGAAATTTTATGTTAATGCATTTTCCATTGTAATTATTTTTTGTTGTACAAGAGGAAAATATTTTCTACATGACTACAGTTGGTTTTCCCACTCTCCTCATGATATTTTTTATACTTATTTATTTATTTATTTATTTCAGTTGTTGATCGGACTTTATTTTATTTATTTATTTATGTTTGTTTATTTATTTATGGTGCTAAAAATAAAATCCAGTTCTTCACATTTGCTAGGCAAGCACTCAACCCCTGAGCCACTACCCCAGCCCTCTTGGTGATATATTTTGATGAAAAGACATTCTTAATTTTAATGTTGTGACATTTACCTAGACTTATTACATGCAATAGTTTTTTGAAATTTTCTTTAGAATAGTTTGGTGTATAGGTTAATCTCCGGTTTCTACAAGAATGACTAACAAGCTATATGTGTTAGTAGCTGCTCACCTACATAAAAATACACATAAAACATATTATAAAAATGGATGAGGAATACTGTATCATTTTGAATAGAGAAATAAACTGTATTGTTTAAGGTTGACTTTGTTAAGATAAATCAATGAATATATAAATTTTTTCCTATTCTGAATGGAAAAACAGTTGATGTTTTTCATCATCACATATTGATTTGACATTCAGGATTTTAAAAATAGGCTTTAAATGATAAATATAATTTTGTGGACTTGATAACAGAAAATATGTTTAGAATATAATCAACATGGAAAATAATTTTTGGAGAAATATGTAGAGAGTGTCATAAACACTGGAGATTCATAAGAAAATAATTACTCTATCCTTCTGCTTAGGACTTCTAAATTCTTTAAGTAATTTTCTCTGTGTCATCCCTGAAGTAGGTATACATGTGTATTTTAACCAGATTGCCCCATAAAATTCTTAATTAGAAATGCAGATCACCCACTGGGCACAATGAGAAGAGGACCAGAAACTAGAGAGCTGAAAAATGTCCAGAAATTTTTGCTGTGGTTAAAATACAAAAATGGTGACAGACTAGACATCAAGATTATTTAACTTAATTTTTTATATTCTTTGCATTTAATTATGAAGCTACATAAACTGGATCTTGTTGACCACTGAAATTTATAATATTCTTTCTTACGAGAAAATGACCAAAGGGTGAGCAACCTCCTTGACTAAATAGGACTCCATGTCTGAACCACTGAGCTTTTATAGAGACAATGGATCCAGATACTACCTTTATTAGCACCTACTAGAAACAGAGAAACCTAACTAGCCAGTTGTTTGTATTTAATGAATAGAACAAGATAGCACCCTTATATGCGGCTAAGGACTGCAGGATACTTCCACCAACTGCTAGCACCTGAAAACTTGATGAATTTGTTATGTTAAACTCAAGAGAAAGGGTCATGATGTTTTATTTTGGTGGTTACTATTTCTAGAAAGCTGTATAATTATGGAAAGGGAAGATGTAACTAGATGAAGTCACCAAACCTCAAAAGCACATTTGATAATGATTATTCTTTTACTTTTATAATCACTCTCAGCAATATAATCTTGGAAGTAAAATATCATTGTAAAATGATAGTGTTGTAGATGCCATAACTGTATCAATATAAGCAGCAAAAAATAAGTGTCCATGACTTAGAGTTTTGAAGGACAGAAGATCAGAACTTACTGAGAGAAAATTGTTCTTCTTTAGTAAATATAAAAAGAGTGCTTTACATTTTTCAACACAAGAATAATAAAGTTAAATATTTCTCCTGCAATTTTATTCTGTTAACAAGCTCACTGAATATCGAGAGATATTGGGTAATAAATTAATTTTAAAAAGGATTCTAGGTACTTTCTCATTCTATTTCCATTTACACTGAATGATTTCATTGGGTCATTTTTAAAAACTCTATTCTAACTTAATAATTACTGTTCTGCAGTGAGGTAGAATTGTGTGTTTAAAATTAGATCTTGCAACAACTTCAGTATGCCAACCAGAGAATATTCCTTAGACATAGATAATGACTGGGAACATTACTGGAGTAGAGTCTATAAGATCTCCTTTATAACAAAGTCTCAAACCTTCTGTCTCAAAAAAAAGCCTACTCTTCACAATTTGTACAGCAAAATATCTATCAAGCTCTATTGATTTTATAGTACTAGTAATACACTCAGGAGTAGAAAAGGTGGGAGTAAAACAAATCAGGGTCAGTTAAAAAAAGATAGTTATAGAGATCAATGAAGTTGAGACACGTAAACCAACTTACTTTATGGAATAATCATGGGCAGGGAAGGTTAAAGGCAACACTAATGCTATTAAGAAAGGCAGAACAAACATTTTAAGTCTAACGTCTGATAGAGCTGGATGTCACTAGGACATAAAACTATCAGAAGTAATCAACTACTTGCTTTAAAAATGGCATATGTGAAAGAATGTTAGATATTTCTAAGAATATTTAAGTTTGAAGACATCAACTTAATCAAGGTTAATGCCCAAGCTCTTCCCTTTGCAAACTTTTAATGTAGAGATTAGCAAATTATTAGTTATTTTACATTTTCACTTTCTCTTCCTTTTGCTCAGGATATTTTCCCCATTGATCTCATGGTGCTTCCTTCTTATCATTCAGATTAACTCAAGACCAATTCCTAAAAAAAGATTTTCCATTCTCAAGCTGAAACTGCTTTCCAGTCCCTATAAGTCACGTTCTAACTCATTGTCCTATTTATATTTGTCATAGTACACTGTATATGAAATGACCAATGGAATGGTTTCTTTTTCTTTTCAATGTCCTGCTACCAGTATACAAATTTATTTTTAAAAAGTTTACTGTCTGTCTGGTTTGCCCCTGTATCTCCAACATCAAGAATAGTGCCTCCCTTGACATTGCTGATACATACGTAGTGTACTGATTAACAGTAGTATGCCTTTATCTCTGTATTCAATCCAGAAGGACACATATACTTTGAATTTAAAAAAGATCTAACAACAGGAATATTAGCATCATTGTCTTCTGGGGATAATTCATCTTTAAGGATACAATTTTGTTTTTGTTTTTCTGTTTGCTTATATTCAGAGACAAGCTCAATTTTACCTTGCTGTGTTTCTGAAAAACACATTATGACGAATATTAAATATAATTGTCATCATTTTTTGCTTGACAAACTGCTTTTGTTAAATAATTAATCACTGTAATAGCATTTCTTTAAAACCATAAAATACTAGAGTTTGGGGTATAGCTGGATGGTACAGCACTTGTCTATGATGTAAGAGGGGTTTTATCAGCATTTTTGTTACTGTGACTAGAAGACCTGGTGGGAACAATTTTAGAGGAGGGAAAGTTTATTTGGGGCTCATGGTTTCAGAGGTCTAGGTCCATAGATGGGCAACTCCTTTACTCTGTGCCTGAGTAGAGGTGGAACATCATGGTGGAAGGTTGTGAAAGAGGAAAGCAGGTCAGAACATGACAATCAAGAAGCAGAGAGAGACTAAATTTGGCTTACCAGGGAAAAATGTATAATGCCAGAGCATGACCCCAGTGACCCATCTCCTTCAGCCACACTTTTATTGCCTACACTTATCACCCAGTTAATCTACTCAAGTGGATTACTGCACTGGTTGGGTTAAGGCTCTCATAATCCCACCATTTCACCTCTAAATTTTCTTGCATCATCTCACCCATGAGCATTTCAGGGCCAGCTCATATGCAAACTCTAATAGAGAGTCTCTGGGTTCAATGCCTAGCACCAAACAAAAACAACAGAAAATGTCACCAATGTACTTCTCTTTACATAATATTCTAAGGCAATAATACTTCTAAGCCATCACTTTTATCTTTTATAACTCAATTGGTATATGTGTAACAACTACTTATCACAAAAATCAATTCCTAGATATTGACAGTAGTACTTCAATTTTCATTCTTACATTAAGAGGGTGGAGTCATCATTATGTTTTTCCATAAAATTGAATAATACCCAAATATGCTCAGTACATGGAGAGTAAACAATTTTGAACTGAAATTTATATGAAAATATCCCTCAAGCCAAAAGCTTTGGCAAAATATTTATTTTGATTTATTTTTTCAATATTATAGCTGTCAGCACATATATTTCTGTTTAAATATACTGCTTACAGATATTAAATCATGAGGTTTTTTTTTGTCTTATAAAAAATTTTTCTTTCCAAACTAATTTGACGTATTTTCATGTGTGAAAAGCAATATAACACCATCACTATATTAACAATGACACTAACTAGAGGTAGCCCATCCTAAGGGGAAAAATATGGGGGAACTCTGTAGAGGCTTCAATTTCAAATACTATACCTTGTAAGAGGTATGCAATTTTATCAACGAAAGTTTACTAATTGGGCTAATTGTTTTGTTTAAATTTAGGCTTTATAAAACATGCTGTTAGTATTAATTATTATGATAATAACTTTATCATTTAAATGAATCCAGAAAAGTACAGGAATTGGAAATAAACTTCAACTTGCACCAAATGTAGCCCAGAGCTATTGTTCCAAACCCTCTGCAAAGATGCAATCTGTGAATTGTGCAGTGTTTTCATTTGCATTGCCATACCTGCCAATCATCCTAAACTGTTGAATGCTCCTGTGAAAACAGAACAATAATATTAAGCCTTAATTTTTAAGAAGGCAGTATGCAATATAGGGCACTGTGTGTTAATGGTGGGAGTGTCAGAGATGAAGGAGAATTTAAAGCTGTTTTAATTCTCTTTCTTTGCTTCAATTTGCATAACACATTTATTATGTATAGAAAATTAATGTTCGGGGCATCTAAATAAACATTATTTTAATTATTTTTTTCTATTTTCTTTTATATCCAAAACCATTTAGGCTGTGACCTAGATTCAAATTCAGTGGCACTAATCACCAATATTTAACAGGAGAAATTAAAATATGAAGTATGCTAATATATTGGTTCTCTGAATATTCTGCCTCTGAGGATTATTTAGTTTTCATTTTCTTCACTGTATAACAGCGCTGCTAGGAGATAATCAACAAATAGTCATTAAATAAAGATAATATTTTTTAAAGAACAAGAAGCATAGGAAAATAATTTTCACATCCAAGAATTCAGTCAAATGTGAGTTACAAAGGATATTTTATCTTTAAATAAAAGTGATTTTGTTTGAAGAAAGAATATAACAGTTATAAGCTATTACACTATAACAGCTAAATAAAATAAAATATTGGCTGATTTAAGTACATAATGAAGGTTTTACTTTGTATATCATGGACCCATTGACTTAAATTATTTTAAATGTTTTCTTACATTTAAATATATTTTTAGGATATGAATTGTAAACAATACAATTATCAACTAAACAAAAGTATAGCATTCAAACATAGAATAGCAAGCTTTAGATGTATCCATTTTATCAGAGCATCATAAGCTTAATCTGATTGTTTAAAATAGATAAAAAGTAACTATTTTGTGAAAACACCCAAAAGTACTGAATATATCACTCAGAAGTAGCTATCACTCAGAAGTAACATACTTCACATGCAATAAAAAGAAGAGTTTGCATTTGTTTCATTAATTTTGGAATACAACATATTGTTAGATACAAAAAATTAAAATAAACTTATAATATTATCCAAATTATTTTAAAACCAATGGTCCATTCAAAAATAAGCATGCTAACAAAAAATGCAAACATCTCAACTCCCAAAAGATTAACATAGACCCCCTACAGTGAATACTGACAGAGGAAAAAGGAGTGTTTCCAAGCATAAAAACCTCAGTTTCAAGTGTTCCACTCGAGATATCAGGCTATCAACTGAATATTAAGAGACATATGGAAAGGCAAGAGCTAATACTGAAAAGAGTGAAAAACACTGTCACAAGATTCATATATGACACAGGTGGTGATAGAAACAGGGAGAAAATGTAAAGTAAACGTTACTTTGTGGAAGATTCTAGTACAAAAAAATGCAAAATATGAAAGAACAGAGGATGCTTTCTACTGTTTGGTGACTATAAGAAAAAACTAAATGAAAATTCTAGAAGTCAAAACACAGGAACAGAAAGGAACAATGGCTTTTCAGAGCTCATTAGTAGATTTACTGCAACCCATGGGAGAGTCAGTGAACTTGAAGATAAAAAAAAAATTGGTCCAAATAAAATGAAAGAGAGAAGGAAAACAAAATCAGAGAAAGAGCCACAGGACAATATCATATGTCCCAACTTATATATAATGGAGTCTCAAAATAGAAGAAATTTGTAAAGGGCTAAATTTTTTTAATATTTAATGATTTTGCAAAATTATGTTAAGACACCAAACTGCAAATCCAAGACACTGAGAACACCACGAAGAACAAAAATCAAAAAGTAAAACAAACAAAACAAACAAAAAACTATTGAATGTTTATCTTTTTGAAATTTCTTAATGTCAAGAACACACTGCACATCTCTGAAGCAGTCCAAATGATACATCATATAGTGAAGACCTGATTGAAGAAGCATGATAGATTTCTCACCAAACTTTCCCACCAATCTTCAGTTTCTCTGCAATGTGGAGAGAAATGCAAAAAGATACTGGAAGGTCCATTTTAAAGTGCTGAATGAACTATACATACACCCACAGACATACACACACACATACAACCTAACATCTATATACAGAAAAAATATATATACTATATTTTAAAGAAGAGAGAGGGAGAGAGAGAGAGAGAGAGAGAGAGAGAGAGAGAGAGAGAGAGAGGAGAGAATTTTTTTTTTTTGTAGATGGACACAACACAGTGCCTTTATTTTTATATGGTGCTGAGAATCGAACCCAGGTCCCGCCTGTGCTAAGCGAGCGCTCTACTGCTGAGCCACAATCCCAGCCCAATATACTATTTTTAAAATGCAGAGAAAAGTAAAGTCTTTTAGCTTCTCCTTTAAGTTATTTATTAGTTACTGTGATGGTTTTGAAATACCTACAAATTATTTCACACTGTTCCTTCAAGAGGTGAGTTTAATTTTCCTCCCTTTGAGTCTGAGCTGGATTTACTTCCAGCAGAATAGAGTAAGCAACACAAAAGAAAAGAGAAACCTGATGAATTTATACTTTACCTAAGGGACCAAAGTCAACATCACTCTAGTGAGACAATGGCACCAAGTATTCCTTGAAGCAAAGCAAGAAGGGAGCTCCATCCCTGTGTCAGTCTTCCTCAAAATGCACACCCTCCATCTAATCTGAGCAAACATTAGCCAAACACTAAAATTAAAGGATATTTTAATAAATGACTTATGGTTCTTTCAAAAAATAGTTCATGAAAAGCAGAGATGGAGAAATGGTCACAAATTACAGGGGACAATGAATACATGACAACTATATTTAATGTGATATCCTACATTTTAACCTGAAACATAAAGATAGAAGCACATAAGTAGGAAAACTGGAGGAGGGAACAAAAAATATTTTAATGTTGGTTTCTAAGATTTTACTTTTGCACCATGAATATATAAAACATCAGTATTATTATATACAATGTCACTGGGTGAAGGATATATTGCACTATCATTACAATATCTGCCATGTTCTATGAGTCTAAGCTTAGTTATTAAAGTTTTAAAAAGTTTCATGTGAGAGAAGATTTTTGGAATTATGCTATAGAAAAATTATATATATATATATATATATATATATATATATATATATATAAATTGATGCTTTGGACATCAATTTAATTGATATCCTATTAATTAAAGCATATTTAATCTGAAAAGGTCGGGCAAATGTCGGAGGAAAAGACCACCAAGAGACTGTCTCATGCAACAGCAAAGGGTTTATTGGGGGTCCAGCATACTGGGGCTCAGAGCTCACTTCAGAGGAGCAGAGAACAAAGAGCCCCGAGAACAACTTAAGCAGAGTTTATATACATTCTTTGGAGAGGGCAGGGACTTTACATACATCATAGCATCCCTTAGCAAATCATTACATACCGTGGGAAAATCAAATAACAACTCTAAAACATGATTAGCACATTCACTGGCAGGAACAGGTCGGGTGAGGGTGATTGGTCAGTACTAAGAAGGGGTATACATTCAAACTGATTGGTTTAAGCCCTGAGGTGTATATGTGCTGGACTGCACGGTGTCTGGGTTGTTCAGCAACTAGGTGGTCAGGGGAGATTTCGATACACATCTAATGGGCAGTTCCGGGAATTGTCTTAACTGCCACAGGAATTTCAGGTCCTGAGTGCAGCTTAGAAACTTTACAAAACCTGGTCCTTTATATTTCAATTTCAATTCCTTTATCCTTTCAAATCCACTAAGTGAAGAATTTAATGAAAGTAGACATAGGATACACATCATATATATTTTATTGTTTTTTAATCTTTTGGAAATTAATTAAAGTAAGCAAATTAAACAAGAAAAATGCAATATGGAAAAATGAAATTCCAAAATTTGTTGTTTTCCCAATTTAATTTTTAAAATAAATCTTATAACTATATGTGAGAAATACAGTACTAAACTCATTGCATTTTGAAGAAGATAAACTTATTAGATTGCATTTTCAAAACTTAAATGACTGTGTGAGTGAGTCCCTTATTATCAAGTCAAAATAATGCACCAAACTTTCCCACCAATGTTCAGTTTCTCTGCAGTGTGGAGAGAAAGATTTAGATATCTATCCTAAAAATAGAGAGATGCAAAGCTGTTAGTCCAAGTATGTGCAATTTTTGTTTGCTTGGTATGTAGAGTGTGAAAAGTAAGACAAATCATAAATATATATTTCTGGGTTGTGTGTCAATTTCTGGAGAAGTGGTGATACATTATTTTTTAAAAGAGCTGTCTTTTTTTCAACAATGTCAAGAAATGCAGTAGGCAGGTACATACATATTATATGTCTATATTTTTAAGGTTAGAAATATACTTAAATTTGACAGCTTAAATTTTCACTATATTTCATACTCCACAGTGTATAGATACAGAATTTATGGAATATAGAGTATATTTCCCCATTTCAGTCAATTGTATAATTCCAAAATGTCAATTGAATTTCAGTTGATATTTTCAATAAATATTTTAAATATATGTTTGATCATTTTTTATTCATTTAACAAAGCTATTGGTTATAGTTATTTGCAACCTTGAGAGAATGACATCCTTTGCTATTCAGTCAAGTTGAAGACAAATGTGATATACATTTGTACATCACAAGTTCATGTTTCAATACCACCTAGAGGAAAACAGTTTCTATTGAATTCTTATAAAGTAGTACTTCTTACATTTCACTATGAATAAAATACAGTGTAGGCTCTTGGTGAAAATGAAGTTTCTCATTTAGTAATTTTATCATGGAACTTCTACTTTGTCATTTCTTGAAAAAAAAAAAAGTGATGCCAAGGCCAGTGGTCTGCAGGTCACAGTTTGAACTGTCAAGCTGCCGCAGTCTGGCTGGGCACAAAATCATGAGCCACTCACAGCCTTGTAGATTCAAACAGCAATTCTTTATTCCCGAACTCTCACAGGCACTCTACACACACGTTCTGGGGAAATTTCACTTCCACTGGGCTCTGCATCCCAAAATACTCTTTGAATCCCATGAGAACTCAACAGGAACTGGAGCTGGCAGGCGCCTGAGGCAGCAGGGTATGCCCTGTTCCCAGCAGGGTCCACCTTAAACCTGGAACCACCCTAAACACTAAACCCTAAACCCTAAACCCTGATCCGCCCTAAACCCTGATCCGCCCTAAACCAGGATCCGCCCTGGTCCTTGAGCAAGGTCACCTTTCATGCAATGTCACTGCAAATGACCTGGGTCATGCCATGCGTCATTCTTACTTAGCTATGGCTCTCAGCATCAAGCTATAGTGTATACCAGTTTAGAAATGCTCCAGATCAGCTCCCAGAAAACTGAGAGAAAGATTCTCTAATTTGCCATTCAATGACAACAAAAATTCATAAAGAGCATAGGTATTTGTGCCAGAGCTCACAACCCACAAAGGCAAGTTTTCTTTTCTCTATTTAGTGTGCTTCAATTCTGGTGCTCATGACAGTGTCTACAATATAATAGACACTCAATAATTAATTATTCAATCAATGGTTAACTAGTGAAATGTATTATTAAATAGAAGATGGAAAGTACTTTCTCATGTAATAATTATATATTTTTATGCTTTATAATTATGAAAGTCAACTATTAATTAGAGTTATTAGGAAATTGAATAAAGAGTAAAGAATGTTTTAATACTACATGAAAGGAAATTAATTATCAATCAAATAAGGCTTATGGATTCATGAAGATTTTTATTATATGGGTAAATCTAACCAAATTCAACAAGGAAAAACAAAATAAACAGTTACAAAAAGAACAATACAAAATTTTTCTGTTTATTTGTACTTGAAGAAGAATGTGAGAACACATTCCATATGCA
Organism: Urocitellus parryii; assembly: GCF_045843805.1. Lineage (NCBI taxonomy): Eukaryota > Metazoa > Chordata > Mammalia > Rodentia > Sciuridae > Urocitellus > Urocitellus parryii. Next base: position 24,317,496 of record NC_135538.1, read on the forward strand.
AAGTTGCCTTTTCTAACTTCTTGAATTAAATAAGATACTTTCAAGAAATAGTGTTTGAGTCACCATGATATTAAAGACCAAATGGAATAATTTAGTTATTCCAGTGTAATATAAGCAATGTTATGGTTTCGATCTCTCATGTTTCCTGAAAGATATGTGCTTGGTCCTCAGGCAATGACACTGTTGGGAGTTGGTAGAAACATTAACAGGTGGGTGCTTCCTTGGTCAAAGGATTATGCCTTTTGAAGGGTTAATTTGTCCCCAGCCCTTGACATGAAGGGAGCAGCTTTGCTTCTCCTTTCCCTCTGTCCCAGGATGCTCTGTCTCCCCACAGACCCAGAAATGGTGACTGTGGACTGAATCCCTGAAACTGTGAGCCAAAAGAAATCTTTCCTTTTCTTAAGTTGTTTACATCAGGTATTTTGTCACAATGATGAAAAGATAACACAAGCAATTACTAAAATACCTGGAACATAACGTGTTCAAAAATTACTGTTATCGATAGCTATAATATATAATAATTTAGTGCATAACTAAATCAGTATCTGTGAGGGGTGATGAAAAGAGCATGGGATTTGGAAAAAGAACATTGTGAGTCGGCTTCTTTGCTAATGGATTGTATGACCTTGAACAACCCCACGGGTTGGTGTACTTATTAAATTAAATAAGAAGGGAAAAGGTTTCATAAACTCTGCAGTACTGAACAGATATGAGTCTGTATAGGTCTTGGAAAATAGAGAATGTTTCTTAATCTTTTAAATTGCATGACATTCATGTCAGTCTGTAAAGATTTACTGAAAACCATAATGAGTCCAAAATGTATTATGCTAAAACCCTGTGTTCAGGCTTAACAGGTTCAGCATGTCACCCCAAACAGTCTTAAGGCTAGAAAAAGTCTAAAGGAAATTCACTAATGAATGTGAAACTGCACGGAGGGCACATGAAGGAGTGTAGGTTCCACTTATGTGTGTGGTTTTATTAAGGTATAAATCTTCCGTTATTTTGCCAGCTAAAGGACAGATGGCTGCCTTAAAATGGAATCTGGATGCAGCATCCACATACTGAATGTCATTATACACAGCAACAGCTGTGTTTAGCATATCCTTCATTTGAATTCTAGTTCAGGGGAAAGACAGAAAATCATAGGCTGTCTATTATCACTAGGCGCTATGTCCAAATAATAAACATAGAAGGATTTTGTAAGGAACTAAAATTTAAGGGGAATACAGTCAAGAGTTATCTGAAATCCAAGGTTAGGAAAATGAATAATTCTGGACCTGTTGAATGTGCTTTATTAAATTTTACTTAAAAAATAATAAATCCAGCACAAGGGAATATAGAAAGAACATGCAAATGAGTAGCTAAAGAAAGCTATAATATTAACCGAATAAAAGATGAAAACCACTTTCAGTGTGAAATTTTTGAGTCTTTTTCATCCCCTTTTATACAAATGTAGTTGATGCTTCTAAGAATAGGGGTTAAGCTTTATATTGGCTATACCTGGCTGCCATGGAAAAATACCATAGACTGGATGCTTTAAATAGCAGAAATGCATTTTCTCACAGAATGAGGAGGGTGTGACATTTGTAGGAGGCAAAGAGAGACGACACATAGCTCTCCGGTGTCTCTTATTGCATTGATGTTGATCTTATAGACTCAAAGTCCCAAACTCATGACGTCTTTTTACCTTCAATAAATAGGTCCTTATTAAAGAACCTGTTTCTAAATTCAGGCACATTGGGGTTCCAGCTTCAACATGTGAATTTAAGGCACACAATTCTCTTCATAGAAATCTCCTAAATAAAAATATTGTTATGTATGTATGCATATATATTTGCATGTTCTCTCTTATACTCCCTTATTCTGGATTTATTAATTTTTAAGTAAAATTTAATAAAGCACATTCAACAGGTTCAGAATTATTCATTTTCCTAACCTGGGTTTCAGGTCAAAAATTATTCATTTTCCTAACCTTAGGGATATATATATATATATACATATATATATATATATATATATATATATATATATATATATATATATAATGACTCTGTGCTATGTTACAGGCAACATGGTGGACCAGTACTCTGACCACTGCCAAGAATTGAGCCTTTCTTCATCTAGTCCCAGATAGCTCCCACTTTCTAAACCCTGTGACCCCTTAGACCAGTGATTTTACCTTCATCAAAGACTGTTTTATACTTGCAAAGTGAGGATACTAATATCTATACTAAAATGTTTCTCATAGGTATGTCAAATAAGCATTGGATAATTATCATCTTATAAAATAACATTTCCCTTAAAATACTAAGAATTGCTTTTCTTTCAGTGGCAGCACTTTTTAATACTAATTTTCCCATTTTTTTTCAAATATTTGTTTTTTCAAATTTTCAATATATTTCTGGAAAATATTTTAAAATATATGTCCTTGTTGGTACTAATGATTAATAAATGTTTACAACAGCATGGAATTTACGTGTAACCAAAGATTATTTTATTTGTTGTGGCTTAATGAATCATGAGTAGTGAAAAGTGATGATGTTTCATGTAAAAAAATAAAATAATTACAGTTTTTTGAATTCAGTTTTATTCATATATTCAGTTTTATATGTATTCAAAAAATAAGAGTGATTTTTCAGAGGATATCATTCAGTAAACCATAAAGGCAGGACCAGTACCTCCATAGTAAATCATTGTGATTGATCATTTGGAAGGTTCAACAGGCCACACTGGTATAAGTTCACTGATGGAAGAGCTTTATTGAGATTTCCGGTGCAGTTACAGAATTGTCATCATAGTCCATGTACTTAAAAGTAATTTATTCCTCCAATACACCAAGTAATCCTTTATCTTTTAAGAACAGTTTTGATTTATTCATTGCAATAAAAACTATCTGTGAAGGAAACTTAAATTCCCATGTTAGCTAATCAAAAATCATCTATTCTCTATTATATTTTGTTGGTGGTTCTTAATATTAAAATTTAGAAATATGATTTCTATTCTGAGACTATACCTATGCAGTAGGCACTTTCCTCATTTTGACTCTTCAAGAATCTTTCCAATCTTCTCAGTGTGACAGAAACATGGGTCAATGTCATTTGTTTTTAAGATTGAATACAGCTCACCTCCTTCAAGTTGGTTAGTATATGCTTCCTTCAAACATAAAACTTTATATTTTAGTAGAATTCAGTCTTCATAATTATAATTACAATCAAATTACATATTTTTGTGATCAAAGTAATCTTTACTCATCATGAGGACTCCCTAAATTTCTTAGGCACTTATATATGGGTAAATTATTGAATTCTTATGTTATTGTTATCATCAATTATTTTAAAAATTTGTTTGTTTCTTCATCAGAAGGAAATGAAACATTGCCTGAAGACTGTTCAGTTTGTCTGGGGAAGACGAAATGAGTTCTGAACAAAATATATTTGTCAAGGTTGTTAAATAGTGCTTCTTCAAGTAAATGTTCTATTTAAAAACAATAAATTATAAGTTTTGTTAATGATATTATTTAAATCTTTCAAAATATGTGAATATATTAAGTGACTATATTAAAATTCTCTAATGTAATAATAGCAAAAAAGGATGTTAAATAAACTCATCAAGATGTTCCTTTAAAAATAATTGTGCATACATTTTGATTCATTTTCTCTATTTACTCAAAGCACTGATTGAATAGTAAAAGTTCCAGATGTTGTGGTAAGCCTTGATGTTTTAATAAGAAAGATGTGGTTTCTGTCCTCCTGAAGATCTGAGGGGAACAATAGACAGGATAATAATCACTAATTTCTGATTCTAATTCCTAAACTTGACTCGTTCCGTCACCTATCTGCTGATGGGTTTTCTTGGGCTATGTTTAAGCTTAGAGAAATAATGAAGTGTAAGGCAAGTGAAGTCCAGGAAAACTTAGGAGGAAAATGTGGTTTAAGGACTATTTGAAATAAGATAAAGCTTTCTAAAGTTTTGGATTAGCTATTTTTTACAGCGGGAGGGGGTCTGAAAAATGTCAAATACATGCAAAGAAAAAAACCACACTGGTAACAAGACACCCCCTGTTCAACAGGAAGATTGGAGTACTTTTTATTGGCTTCCTTATATTCTGATGTAATATTGTGTCCAAGTTCATCTTCTCTACTTCCTGACTCAGAACTGCTCTATCTCCAAAAAAGCATGAAGTTCTGCAATTAACAGAGATGCCATGTTTCTTATTCTCTTGCTCGGTGTTTCTTACTCTGCCACTCTTGACTACTGATCATTTCCCTGTTTCTTGGCTTTTTCAGTTGTTTGAGCTAGAAAATGTTAGGAGAAATTAACATGCCAGATCTCTACTGATATTTACATTCACATGTAACATTTTCAAATATTAGCTAAATTCTTTCCTATTTCTTTCTTTTTTTTCTGTTGTTGAAAACCTAGATTCTTAATGACTTTACATAATTATTTGGTCTATCTTTTATATACTTAAGAAGGTTTCCAAGTAACTATACCAATATTATTACCAAAAAAATGTGCTTAAGGAACATAGCTCTAGAGATTTTTTGCAGTTCTGTGTGTGGGTATGTGTGTATACACACACTTGTTTTGGGGTGTTGTTCACTTGTATACTCCTCTGTGTTGTACAGTCAGTTTACTATGTTTTTCACTTGGAATAATTTCTTTCTCTTTAAGCCATAAACTCAATGTATACTTAAGCTCATTTAATTTTTATGTATTTTATGTTGATCTAAATTTATTTTATACTTATGTAACATGTTTACATGGATCTACTATGAAAGCCAAAAAAATAAGCTCTAGGATAACGTGGTCTACAACTCCTTCATCTTATACTCTTTCCCCAACACATATAATAATATCTTTCATTTTATGATTAAGACTTTCATTTTCCCAAAACTAAAAAAATGCATATATATTTAATCACTCACTACTTTCTTAGATAAATGTTAACCAAACTGAATACATTTTCTCTTACTTTGTCACACATCTTTCTATGCTCAAGAGTTGATAGTAGCCTATACCTATTCAGACTTCTGTATTATAGCTGCATAATTCTTCATTATGTGAGTGAGCCATAGTTTATTCAACGAATGCCTACTGTTGGACATTTGCTTTCTTTCCTAGCAGTCTCAGTGTAGTTTGTATGTAAAGAGAATGACCACTGACCATTGTGTTTATCTTGTCTTGAAAGGAATATCATCTGGTTAATGTGAGTTGTTAGGCCCCAGAACATCTCAGCAACTGTTAGGGTCTGTAAACAAGTCAAGATGGCGCCTGGCATTTTGCCAGAGGGAGTGGTTTGTGAAGTAACGCCAGCAAGCCATTAAGTGTGGAGATTCCTTATTGGTTGGCTGCTGTATCTAGTTTATGCTAATTAAGATAAGCTGTGTGGAATGTATATATACCCCTCCTGTCCTACAATAAACGGCTCCCACTCTTGCTGTATCAATGTACACAAGTTGTTCGTCACTCCCTGGTTATTTTGCTACAGCTGGACTGCAGCAAGCAACATTGATTTTACTCACACTCACTTGACCTCTTTTCTTGCACTCAAGTGGAAGTTGAATCTGCTCAATGTTATTTCAACTGATTCTCAGATTGGCTCACTAAATAATCCACTGAATAGCTTTGAGTGATCCTTGAGTTTACATCTCTTTATGCACTAGAAACTCCTTTATCTTCCCTCTATTTTTCCTGCAGAGACACTGATACCACAGTGGTCCTGGTGACACTGTTTTGTTTGTTTGTTTTTCCCATTGTATTATACTTTGTGTCTCATAGTTCACCGCTGTAGCAGATATGTTGGTTTAATTATGAGAATTCTTTTAATATTATATGGGAGACGTTTTAGAGATACAAAAATATCACCATCTCCCTAGAGTTCTATATTCTACATTAATATGATATGTACATTATATGTCATATGAAAATTATCTCAGATATTAAACTGTATATGAAACTGTAGAAAATAATTTTGACTTCATCTTAAGAATTAACATTTTAAAAATGCTCTTCATGCTAACGTTTTGCAGAGTCTTATAGCATAATTAAAATATTTTTAGTATCTCATTTATTCCCTATGAGATGAATAATTAAAATTACAAAGTATGATTTTTGAATCATTTGATTTTCATGTAAAAGTTGCTATGGCAAAATATGATTATGATAGATAATTAAATAAGGTTGCTCAATAAATATAGAAAAACTGAAAACTTCTGTGTGTTTTAAATCTCACTTAAAACTTTTTAAATACTTTACTGGTTTTTGCATTGTATAAACCAGACTAAAATTTAGGCATAAAATTGTACTAGACATATCGGAATCATAAAGAAAATCTGGCTAATAAGAATTCATATGCTGAGAATTTATGTTCAGGGTGAGAACATTTTCTTTTATTCCCAGGTGATAGCTCTCTTGTCATATAGATCTTAACATAAATCCATCTCTTACAGTCTGGAATTCAATTTAATTGACTGAGTGACAAATTGGTTTAGTCTGAAGTTATTAACTAGTATTTAATAAGTCCCATTGTGTAGATGACACATATGCTAAACATTCCAAATGTGTTTTCTATATAAGCATTTCTTACCACTTTAGTTCCTCTGAAACTCTTTATAAGCATTCCTGTACAGTTCATTTTTTAAGGTAAAAGTGTTCAGGAAGGAAAAGAAAGAATATAAAAACACTATAAAAGGCTCATTTATACTCAAGATGAGCTAGCAAGACATTTGCACACTATTTTAATAGAATCAAAGGAAGAGGACTTTAATTATCTGTAGTATAACAAAATATATTCCTCCAACACATCTCAAAAAACAACATCTAGAAATCATATGTGCAATTCAATAAATAACTTTTAAACGCATGGGAAAACCCCTATGGGTCAAAAGCAAAGAGGAAGCACAAAATAAAATGGAGAATCAGACTTTCCTGCCAATTTTGAAATCAAAAGATTTGACCATCAATAGGTCTGTAGAAAGAGACCACCAACTAGGCAAGCTATAGAGCTGGAACTGAGACTCCTACATAAAATAGCCACATTCAAAATGCAACTCCCTTAATTCTCTAGTAGAATAGGAAAAGAAGGAAGCCAGAGTAAGAAAACAGTGTATTATCAGTGCAATGGTCTGAATTCAGACCAGGGTAAAAATAGTCATATCCTATATTTTTCACCAAAGAGACATATCTTAATGAAAATCTGGAATTAAAATTTATATAAGTTCCTAAGAAATTCTAAAGTACAAAATAATTATTTAAAAGTTCACATTAAGGTAAATATTAATAACATTTCAAAAGTCACAAGGTTAAAAACAGACATTTTTTTAGACATATGGCATACACAAGAACAACACTAAAAATTACCAGAAATATAAAATTATACACTGAAGGTGATGACACAGAAATATCATTCATGTATAAAACAATGCATTCATGTATAAAACAATTTTAAAATGCAGACAAAACAAAGACATTTTTATGGCAGGCAAACAAAAATAGAAATTCACTGCTAAAAGACACCATGATTAAACTACCAAAGAATGTACTTTGAATAGAGAATATTAAATTCAGAAAGAAAGAAGAAAATCAAGATGCAATAGCATCCGTTAACTAAAACCCAAACTGGCAAACATGTGGGTAAAGCTAAACAAAGGTTGACTCCATAAAATAAAAGTGAAAATCATCAGCTTTGTAGATTAAATCAAATACAAGTTCAATAAGAGTCCATAGAAGTTAAAGATTTCTAATTATCTAGAATTGTTCAAGAGAAATGTTACAGGAATATATTATCTGTAAACTTTACTGAAATAATATAAATATTAAAGATTTTATATTGACAATAAAAAACAAAAAATCAAATATTAAGTATGATGTAAAAATCAGTAGAGAAAGAAACAAAAAAAAACGTAATGAGGTAAAAAAATAAAACAATTAGGAAAAAGTGCAGAATAAATATTAAGGATGAAACAAGATATGAATATAAATCCATATATACCAACAGTTGTAAGAATTATAAATGGTCTTTTAAATTAAGAATAAATAAATAAATAGAATTCTAAAAATCTAACTATGTGCTTTTTACTTAAAAATTTCCAAAAGCATATGGGCACACACATTTTAAGGTATAGAGGAATAAAATCCCTATGAGTTTTTCAAGATGATTGTCACCAAAAAATTAAGAAAAGATGGAGCTAATTTTAAATAAACCTGACATTAGCAGTAGAAAAATGGAAAATTGTAGGTTTACTTTGCTCATTAACACAGGATCCAATGCAGAAATTTTAAATAAAATATGACAAAGCAAATTCAGTGAAATATAAACAAACATAAACATAAAAACAAACATTAAAAAACAAGGATTTCTACACTTAGAAATGTGGACTAATGTACAGAAGAATTTATAATTGATCACAACAAGCTAATGATAGATTAAAAATTCTTACACTGATTAAGGAAATGAGCAAAATTTGAACATTTTGATAAAACTGAAATGCCAAAGAATTGTCTTAGCTTTTCATCACCATGATCAAAATACTGGGCAGAAACAGTGTAGAGAAGGAAAACTTTGTTTTGGGGTCATAGTTTCAGACATTCAGTCCCATATTGGCCATTTCCATTGCTATGCACCCAAGATGAGGCAGAAGGCCATGGAAAAGGCATAGCAGAGGAAAGTTGCTCACTTCAGGGTGGCCAGGAGGGAAGGAGGGAGGGAGGAAAAGAGGGAGAGGATATGCTGGGACAATACATAACCACCCAGGACACAACCCCCGTGACATACCTCCTTTAGCCATGTCCCACCTGCCTACAAGCCCCCGCCTCCGATAGACCTTTCAAATTATTAACCCATCAAATGGATTAATACAAGATTAGGTAACAACTATCATGATCTAAATATTTTACTTGCTATTATTTTGGTATTCACACAGGAGCATTAGGAGAACACCTCATATCCAAAACATTCTTTCCCTGGTTCCTAAAAGCTTATTTCCATCCCACAATGCAAAATGCATTTAGACCATCTCTAATAGTCTCCATATTCTTAAGTTTCCTTCAGCATTTCCAAAAGTCCAAGTATAAATTCCCCTCTAAGACACAAACTCTTGGCCATGAGATATTGTGAAAATCAAAAGCAAGATATATACATCCAATATAGAATGGCACAAAGTAAATACTTCCATTCTAAAAGGGAGAATTAGGGGCATACACATAAGGAATGGTACCAAAGCAAGACCAAAACTCAGCAGAGCAAACAAGTTCTGTAGCTACATATCTAGATCTAGGGCACAAGATGGTAAAATGTAATCTCAAAGGACTTAGACAGCCTTAACCCTTTTGCCTTGCAAGTTGCAGGCTTCTCTCTTAGCCTGGCACACTACACATGTAACTACCATCTCTTAATTCCTGGGATCTCCATTCTACCTTTGGCTTCACTATCAAAGCTTCATGCATTGCTCTCTCGGGAATACTCTAGAAGGATTACAAACTTGCTACATTTTGCCTGGACTCTCAGACCTTTCTTTTAAGTTGCAGTGGAAGTATTCATGAACCCTTAATTCTAGCATCCTACATTCCTAAAAAAACAGTACCATAAGGACAATATCAAGGACTATTGCCATCTTGAACTACTGTTAAAGCCCCTGGGACCATGGCTGGCCTGACTTCTGATTCTGTGGCTGGCATGGGTGACATAATTTTGTAAGGCTCTTTCTGTGATCGCTCCTCAAAGTAATTTTTATTTTTATATCCTTAAGTTTGCAATGGGTACAGTCTTGCCAATTTCTGAGATACCCTCAAAGCACCTTTCCTATTTTCTCTGTACAAAGTAGTGAGCATCCCTTTCATGACTATAATCTCTTTAACAATCACAACTTCCTTGACTCCAGTATTGCATGCACTTTTCTTGCTAAAATGCAAGGTTTTAAAATATTTCTATTCTGATGTCTGTTCCCAATTCTCACAATAAGCCAGATTAAAAGGTTCCAATGATATCCATCCTACCAGTGAATGCGGTGCTGCCTTGAAATCTCCTCTGACAGATTAGTGAGTTTATGACCTTTAAATTTAGCCTCACCCTAAGTATCAGGAACTGATACTTTTTTTTGTTGTGGTACGAGATGTGAATTATACTGGTTGTGTATTCATATATAAACACAGGAATTTAAGTCTGATTTATTCTACTATTTTTCTAATTCCTATCCCTGCTCCCTTTCTCAGTCTCCCCCCTTTACAATCCTATGAACCCCCACTCTTCCCCACCCTCCCTATTGTGAGTCAGCATCCACATATCAGAGAGAGCTTTCAGCCTTTGAATTTTGGGGATGGACTTACTTCACTTAGCATGATAGTCTCCAGTTCCATCCATTATAGACAGATGCTAAAATTTCATTATTCTATAAGATTGAGTAATATTTCATCCATTCATCTGTTGAAGGGCACTTAGGCTGGTTCCATAGCTTAGCTATTGTGAATTGAGCTGCTATGAATCACATCACTATAGTATGCTGATTTTAAATCCTTTGGGTATATGCTGAGGAGTGAGATAGCTGGGTCAAATGAGAGTTCCATTCCAAGTTTTTTGAAGAATCTCCATGCTATTTTCCATAGTGGTTGCACCAATTTGCAGTGCCACCAGAAATGTATAAGTGTACATTTTCCTCATATCCTCACCAACATTTATTGTTGCTTGTATTTTTGATGATTGCCATGCTGACTGGAGTGAGGTAGAATCTCAGTTTATTCATAATCTGCATCTCTATTTGCTAAAGATATTAAACACTTTTTCATGTATTTGTTGGCCAATCATTTTTCATATTCTCTCAAGAGTCTTTTCAGTTCCTTTGCCCATTTATTGATTGGATTTTTTTGAATTAAATTTTTTGAGTTCTTTATATATCCTGAACGTTAATGCTCTATCTGGGGTACAGGTGCCAAGTTTTTCTCTCATTCTGTATGCTCTCTTCACATTCTTGGTTTCCTTTGCTGTGAGAAGATTTTAGTTTGATACTAAACCACTTATTGATGCTTTGTTTTACTGCTTGTGTTAAGGAATTCAGTTCCTAAGTCAATATGATAGAGACTTGGGTCTACTTTTGCTTTTACTAGAGACAGGCTCTCAGGTCTAATGCCTAGGTCCTTGATCCACTTTGTGTTTTGTACATGGTGAGAGATAGAGGTTCAATTTCATTTTGCTACATAGGGATTTCCAATTTTCTCAGCACCATTTGTTGAAGAGGCTATCTTTTCTCCAATGTATGTTTTTGGTGTATTTGTCTAATATAAGATAACTATTTATGTGGATTTGTTTCTGTGTCTTCTATTCGGTATCATTGGTCTACGTATCTGCTTTAGTGCCAATACCATGCTGTTTTTTTGTTAATATAGCTCTGCAGTATAATTGTGGTCTGGTATTGTGAGCCTGCTGCTTCACTTTTCTTGCTGAGGATTGCCTTGGGTATTCCAGGTCTCTTATTTATCCAAATGAATTTCATGATTGCTTTTTCTGTTTCTATGAAGAATGTCATTAGGATTTTAATAGAAATTGCATTAAATCTGTATAACACTTTTGGTAGCATGACCATTTTGACAATGTTAGTTCTATCTATCCAAGAGCATGGGAAATCTTTCCATCTTCTAAGGTCTTCAATTTCTTGCTTCATTCTTCTGTAGTTTAAACTGTAGATGTCTTTCATCTCTTTTATTAGATTGATTCCCAAATATTTTTTGATGCTTTTGTAAATGCTATACCTTTCCTAATTCATCACTGATGTATAGAAACATGATTGATTTTGTATCCTACTAATTTGCTGAATTAATTTATGAGTTCTAGAATTTTTCTGGTGAAGTTTTTTGGGTCTTCTAAATATAGAATCATGTCATCAGCAAATAGGGATAGTTTGAGTTCTTCTTATCCTATTCTTGCCCTTTTAAATCCTTTCTTCTAATTGCTCTGGCTAGAGTTTCCAGGACTATATTGAATAGAAGTGGTGAAAGAGGGTATCCTGTCTTGTTTCAGACTTTAGAGAGAATACTTTTATTTTTTCTCCATTTAGAATTACATTGGTTTGGGGTGTATCATATATAGTTTTTAGAATTTTGAGGTATCCTACTATCCCTAGTTTTTCTAGTGTTTGGAACATGAAGGAGTTCTGTATTTTGTCAAATACTTTTTCTGCGTTTATTGAGATAATCATGTGAATTTTGTCTATAAACCTATTGATGTGATAAATTACTTTGTTATGGTTTGGATATGAGGTGTCCCCCAAAAATTCACATGTGAGACAATCCAAGAAGGTTCAGAGGAGAAATCATTGGGTTGTGAGAATCTTAACCTAATCAGGGAAATAATCCCTAATGGTATTAACTGTGGTAACTGGAGGCAGGTGGGTGTGGCTGGAGGAAGTGGTTAATTGGGGATGTGGCTGTGGAGCATATATTTTGTGTCTCGAGAGTGGAGTCTCTCTCTCTGATTTCTGATCACCATGATGTGAACTGCTTCCCTCCACAACACTCTCCTGCTGTTATGTTTAGCCTCACCTTGAGCCTTGAGAAAAGGAGCTGGTCTTCTATGGACTAAGACCTCAAATAACCTTTTTCTTCTCTACAATTGTTCTGGTCAGACCTTTTAGTCACAGCTCTGATATAGCTGACTAAAATATATGCTTACTGATTTCCATATGTTCAGCCAATCTTGCATCCCTGGGGTGAACCCCACTTTATCATGTTTCACCAGGGATATCGGTCTGAAGTTTTCTTGATGTGTCGTTGTCTAGTTTTCATGTCAGGGTGATACTAACTTCATAAAATATGTTTGGAAGGCTTCCTTTGTTTTCTATTTTATAAAATAATTTGAGGAGGATTGGTGTTAATTCTTTTTTGAAAGTCTGATAGAACTCAGCTGAGTACTTGTCAGGACTTGGGATTTTCTTTCCTCATAACCTTTTGATGGCATCTTTGATTTAATTGCTTGAAATTGATCTGCTTAAATTCTCTATGTATTCTTGATTCAATTTCAGTAGATCATAAGTCCCTAGAAATTTGCTGATGTCTTCAAGATCTTCAATTTTAAGGACTGGGGATAAAGCTCAGTTGGTGGAGTGATAGTCTCTCATACAAAAGGCCTTGGGTTTAATCCCCAGCACCAAAAAATAAAAAATAAAGATTTTCTAATTTATTAGAATATAAATTTTCAAAATAGGTTCAGATTTTCATCTGTATTTCAGTATGTCCCTTGTGATATTTTCTTTTTTATCATGAATTTTAGTAATTTGAGTTTTCTTTCTCTTCATTAGCTTGGCTAAGTGTTTATAAATTTTATTTATTTTTTTCAATGAACCAACTTTTTGTTTTGTTGATTTTTTAGATTGTTCCTTTTGTTTCAATTTTATTTATTTCAGCTCTGATTTTATTTATTTTTTGTCTTCTACTGCTTTTGGTGTAGATTTGTTTGTTTTTCTTTTCCTAGGACTTTGAGATATAATGTTAGGTTATTTATTTGATGACTTTCTATTCTTTTAAAGAATGAGCTTAATGAAATGAACTTAGAATTGTTTTCATATTGTCCCAGAGATTTTGATATATTGTATCACTATTCTCATTTACCTATAAATGTTTTTTTTTTAATTAATCCCTGATCTCTTCTGTTATCCATTGGTTAATCAATGGCATATTATTTAGTTGTCAGGCTTTAGAGTAATTTTAAAATTTCATTATTAATTTATAATTCCATTCCCTATGATGTCATAGAATGTAAGGTATTACCTCTATTTTTTTTTGTGTGTGTGTGTGTCTATGTGTGTGTGTTTGCTAATAGTTTCTTTGTGGCCTAAGATATGGTATATTTTAGAGAGGACCCATGAGCTGCTAAGAAGAAACTGTATTCCATTCTTGATTTTTGAAATATTTTATGTGTCTATTAAATCTAAATTATCAATTGTATTTTTTTTAGTTTTTATAGCTTCTTTTATTATTTTTTGTTTGGATGAATTACCCAGTGATGAAAGAGGTGTGTTGATGCCACCCAGTGTTATTGTGTTGTGGTCTGGTCTATATGATTATTGAAATTGATAAGAGTTTGTTTGATGTACATAAATGCTTCATTTGGCACAAATATTTATAATTGTTATGTCTTCTTGATGTATAATTCTCTTAATTGCTATAAAATATCCTTCTTTGTCCTTTCTGGTTAACTTTGGCTTGAAGTCCACTTTATCTAATAGGAGGACAGAAACCTGTGCCTGTTTATGAGATACCTGTGAATTATATGTTTTTTTTTTTTTTCCTCCCATCCTTTTACCTTTAGTTTCTGGATGCCTTTGCCTATGTGGTGAGTATATAGAGAGAGCATATTTTTGTGTTTCTTTAAAAAAATCCAACCTGTCAATTTATGTCTTTTGATTGATGAATTTAGGCTGTTTATGTACAATGTTATTATGGAGACATGATTTTTATTCCCTGTCATTTTGATTTATTTCTGGTTTTTAATTTGAATTATTTTTTCCTTTGATTGATTATTCTTTTAGTGTAATTTCTCCCTTTGCTGTTTTTCACTTTTATGTGTTATTTCTTCTTCATGAAATATTTTATTGAGCATGTTTTGTAGTGTAGGCTTTCTAGTTGTGAATACTTTTAACTTTTCTTAATCATGGAAAGTTTTTATTTCATCATCAATTCTGAAGCTTAATTTTTCTGGGAATAGTATTCTTGGCTGGCATCTAGATTTTTTTTTTTTTCAAATGTGGTATATATTATTCCATGATCCCCTAACTTTGAGGGTCTGATTTGAGAAATTAGCTGAGATACAGATTGGTTTCCCTCTAAATGTCCCCTATGTTTTTTCTGGCAGCCTTTAAATATTCTATCTTTGTTCTATATGTGAAGCATTTTTCATAATAATATGACTTGGTGTAGGTATGTTGTAATTTGGTGTATTTGGAGTCCTGTAAGCCTCCTAGATTTGATTTTTCCATGTCATTCTTTAGGTTAGGAAAAATTTCTGATATTATTTCCTAGAAAAGGCTGTGCATTCCTTTTGTTTGTTTCTCTGAGATTTCATCTATTCTGATGAATCTTAAATTTGTTTTTTTTTTTTTCCGTGCTATTCAATATTTCTTGGAAGTTCTGTTCATGGTCTCTTAAATTTTTTTTCTCCATGATCATCTTTATTTTCAAGATTATATATTTTGTCTCCATTGCCTGAAACTGTCTCGCACGGGGAGCAACTGAAGGTAAGTGATAAGGTAAACTGCTCTCCCCTGAGGGAAGGGCGAGAGGATGGGTAGCCATTTTAAGACTCCTCTTTTGCTTTGCTTCACTTTTGTTTTAAGTTGCCTGTCCCTGGAGATGAGTGAGATGGAAGAAAAACCGCTCACATCTGAGGAAAAACTATTTACATCTGAGGAACAGATAGGGAGAAAGGATGGATGCACATGCCAGGAGGATAGAAAGGCTATAATGAATTTTTGTTGTTCCCTTTTTATTTCATTCTTTCTTGGTTTTGTTTGGTGTCATCTTGTTGGGTTGTATTATAGTAGAAATAGGGGATCAGAAATTAGTAAAAAAACAAACTGAAAGAGTGTTAAGTAAATTGTTAGAGGAAGGAGGCATCTCAGTAAAATCAAGAACAGTCAGGGCATACATTGATACAATACAAAAATGTAGCCCAAGGCTTTTTAAGGAGGAGTTGTTAAATATATCACAATGGAACAATCATAGTGAAGATTTTAAAAGAATAGAAAAGAAAAGCCCAGGGACTCTGCCAGTTGGCACATTGCCATTGTGGACTTTCGTATCTGGTTTGCTTAGTCCAAAGCCTTCAGCTCAGACAAAGATAGAGGAAGAAAGCTTAGAGCAGAAAAAGCCATCAGGGGGAAAGTTACAAAAGGAGACTGCTACTAACAACTTTCTATCACCAGAGGGCGTAAGTGTCGAACCAACAGCGCCACCTCTACAGGAGACTGCTACTAATACCTTTCTATCACCAGAGGACGTAAATGTCCAACTAACAAGGCCACCTCCATATGCTGGGAGGCCCCCAACCCCCGCAAGTTGATACTTGGGATCCTGAGACAGGATCTCAAGTATTAACATGCCCTGTATTTGAGGTAGGAGGGCAGCAAATTCACCATGCTTTAAATTTCAAAATAGTGAAGCAGCTAAAAGAGGCTGTAACAACCTATGGTCCTCAAGCACCCTTCACTGTAAGCTTGGTCAAATCCATTAACAACTTGAACATGATGCCAGCAGATTGGGCTAATATGTGTAAAGCTGTGCTAAATGGAGGTCAATACCTGTTATGGAAGGTTGCCAATGAGGAATTTTGCAAGGAGACGGCTAGGCGAAATGCAGCAGCTGGTTATCCTCAGAGAAATCTAGATACGTTGTTAGGAAAGGGACCTTATGAGGATCAGCAGGTCTCAGGTTCAGTCTCCAAACTTAATCTTTTCTGCCCCCACCCTTTCAAATTCCTGGCTAGTGTAACCTCTCCCATCTGGTCCTGCAAGCAGCGGAATTGGAGGGGGTATGGGAGAGTCAGGTGGGCTTCCATGACCAGAAGTCCCCTGTGTTAACCCCTCTCCACATTTGATTTTCCCATGGTCTCTTAGGCACACTCTATGTTGTGCCATGTGGGTTTTCCAGGCCTGTATTTTGGACTAAACTCAGGTTTGCCAGGGTATCAGCTCTTGCAGCTTCCAGCTCCCATGCCAGGGGTGCAGAAGAGTTCCTTCCTCTGTCCTCTGCATGCAGCCAAGAGCATTGGAGGCTTCTTTCCCATATAAAGATATTGTATCAGAGCCTTTCAGTTTGGTCAGGCAGTGTACTTGATCTCTAAACTCTCTGTACCCTGACAAACCTCAGGCCTTCTAAAAAGGTGGCTTCCTTCAATTCCCTTATCCCTCCACTTTGCTCACAGAGGGACTGCTCTGACTGGTGCCTCCAGCTGCAGCAGTGGCTGTAGTACTGGGTATTTATTCCTTGTTTTATTATATACAATCTCCTAACTCCCAATTCTGCTTTGAATGTCCAATATAAAATTTCAGTAAAGTACCCCCCCACCCCACCTTTTTTTTTTTTTTTCATACACCTTGCTGAGAAGCTGTCTTTTTGATTTCTTGGTTTCACACCATGGGCCAGCCTGGAAAGTGACCTCCTTTATCCTGTAATCTTGAAAACCTGATTTTTTTCCTAATACAAAGGAAAATTAATTGCTATGATCACTTTAAAAAATAAATTTAGGAAATAGTACATTTGAAGATGGTATTAGTCCCTCCAGCTCAGTCATATAGATACTAGAGCTCCTGCATATTGAAATACATAAAATATTTACAGCAGCAAAGTAAAGCAAAATATTAGGAAAGATAAAAATGTTCACTGAAGAAGAAATACTTTTATATCCACAAATACTATATAACAACGCAATGAATAAGCTGCAGTGACCTGTCTCCACATGGATAAATCTCAAAAGCACACATTTGAAAAAAAAACAGAAGGGTATATAGAGTATAATGTCCTTTGCATGAAGATTAAAGTTATACAATCTAACTAAACAGAACCGAGTCTTTCTTGTGCAAACAAATAGCTGCAACAAGGTAAAAATACATGCATAGAAATTATAAATAGAAAATTCAATGTAGTGATTACTTTGTGAAGAAGAATGAGGCTGATGGAGGGGCTGACATGGTGGATTTCAGAAACACTTGTATGATTTACTTCACTGGTTGGAGATGGTGAAGATACTTATTTCTATTTTATGTGGCTATAGATATATGTAATATAGTATATAATTTATTTAGACTATCAACTTCAGATTTTCCACTTTTGGTAACAAAGGAAAAATTCTTGTCACTTTCATAAATTCTAAGCTTGTATTAATGAATTTTTAGGGAAAAAATGTCTTCCTGTAGTTCAGCTAAATCCTCTCTGCAATAATTAAATGACATAACAGAAAACACCAAAGAAGTATAATAGAGATAGGACTTATAGCAGATAACAGAAAAAAATGGCAGAGTATAACATAATTGGGCTAAAAATGTGTATTTTATTCTAGAACATTTTAATACCTCTAAAAGGTCCTTCTCTCTGTAACTACTACCATACTTCTCTCAGCTATGAGTGTTCTCAAAGTCCAGACCTAGGAACACAAAGTTCCTAGATACAGATATATTTCAAGCTCTGAAGACATGCATCTTTTCAGTAATTGATATCAGAAAGGACTATCTCACAAGGAAGCCTACCTTCATACTTTTGAAGGACTGTTCAGAATGTATCTAAATGGCACTTGTGAAGCCCAATGTTTTTGTCTTTATATATATGATTTTCCTGACTTTTAATTAATTAGCTTCACAAGAACAATGACATCAATAAGCAGCTTTAGCACCTGTTCAGAGGTCCCTCTTGTACACCAGAGAGAAAGGTTAGACTCTCCATTTTGGCCAAAACATTTTATTGTTTCTGTCACAAGTCAGTATTATTTGGAATATTGGTTGCCTCTGGGATATAATTCTGATTTTACTTACTACCCATGAAAGCTTGAAAACAACTCTGAACTATTGGACATAATTTTTGTGCTTGTGAGATTAGAAAGTAATGAAGGCTATCAGATTAGAGAGGGGAATAAAAAATAAATAAAAGGAAGTCACAATTGGAACACACTCATTCCCTACTCTAGCAACTCCTTTTACTCTGTCAGGGAAGAAGGAATTTAGACGTGATGCAGTATTTAGCACTAAATCCTTATTCTCTGAAGATTTCCTTCTTAAAATTTAATTTAGTTAAAAGTAGGCTTAATTTTCAAATTTAATTATAAAGGGGAAAGAGGCAGGACAAATGTTTTTGAGATCTTTGAACACATAATGAAATTTTATAAAATTCTTTCTGTGTGCACCACAGGCTTATTGTTCAACATTATATGCAAAATAACAAATTAAATAGAAAGCACAGGCAATTCATTTTAAGTAACTATGCACTAGATTGTGAGCTAATCCCTTTAAACGATAATGCTAGTTAAGTTATATAACTTAGCTTTGGGTTGTGTAGCAGGTGTCATCATTATCCATGTTTTATAGATGAGTAAATTAAAGCGTTTATATTGTGTACATGTAAGCAATTTAATGGCTCAATTATTATTTGAAACCATATCTTTCACTAGTGAGCCCACAACCTTACACTTGAACACCCAGACACCTGGGCTATTTTCCATTCACTGTGAAAGGAACATAACTTTCCATTCGAAGAATATTCTGTAATGACAAACGATAGGGAGTCAGTCTTGCCCTAAGGTCTCCAAGCTGCAGCAATAGCTATCAATCACACAGCAGATAAATAGATTTCAGGAGTTTTGTGTACAATATGTTCTTGAATTTGGGCTTAAGCTCAGACTGACATATAGTGTTTCATTGCTAATGTGATCTCTTTCTAGCAGAGAGAACATTCTTTTTTAAAATTGTATTGCATAACTTGTTTGCTTCCTAGCAAAACAATTTTTGAATTTCCGTGTAATTTCTGTTAAATCTATTTTTGAAGTTGAAGCTTAGGTCAAATGCAAATACGAATATAGATTTATCCAGCATGCATAATTTGTAGTCTGTGTGGAACTGACTCATCTGTCTTCAGTATCTGGCAGTCACATGATGAGCTCTCCTGCTAAGAGTGACCTATTCATCCTTCAAATAAACATCCACAAGAGGAAGAAAAACAATATGTACAGTTCCAAAGAAGGAACAACATATTGTGTATGAGCTGATATACTTGAATCTGTTCTGCCAACAATCTTTCGAATTAAGAATTTCTCATTGAGAAAGTATTTGGAAAAGCTGAGAAATTCTGCATGTAAGCAATCTACAAACATTAGGATTATATTCCTTTTTAATATACGAGAGTGACCAAATTAGAAATCAAGTTTCTTGAACATCTGCAGGATTATTTTGGAACATGAACCACTTGAATAAATATAAAATTCAAATAAGTATAAATTAAACAGAGACACTTTTTCCCCTTCATTTTCCCAAGTTTAATCTCAAAAATGTATTTACTTCTCTGATATTATTTATATTCTTGGCAACCCTATCTGTAGTTGAGAAGATATAGTAACTGTATATAAATGAACAAGGTAAAATGTTTTAGTTGTTCTTCCTTTGTTTCTAAGGGAGAAAAAAATCCTACTATGTTCACACTAATGTATTTTTAAATGCCTGTTATGCACAGCATTTAAAAAAGCAGAAAAAGGTTGATTATAGACTGAGAATGATTCTCTGGGAACATATTACACATTTTCTGTATAGACTGAGTTCAATGAGAAGGATGAACTTAAGTTTAGAATTTATCTTTAAAAAGACACATTATTGATTATTTTCTTTTAAAATTATATTTACAATTATTTTAGGACAGGATTTTGAAGGGATAGTTTAAAAACTTCATGGAGCATAATTATTTATGTTCAAACCTCTTCCATGTATTCTGGAATGATTTCTCATGTTCATGTAGATTTTCATAGGTAAATTGGAAATTTCATTCCTGGTAGGAAAGTGTGAAGAAAATCCACTGGATAGAAGAATCTTAGAGCAATGTATACGATTTAAAATAATAGATGTAAGAAAAATATAAAGGAGACACAGAGACAAGATGCAGAGGCAGAGATGGCAGAATGGCAGGATGGTCAAGCTGCCAGCTTTATTTATATCAATAGGTTACATTAGGTCACCGGTAGTCTTAGTACATTATTGTTCATTGTGTCATTAGGCAGGTTGCAGAGTTAGCAACATTATTCAGCGTATTCCTCAGTTACATACTATAGTTGCAATATGCAATGTTAGGAGCTTTGTGTAACTCTCAAGAAAGTCTGTTGTTTAAAGTTACTGCTATGTGGCAGATTCAGGTGTAGTGGAGTGTGGTGAAACATTGTGGTTGTCTGGCAAGCAAGTTCCTTCAGGGCTGATAAGACTCTAACACGGAGCCTCCTTATGCAGGGTATTGCCATAGCAGCTAGACATTGCACATATATTAATTATCTTACTAGTTCCTAGGAGAAACTGCAGAACATTCTAAGCATGAGAAAAAGGGTACCTGTTACCTCCTGGGAGTTTGCTCAACAGAGGAATGCTTCCCTGTATGTTGCCATGGTCAGAATCCTTATAAATAGGGCTACAGCTAAAGAATTTAATAGCTTCCACAGATTTGAAAATTATTTCTAAATATTTGTCATTGAAATTGAATGCACTTATTTATTAAGGTCATCCTGACTTACTAATATGAAAATGTTAAAGAATTTAAAAATGGAATATCATATCAATGTTTTCTCCAAATTATCTTTTCATGTTCAGTGTTTCTGAAATAGTGTCTTAGGTTTCTCAGACTTTGACTTTTTGAAATGACTGAGACTGTTGATAATTGATGGCATTACAGAACTATTGAAAATTTCCTAAAGCTTTTTGTGAAGATTGTCCTTTTTTTTTTTTTAGAGATGAATGTTGAGTGTTAATCTTGTTTGCTACTTTTATATACATAGGAAAATGGTACATATGTTTATTTATGGAGAAATATAAGACAAGTACATAAAAATCTCCAAAATTATTGACAGTTGAAAGCATCTTAGCATTGACTCTTTTATATTTTCAGTTTCTTTATATTTAGTTAGGGAAAAAATAGTAATTAGCTGGAAAAATTAAATAGGATTATACACCCATCCTTCTAACATTATATTTCTATTCTCTTTTCTGCTTAATTTTCCCTGTATGAAGTTTATACTATATTTACTATCATTTCTTCTTAAATGTTTACAGTAAAGGAACCAATTTTTTTTTGTTCTTCTTTCCCCAAGTTATCACAGATTGATAAATTTGCAAAATACCACAAGATAAAACAAAAATAAGCAAAAATGCACTTAAAATTCAAGGTCTTCCTTTCTTCAGTCCTATTGGAAGTTATTAGAATAATCTAGGTCCTGGAGAATGGGGTTTTAGAATAGTGTAGTAACAGTAGAAATGGTAAGAAGAAGTGGATTCTCAATCTATTTTATAAGTAAATGTGGTTGAACTTGAGTTGTAGGTTTTAAATAAGAAAAGAATAACTTCATAGTTTTTTTCCTGCAATGTGAATATCTAGAAGGTTGCAGTTGTAATTAATTAAGGGATAATAAAGTAGGATCAGGATAAAGATAAATTAAAAGCAAAATCGGTTTTATCTATTAAATTTTAAAATAGAAATATCTTTGATGACAGAAATCATACCTGGAAAAATTCATATTCAGGAATTTTTATGAATTTTTTTAACAAAACACCAAATATACAAAATAAAATCTGTTCAAGTGTATGAAGAATGTGTCAGGGATACAATGTTTAATTGTTTTAACATTCATAATTTGTTATGGAATGAAATGAGTAATGTAAAATATGATCATATGTAAAATATATATATACATATATTTTTTTTTTCCTAAAAACATTAATTGAGCTACTACTATGTTGGACATTCTTCTAGATGCATGAATTACAACAGAAAAAAAAAAAAAAAAACATGCCCTCCAGTAAATCCTTGTGTGCATTCTAATCAGGAAGATGGATGATGGAGCCAAAGAAGGCCAAGTCAAGCATTCTCCTTTATTAACTGAATATCTTTATTCAAATTTTTTTATCATCTCTTCTTCACTTTCCTCATCTGAAAAGTAGGTTTGAGTGATGCCAGGTTCTATGTGTCAACTAGATTGCCCATGCAATGTTCCAAAGCTGATTAAATGTTTCTGAATGGATCTTTGTGCTTTTCTAGAAGGAATTAGCATTTGAATCCATGGACTGAGTTGAGTCAATGGCCCTCTCCAATGTGAATGGGCTTCATTCAACTGTTGAAGATAAACAAAATGACAGGGAAAGGGTGAGTTCTTTTCCCTGGTTTGATTGCTTGAGAAAAGGTACTGGTCTTCCCCCTCTGAACTGGGACTTACACAGTAATAACTCCTGATTCTCAGGCCTTCAAACACTGAAATTTATGTCACTGGCTTTCCCTGGCCTCTAGTTTGCAGAGAACAGGCTGTGGGACTTCTCAGCCTCCATAATTATATGAACCAGTTTCTTGTAATTAGTCTCTCTTATAGACATACATATATATCGATATCTATCTCTATATTTTCCCCATTGATTATCTGGGGAGAACCCTGGCTGATAGAATTATTTTGAGGATTAGGACCCTGTAACAATTAAACGTGTCAATGTGTGCAAAGCACTTAGAACAATGTCTGACATGCAGAAATCCTGCGCAATAGTGAATATGAATATTATTACCTCTGCTTTTCACTCATAATATTTCCATAAGTTTTCCATATACTAGGTCATCAAGGGAACCTCAATATTCCCATAACTTAGAAACACATAATTTATATTTTTGTCACAAAATAATTTATCTAGAAATAAAAGAATTTGACATAGATCTTTAAATTTCCCACTGATTAGAGATTTTAGGATATTTCTCTTTCGAGTATTTTATTTATTTCTCAGAGACACCTGCAATGCTTAGCACAGATTTTGATTCTTTGTCCACCGGAATTATCTTTTATTTTTTTTTTATTTTATTTTTTTTACAGTGGCATAAACAATACTTATTTATTGAATAAATGCATGCCCATCCTAACCTCTTCCACATATCTAATGAAGAAATTTCTTTCACTTGTCTCCATATTCTTTCTCATCTGCCTTTCAGAAACTTCACGTTATCCACTATTGCACTTCCTATTCTATATCTTCAACCTCCCCATCCTTACTGGCCACTTCCTGTGGGCATTTATTTTTTTTTTTTATTTTTTTATTTTTTTATTTTTTTTATTTTATTTTATTTTTTTTTATTGGTCGTTCATAACACTATATGGTTCTTAATACATCATATTACACGGTTTGATTCAAGTGGATTATGAACTCCCGCTTTTACCCCATATACAAATTGCTGTATCACACCAGTTTCCCTTCCATTAATTGACATATTGCCTTTCTAGTGTCTGATGTATTCTGCTGTCTGTCCTATTCTCTACTATCCCCCCTCCCCTCCCCTCCCCTCCCCTCCCCTCCCCTTTTCTCTCTCTACCCCTTCTACTGTACATCCTTTCTTCCATTTGTATTATCTTGTCTTACCCCTCCTTTCCTCTTATATGACATTTTGTATAACCCTGAGGATCGCCTTCCATTTCCATGCAATTTCCCTTCTCACTCCCTTTCCCTCCCCCCTCTTATCCCTGTTTAATGTAAATCTTCTTCTCAAGCTCTTCGTCCCTACCCTGTCCTTGTTTACTCCCCTTATATCAAAGGAGTCATTTGGTATTTGTTTTTTAAAGATTGACTAGCTTCACTTAGCATAATCTGCTCTAATGCCATCCATTTCCCTCCAAACTCTATGATTTTGTCATTTTTTAATGCAGAATAATACTCCATAGTATATAAATGCCACATTTTTTTTATCCATTCATCTATTGAAGGGCATCTAGGCTGGTTCCACAGTCTTGCTATCGTGAATTGAGCTGCTATGAACATCGATGTAGCAGTGTCCCTGTAGCATGCTCTTGTTAGGGCTTTAGGGAATAGACCGAGAAGGGGAATAGCTGGGTCGAATGGCGGTTCCATTCCCAGCTTTCCGAGAAATCTCCATACTGCTTTCCAAATTGGCTGCACCAATTTGCAGTCCCACCAGCAATGAACAAGAGTGCCCTTTTCCCCGCATCCTCTCCAGCACTTACTGTTGTTTGACTTCCTAATGGCTGCCAGTCTTACTGGAGTGAGATGGTATCTTAGGGTAGTTTTGATTTGCATTTCTCTGACTGCTAGTGATGGTGAGCATTTTTTCATGTACTTGTTGATTGATTGTATGTCCTCCTCTGAGAAGTGTCTGTTCAGGTCCTTGGCCCATTTATTGATTGGGTTATTTGTTATCTTATTGTCTAATTTTTTGAGTTCTTTGTATATTCTGGTTATTAGGGCTCTATCTGAAGAGTGTGGAGTAAAGATTTGTTCCCAGGATGTAGGCTCCCTGTTTATCTCTCTTATTGTTTCTTTTGCTGAGAAAAAACTTTTTAGTTTGAGTAAGTCCCATTTGTTGATTCTGTTTGTTAACTCTAGCGCTATGGGTGTCCTATTGAGGAATTTGAAGCCCGATCCCACAGCGTGCAGATCATAACCAACTTTTTCTTCTATCAGATGCCATGTCTCTGGTTTAATATCAAGCTCCTTGATCCATTTCGAGTTAACTTTTGTGCATGGCAAGAGATAGGGATTCAGATTCATTTTGGTGCAAATGGATTTCCAGTTTTCCCAGCACCATTTGTTGAAGATGCTATCCTTCCTCCATTGCATGCTTTTAGCCCCTTTATCAAAAATAAGATAGTTGTAGTTTTGTGGATTGGTTACTGTGTCCTCTATTCTGTACCATTGGTCCACCCGCCTGTTTTGGTACCAGTACCATGCTGTTTTAGTTACTATTGCTCTGTAGTATAGTTTGAAGTCTGGTATCGCTATACCGCCTGATTCACACTTCCTGCTTAGTATTGTTTTTGCTATTCTGGGTCTTTTATTATTCCATATGAATTTCCTGATTCTTTTATCGATTTCTACAAGATATGCTGTTGGGATTTTGATTGGCATTGCATTGAACTTATATAGGACTTTTGGTAATATCGCCATTTTGATGATGTTGGTTCTGCCTATCCATGAGCAGGGTATATTTTTCCATCTTCTAAGGTCTTCTTCTATGTCTTTCTTTAGGGTTCTGTAATTTTCATTGTATAAATCTTTCACCTCTTTTGTTAGGCTGATTCCCAAGTATTTTATTTTTTGGGGGGATATTGTGAATGGAGTAGTTGTCCTCATTTCCGTTTCAGAGGGTTTGTCGCTGATATACAGGAATGCCTTTGATTTATGCGTGTTGATCTTATATCCTGCCACTTTGCTGAATTCATTTATTAGCTCTAATAGCTTCTTTGTAGACCCTTTTGGGTCTGCTAGGTATAGGATCATATCATCTGCAAATAGTGATAATTTAAGTTCTTCTTTTCCTATTTTTATGCCTTTAATTTCTTTCGTCTGCCTAATTGCTCTGGCCAGTGTTTCGAGGACTATGTTGAACAGAAGTGGTGAGAGAGGGCATCCCTGTCTTGTACCAGATCTTAGAGGGAATGCCTTCAATTTTTCTCCATTCAGAATGATGCTGGCCTGTGGCTTATCATAGATTGCTTTTACAATATTGAGGTGTGATCCAGTTATCCCTAATTTTTCCAGAGTTTTGAACATAAAGGGATGCTGTACTTTGTCGAATGCTTTTTCTGCATCTATCGAGATGATCATATGGTTCTTAATTTTAAGTCTATTGATGTGGTGGATAACATTTATTGATTTCCGTATATTGAACCAACCTTGCATACCAGGGATGAATCCTACTTGATCATGGTGTATAATTTTTTTGATATGTATTTGAATCCGATTCGCCAGAATTTTATTGAGGATTTTTGCATCAAGGTTCATTAGAGATATTGGTCTGTAGTTTTCTTTCTTTGAAGTATCTTTGTCTGGTTTCGGAATCAGGGTGATGTTGGCCTCGTAGAATGAATTTGGAAGTTCTCCCTCTTTTTCTATTTCCTGAAATAGCTTGAAAAGTATTGGTGTTAGTTCCTCTTTAAAGGTTTTGTAAAACTCTGCTGTATACCCATCCGGTCCTGGGCTTTTCTTAGTTGGTAGTCTTTTGATGGTTTCTTCTATTTCCTCTATTGTTATTTGTCTGTTTAGGTTGTCTATATCCTCCTGGCTCAATCTGGGCAGATCATAAGACTCAAGGAATTTATCTATGCCTTCACTATCTTCTATTTTATTGGAGTATAAGGATTCAAAGTAATTTCTGATTATCTTCTGTATTTCTGAAGTGTCTGTTGTGATATTGCCTTTTTCATCCCGTATGCTAGTAATTTGGGTTCTCTCTCTTCTTCTCTTCGTTAGTATGGCTAAGGGTCTGTCAATTTTATTTATTTTTTCAAAGAACCAGCTTTTAGTTTTGTCAATTTTTTCAATAGTTTCTTTTGTTTCAATTTCATTAATTTCAGCTCTGATTTTAATTATTTCTTGCCTTCTACTTCTTTTGCTGTTGGAATTATCTTTTAGTTTTCATTATTTTAATGTTTGTTTGTCCTTTTTTTTTCTTTTGCTTCAAACCACTGATGAGATTTTTGGCAATGTCCATATTTTAATTTGCTGCTTCCCATATTTTAATAAGCAAGATATTGCATATTAAATTCCTGGCAATCTATTATCTTACACTTCTTAGTAAATTTAACCAATTTTCTTTTCTCCCTATTTTTTTCTCTTTCAAAGTATCTTTTCTCCTGTAATATGCTTGCATTTTATTTATAATGCTAGTCCATCACATTTATTTTTGATCTAAAAAAAAAAAAACAAAACCCTAGGGAATTATTTATCTTCTTCTGGGTCTTCAAGATTATTTTCTTTTCTTCCCACTTTTGCATTATTTTTTTCACTAGAATGCTGTTGCTTATACATTCTTGGATGAGTTTGCCACCAAGACTGCTTTAACTTGAGGTTCTTATGGTTAGTAGCATGATAATCACTTCCAGCCAAATGGTAACATACCTACACCATGGATTAAGGTTGAAGAAAAAGTCCTTCCATACTGATTGTCTTTCTCAGGATGGCCCTAATGCTTTCTTTTCTTCAGACTATTTTAAAATTGTCCATGTTCTATTAGATAAGAAAATCCAGGTAAATAAACAGTATACTCTGTAGATACTCTATTACAGTAGTGACTAAAAATTTGGGGACCTAGTGATGCTAACAGTTGACTTACTCAATGAATACCTATGGTACAGTAAATGGGTCCTAAGATGTCCCTACATTCACAGAGAAATCAGAAATGTTAACTTGGAACAAAGTATATTTTTACCTCTTCTGGAGAAGTTATCCATTAGATTGAGCAGAAATTGACTGTTTGAAAAACAAGAAAAAATACCAACCAATTTACAACAACCAAAGCAATACCAACAACGATTTAATATAATTTATCACAGAGTACACTGTTAATTGCCATCAAATAAGATTTATTATCTACAACTTATAAGTCATGAAATTGAGAATCAAAATTGTAAATTAATTAGTCTGAGATAGAACATATAGCAAACTCCAGAGATGGCACATCAATGTCTGCAATTTGGTTCAGATTTTATGCTCCTAAACCATTCTTCTAGAAGGCTGTTATGACATATGTCATCTACTTCAGAGAGAAAAACAACCCCAGTCAAAGCAAACTTACCTTACCAAGCAAGTGCATAAACGCTCAGGTTGAGATCCAATTTCCTAACACCAGTTTGTTTTGGATATTCTTCAAATTCCTTTATTTTTCATTAAAAGTCCTTTCTAGAAACTATTACATTGATGATAGTGAACATTATTAATGTAGGCTACAAATTCACTTAAGAATCGTAAAAAATATTAGTATATTTGGAACATTTAACAAAACTTTATAGTATCATTAAATTTGACCACTCCTTTAAGCACTTTGAACCTTAATAAACAGAGAGCTTCTTACAGAAATTCTGTTGGTCTCTCTCCACTCATCATAATATTTTACAATGATCATACTACCTATTGAACATCTATTTTTATAAAACTAACCACACTGATAAATTGCTTACTACTTTGTACACTTTTTGCTTTGAGCTTTGGTTGCAATAATGAACCCCCAAATACACAATGTGTGTGTGTGTGTGTTGCTATTTGACTATTCTTACTTCAAATTTTAAAAAGGATAAAGTCAAACAGACAGTTACACATGCCACCTTTTTGCCCTAATATTAAGAGCACATATTAAGAATATATTTCTTTAGCACATTAGTTACCATAGAAAAAGAGAAGCTAATAAATATCATAAGTTTAAAATCTCAGGAAACATACTTTTGTCATATTGTTGGGTTTTTTTTCCAAATCTTCATCAGTATTTTTTATGTAACTCGATAGTATTTGCTGACACAAAAATTCATTTCAATTTATGATCAAATTCTTTACTCTTAATTAATGTCAACTGCTTTTATCATGAAGCAACACCATGTGGTTCCCCAATGGTATAAGTCTGTTTATCGTTAGAAAGGAAAAAAATGCAAAAGAGAGTTTTAAATACATTGCATGTAGTAACATTTCATTTGCAATAAGCTTTATATTATCATTAGATTTTATTTTTTTTTAATTTCTATCTATTGATTTTTATTTATTTATTTTGGATCTTGGGATTGAGTCCAGAACACTTCATGCAAACCATGTGCTCCATCACCAAACTGTACTCCCATCCTATTCGACTTTTAAAAACAACTCTAATCATAAAATACACAACAAAAATTTACCATATTAACAATTTGAAGTGCACAGTTTGGTGACATTAAGTGCATCTACATGGTTTGTATCTAGTCTTCAGAACTTTTTGTCTTGTAAAATTGCAATAAACAACAACCCCCTATAGTGTTTTCTCATCTAACCCCTGTCAGCTATAATCACACTTTCCATGAATTCTGTACTCATATAATGGAAACCAAAAATTGGCTGTTGCATGTGTCAGAATTTCCTTCCTGTGTAAGACTGAATTATACTCATTGTATGTCCATAGCCCATTTCACTTATTCATTCATTCATCATGACACATTTGGATTGTTTCCACTTCTGGGTTATTGTGAATAATGTTGCTATGAACCTATGTGTACAAATATCTCCAACTTTCAATTTTCTCAAGTATATGCCCAGAAGTGCAATTGCTTGGTCATATGGAAATTCTGTATTTATATTTTGGGGGGTCATATGGAAATTCTGTATTTATATTTTGGGGGGGTATTGCCATACTGTTTCCATAGGACCTGTACCATTTTACATTTCTATCAATAACGAGCACAAGTTCCAACTTCTTTACTTCTGGGTGATGCCTTTATATGTATGCATGTGTGTGTGTGTGTGTGTGTGTGTGTGTGTGTGTAGTGTGTCTGTGCGTGCAAGTATTTGATACAGGTTATCCTAATGAGTGTGAAGTGCTATCTCACTGTAGTTTTTACTTAAGTCATTTTTAACCACTAGATTTCAAACAATAGAGAAAATTATAGA
Organism: Urocitellus parryii; assembly: GCF_045843805.1. Taxonomy (NCBI): domain Eukaryota; kingdom Metazoa; phylum Chordata; class Mammalia; order Rodentia; family Sciuridae; genus Urocitellus; species Urocitellus parryii. The sequence goes on from NC_135538.1 coordinate 24,347,597, forward strand.
CATTTGATTTTATAGTATTAAAATTTAATTTAAATTATTTTGCAAGTTGTGATAATGATATACTTCATAGGACCCATTACTTATAGGGTAATACTCTTTTATTATTAGTATGTAGCCATACATATTATTGAATAATCTCATTAGCAATTCTGAAGTGTGGCTAGATATATAGACAGAATCTTACTGCAAAATCATCATTCCTACCAATAGCATAGCTGGCAATAATGCGTGTCAGGAGATGTCAGATGCCTTTGTGTTTTTCATATGAAATTCCAGCATTGACATCAGCTTTTCCTATGATTTCTCTTTAAGAATCTTTTTTGAAAAACTTGCTGTTTTTTTTCCAAGTTAAAATCAGGTAATTATATTTAATTGTATAACTCCTTGTATGATCTAATTTAGAGAACTGCTCTCTGAGTTTCAACACTTCAAAGACAAGAATTGTTTCACAACATCCTTAACATTAGAATGTTGAGGATTAGAAATATTAATGGGTTTGCTGGATTCAAACCTCTGGGGTACAAGTGGTGTATTCATTTTGTCTTTGAATTCCCACTATTTAGCCACTTTGCAATTTCATTTTTCTTGGGATATTTCTCAGCTCCACCATGAATCTACTTGAGTACATTAAGATATTCTTTCAAGTCCCATGTACTAGTGAAACCTAGGGATGGTGGATTTTGATCCAAGACTTAGAGTAGGTGTTCTTCATCAGATGTTTACTTTATTCTTATTTCACTTTTCTGTATTTGACCTGAGAGCAATACAACCTCATAGGAGGTAGAAAACCAGGAAAAAGGCAAAATAGGCTCATGAAGTCTCTTTAAACCAGAGTCCTGTAGATTTATAGTCTTCCGGTTCATACTTAATCTAGCCCAGTGTTTCTCAGCCCTGAAAGTGGGAGACCCGATCTATGTTTTAACAAACATCTGGGTAAATCTGATGTTCAATAAATTTGAGAAGCAGTGGCAATTTTGAATCATCAAGGTACTACATTGAGTTTATACAAGTGGACTAATAGAAGGTTTTTGATTTCCTGAATTGTTTCTGTGGGAATAATTATTTAGTTATAAATCTTTTGTGGTAATGATTAGTTTGAATTAAAATATTAGATGTTTAAAATAATAAAACATTTTTCTATCTCTTTTTCCATACAGTGTATTCTCAATATTTGTGAATTGTCTATTTGTGGAGTTATCTACTTGGTAAAATTTTTGTAACCCCCAAATCAATTTCATGTACATTAACAAATACATAAAATGTTACAAAAACTTTTTATGGTCCACCACAAACATTCCTAGCAAAAGTCAAGCAGCTTGATTCTTTGCCTTATTTCATCTAATATTCTTTGAACAAGTGCTTTTTCATGATCTATTTAGTTTATGTCTTTTGCATTTTTATAGTTTTTATTGGTAATTTCTCTGCTTAAAATGTTCTCCAAGGACAGTACTAAAGTATGGCCCTTTGTTCCCAAGCACAAGAACACAAAAAGAATGTGTCTTGTGGGGGAAAGCCTGTGTGTTAGATGAGGTTGATTCTGGCACAAGTGTTAGGCCTATGGACCCTGAGTTCAATGTTAATGAATCAACACTACATATTAATTAGAGTCTTAAAGCAGAAACACACACATACAACAACAACAACAGCTACAACAAGGTTATATATTTTATTAATCTGTTGGCAAAAATATTATAACCAGAAACTTGAGAGTACTTAACTCTGTATTATTTCCACTAGGAGAGTTGGTTCGGTATTTGCTAACTTGGTGTTCATAGAAGATTTAGAAAATACACTACCATGAATAAAGGGAATCAAATATATATGATTTTAATTTGTCATTTCTCTGTCAACTTGCAAATATAATGACTCCATCTAATGTTACACAAAGAATATTTTCCATTAACTTAATCTTGTACTTCTCAAGTCATCTTAAGATTGATTTAATGTTTGACTTTTGAATCCTTCCGGGACAATCCTTAATGGCTTTTTCAAACTGCTTTCTGTTTTCCTCTAGAAAATGTATATATCTTCACAAATTTAATGTTCAGGAAAAGTTTGACTTCAAAAACATCCAGACACATTTCTATTATTTAATAAAGGGGGACATATTCTAATTTTGATGCTTGAGGCACATGGAACAGTACAATCTACTCTGTTTAATGCTTTAACTATATTGGAAATTTAGAAGCTAAAAATGTTAAGAAAACAGATTGGTGGGGTAGTAGATTCTATGAAATGATCTAAACGTAGGACACATAAGTAGTTTTTACAGTCTGCAATTTTGCAATATCCACTGTTTTTTTTTAACACTTGTAGACCTAGCTGTTTATTACTGTTTATTTCTATTAGGTAATCTAAAATAGTACAAAACAGAATATATTATAGAATTCCACAAAAATTAAATACATTTGAAATGTTCTTTACTTACTACCTGCTAAAGGACAAATATATTTCATAGTTTATTTCTTGGGTACTTTTTCTCTTGTTTATTTATTAATTTTTTTTCATTTGGATATAACCTTTTTAAGCATTGGAAAGGATTTACAAGTGATAGATACAGAGGAGGGAGCAAACTTAAATAGCCAAGGTTTATAAAACCAAAATTATGAATTGTGAATTTATAGGAGCAAATTGTAGAAATAGTAGAGATGCTGTTTATTCTACTTATTTATATAGCTGTAGCATAGGAAGAAATCATGTATGTTAATCATCAGTTTTATAATGATAATCAAATTTTCATATAAGAAGTTCAAGCAAAAATCTAATACTGCTGATGTCTTTCTTTTTCACAAGTATCCTAAGGGAAGCAAGGCTGTTTAAATAGCCCATTAACCAAATTGCATTATTTTCATTTCAATTTATTGAGACATGAACTTCCCTGTAAATCATGTGTGGAATAATTATAATAGTTAAATGATTTGGGCTATTTTAAATAGTGCATAGATAAATTTCTACCAGAATTTCAATGGCATATTTTAATTTCATAATTTTCATTGGTTTTTGTAAATTTATGAATCAAATTTTACATACCCAATTTATTTGTGATGGTTTATTGAAATATCTCCTGTATTTATAAAAAGACAAAAAAAATCACTGAAAGTGACTAAATACCATAAAGCAGAGTTTAAATTATAAAACTTTTGTAAATGGTAGTTTGGTATTATTATATCAGCATGAAAGGCTACTATCTTATTTTAAAATAGAAGTAAAATTTGATGGTAAAATCTATAAAAACAATTGTGAGAAGGGCATATTTTTGGTCTTCTATTGTAACATATGTTTAATAAATAATTATTTTTCTTCTTCAAACAAGAACTTAAAAAGTAAAATCATAGTCTAAAATACAAAGATTCCTAATTTTACAATCATATATTTTATTTGGTTAATCTATTTAAATTTAACTTTAAACAATACATATATAGACAACAAGGTAATTAAGTCCTTTTGCCACTGATTTATCAAAGACATATAACCAAATTCTAGCAAAGTCTCATTTGGAGGACTGGGGGCTTCTATAAAATGATTTCCTCATATGCATGAGAACCGTAGTAAAATATAACTCCCTAGTTTCCTCTGGATAATCATTGTACCTTATGGAATCCTGTGGAATGTGCATAGCCAAATTGCCACCATCTTTTATGAAAAGCCAATGTTCAGGTTCTGCAGACAAAGGACAAAGGACAAATCTTGCCACTCATGATGATGTTCAACCACTTAATCCACCAGTGCTGGAGACTGCCCACATAAGAGAAAGTATACTTGTCTTATTGTATCTGGCTTATTTCACTTAGGATGGTATCCTGCAGCTCCATCCCATCTTTTCTGAAAATAAGAAGCTTTTATTCTTCTTTATGGACTAATAATACTCAATTGTGCATATAGAGCATACTGTCTTCACCCACTGATTTGCTGATGGGCCCACTTGTGGGCTAATTTAATATCTCCGCTATTGTAAAAAGCACCACAATAAACATGGGTATGTAGGTTTATATTTGGTATAATCATTTAATTTCCTTTGAATATATAACCAAAAACGGAAAAGCTGAATCATATGGCAGGACCAATATTTTCTCATAGTAGAAGTGTTTAATCCCATTTCATCTCCTAGAGATTTCTAATACACATTATTTTAATTAAAGCCTTCATTTGGAATAAATCACAAAGTTAGTATAATTCTAATAATGCCAGTATGTAAAATTATAGTAAGGAAATTGCTAAGACAAGATGCTGAAAACTTTCCACTTTCAAGGAGTATGATCATTAAGGTATTGATGATATGTCACAAAAGGTTGAGGATATTTTGTGTAATAAACTGAAAAACTAGAGCTTCACTATCCAAGTGGATGAGTCAACAGATTTCACCAATAAATGTCATTCTGTAGCATTTGCAATATTTTATAAACTATGTTGAAATTCACAGTAAATTTTCCTCTACTAAGAGTGGTATAAAACAAGCAAAAGACTAGCTATATTTAATATTTCATTTCATATCTTAAATAGAAGCTTTGTCTTGCAGGAATTACATTAGCATCTGCACTGAACTGTTCTACCAACAGTTGGCTCAATGAGGATTTCACCATTTTTTATAAAATGGAAGTCCAAACATTGTCATAAATCAGTGGTTGTTCAAACAAGGCACTAATGTAGGGAAACCCATGGAGATGAAATTTTAAGTAAAGAGTAATGCTATAAAAATAAGCAATGTTAGAAAGTCAAGACATGCTCAATCAAGAATCTCTAAAAAAGTGTATAAACACCTACGTGATATGCACATACACACACACACACACACACACTCAAAAAACAACAACAACAACAACAAAAAAACACCCAAGAAACCCACAGCTCCTGCTAAACAAAGGAATCCAGTGGCTTAACAGAAAAAGAGTCCCAATAGGATTTTTGCTGAACAGGAATTATAGCAGCACTTTCAGGAAAATTATAAGATGGATTTTATGGAGTGCTTTGAGAATGAAAAGTGGCAACAGAAACCAGCCTAACTGGTAAACATTTTCATCATGTGACACAGGATTTATTTTATAGAGAATATATTTTTTCTGATAAGAGTTTTGTATTTAAATGAAAGCAAAATCATCTATTTGTAAATATCATTTGTATTTTAAAAATAATATTGCAAAAGCAATCTTGAAATATTTCCACTGCTGTTGAGACTTGGACAGAGAAAGGAAATGGGCAAGGCCCAACCTTTATCAAAAACCCTCTGGAGAACTCCAGAACAATGAGGAATAATGTTGTTTCTGCCCCTTCAAATCAAGGATATAACAGGAAGGGGGCTCCTTTCTCTCATTACTTTCCAACCTCTGAACTTGACTTTAAAAGAAGAATTTTGTGACCTGTGCTTTGAGTAACGGTATTACTTGTCCTCTAGAAAGTTTCTACATATCTGTGGAAAAAGTGTGACCCTCCAGTCAGAAAAAAGCCCTGAAAGTTTTGATATAATATTAAATTTCATACAGGTTTATAAAGTCTTCTACTTGTATAACAGGCCTTGAAACCAGGGACAGGAGTTTTCTCATGTTAGTTAAAAATGAAAATCGTAGCTGGGCATGGTGGCACATACCTGTAATCCCAGCAGCTCAAGAGACTGAGGCAAGAGGATTGCAAGTTCAAATCCAGCCTCGGCAAAAGTGAGGTGCTAAACAACTCTGTGAAACTCAGTCTCCAAATAAAAGATAAAATAGAGCTGGGAATGTGGCTCAGTGGTCAAATACCCCTTAGTTCAATCCCCAGTACCCAACCGCCCCCCCCACAAAAAAAAAGAAAATCATGTATGTTTACTAAAAGTGAATCAGCATTAAGTAATTGTGAGAACACACACACATATACACAGAAAAAAAAGGACAAGCATAGACCTCATATTAGGTAGACAAACTTTTTTCTTTATATTTGATTTTAAAATAATTTTCAGTGTTGTGTAGTAGTGGAAAAGATCATACAACCAATATGTGTATAATGGTACTAAAACTAACATGAAATTTGATCATACTGGAATAATTTTACAAAGCCATAGTAAACTATTTTCTGTTGTGATTTTAATCAGATGTATTTGGTTTATAGTTTTAGTAGTTTTACCATTCAAACATATCAACATATTTCATGTTGTAATACATCAAATAATATCAAATTAGAATCATTATTCAAATATTTGCTTTATGATTTCTAAAATATTTAAAAAGAAAGAAAAATCAATGTCAAGAAATGTAAATTAAGCTTAGTATGTTTCATTTCAAGAAAATCTGGCTGAAAAGTTTTATTTACTTCTAACAAGGGAAAGAAGAAAACTTCTCTTTCATTTATCTTATGGTAAAGATGCCTATTTAAATTTTAAATAGTAGAAATCAGAACTTGTATTCATTTTAAAGAAATTAAGAAGTTTTCTTTTTTTAATTTACAAAAATTATTGGGAAAAGTTTTTTTAACTATACTTAAATTACTTTAGAATCAGGTAGGAGAAAAATATATTTAAAACTCATATATTAAATTGTTAGAACAGATCCACACAAAATGTATTATTCTGTATTAAAAATTGAAAACCCACACCTGTAAATCCCAGCAGCTTGGGAGGCTGAGAAAGGAGGATCCCTAGTTCAAAGCCAGTCTCAGCAAAAGCAAGGCACTAAGCAACTCAGTGAGACCCTGTCTCTAAATAAAATGTAAAATAGGTCTGGGGATGTGGCTTAGTAGTTGAGTGTCCCTGAGTTCAATCTCTTATACCCCTCCAAAAATTTAAAATCCAATTATTACTGTATTAGAATACCAACAATTTACCACCATTCATTAGTCATGCTAATATATTACACTTGTATGTAGCATAATTTTTTTAAATATTTTTAATATTTTTTAAATATTATTTTTTAGTTTTTGGCGGACACAACATCTTTGTATGTGGTGCTGAGGATCGAACCCGGACTGCACGCATGCCAGGCGAGCGCACTACTGCTTGAGCCACATCCCCAGCCCTGTAGCATAATTTTTATTCAGGGATTTCTTAAAACATGTAAACTTCTTCAAAGTTTTATTCAATCTAAAAATGATTGAGAATGATTGCTGTAATAGAAATAAATGCAAGCATATTACAATAAATTAAGTCATATTAAGTGAATATAAAATAAGCTTTCAAAATTGAAGAAGTTCAGACTAATGTAAATACATAATTTGTGGACATTATATTTTAAGGAGGGAATCCTAAACTGTAATGAAAGGGAAAATCAAACTTCAAAGGTTAGAAATCTATACATCAACTATAAACTAAGCAAAAGATGCTATTTTAATTAAATGGCTATTAAAACACACAAATAAATTTAGTACAACTATAGATATATGAATCACTACTTAATGTTTAAAATTTTATTTAAACAAAGTTTAATGATTCTAAAATTAATTGTAGCTATGGATATAATTTTAAAATACTGAAAGCCACATTTGCCCAACTGAATCTACAAATTTAGTGGGTATTTTTAAGCACATATCCTAGAGATAAATGGAATGGACAAAAATAATCAGGAATAATACATGTAGATTTTAGCAAGATAAAAAGAACAAATTAAATATATTCACCAAGTTGGAATACACAAATTGAAGAGCACTTGAGAAACATTTGAGAAATTGTTATAATAGTCAATAAAGTTGATATCAACAAATGACAAAGAATTGTGATGGCATATAGTTATAATAACTGACCACAATATATCTATGCTAATTTTGTGTTCCTAAAATTTCATGATTCCTTTCCAAGCTAAAGTGAAATTCTACATTTTATTCCTAAAAGAGTACATGTTTACCAAAGACATAAACAATGCTGATCATAAAAATCATTATTCCAAAGAGTCAAAAGGAAGAAGCCTAGAATCCAAATATTCATCAATAATAATAATAATCCTAAATCGTAGTGTCTTCAGAAAACAAGATACTATCTAGCAAATAATGACTGCTACACAAAATATTATAAGTAAGTCTCATATATAGAATAATTAATGAAAAAACATAGACCCAAAAGATTACAAACTGTTATGGGGAGAGGTTTAAAATTAAGATTGGAAAGAAACATTAAGAAATCATGGGATATGGCAAAGAGTCTATATATTAAATTAAATAAGAGTTCAATTGATAGTAGATTTATAAATTCCAAAACAATTTATATATTTAAATTTATATTTAATTATAATATTATTTATGATCATCATAATATGACTAATTATAACTTGTACTTTCAATAGTATAAACATGATAAAAAATGATAATTATTTCAAACTGATAAGACATATATATGTAAACATATATATAGGGAATATATGTTGGTGCTTACATAGGTACACAGAAATTTAGAGCTTCAAATCTGAAGAATCTTTTATCATTTTTAAATATTCATCTGAAATTGCCAGCTTTATTTTGGATGGTATTTTGCTTTTCTTTCTTGATTTCTTTTTCTACATTCTATAGAGTTCTATTTCCTGTTTTGTAAGGCAATCAACATATAACTTGGTTTGATTGTACCATAAATCAATATGCTATTTCTCTTGTGTTTGGAATTACAAAATCCATTGACCTTTACTGTGAGAATGATTGTATCTGAGTTTATATTTAACATTCTTTTAATGTTTAACTTTTATTTCATACATTTGCTTCTTTTCTCTATTTTGTCAGCTTTTGTAGTAACCAACTACTGTTACTAATAGCATTGCTCAGTGTTTCTTCTCCATTAGCATTTCAATTGTACATAGTTTTACTATTGCTTTATGGTTTATCCTCAATATAACAATGCTCATCTTGACATTAAAATAAAAATTTAAAAAGTACCTGAACCACTTTCTGGAAAATGCAAGCATCTGATTCACTAAGCTGGGTTCAACCACCTTCCATCTAATGATTTTATTACCATGCATTTTGTTATGTCATATGTTACAGATTTCATCATCATACACAGGATTTACATCTTTAATTACCTTTCCCTGTGCCTATCATTCCTTTCTTGACTCCTGTTCTTCATTATGGGATCATTTCATTTCTTCCTGAGATCCTTTAGTATCAGGATGCTCTAGGGCATAGAGAATGTGAAGAATGAATGAAGGATGTAAAAACTTTAGATAAGGTTCCTAGTCATGCAAAGGTAAGACATTTTTTCCAAGGGTGAGAACACACATACATCCCATAGTGAAGAAATATAGATCAAAGTGAGTCTTCCTGGTATTGGAAAACCTCTCTGAAGAGCATGGCCATAGTTGTAGCACAGGAGTGGTTTCAGGCTTATGGGAAAACATGCTGAGTGCTGGCCTCAGCTTTTTTGCATAGACTGTTGGTGAGTGCTGACAGGCTTGCCACATGCTTCTCTATTGGCTATCATTTTGAGAAACAGCACACCAGATACAGTAAGAAGAGTCTTCTTACTTCCCTTGTTTTAGAGAGTCTTTCAAGAACCCTCTCTAGAGGTGGCAAGGGAGGAAGACATATCAGGTCCAGTTCTAGTGTCCTAAGAAAGATAAAGAAGAGTGAGTTATGATAAGAGGCATTTTTCATAACAAGGACAGTCAACCCATTTAGTACTTTAGCTTCCAAACACACCTATCCTATGTGAACTTCCATACAACAAAAAACAACTCTATGATTCATTCCATCTAATAAAATATATCCTCCACATATAAGGTCCTTTCTCTCTCACAGAAATGATGAGACCCACAATCCCAGAGCCATCACTGGTTATATTTATCACAAATCTAATTCAGTCAAAATTTTACCTAGCATTCTGCTGTGTAAAGAGTAAATTACAAAATTAACCACCAGTATATTGTATATTAAATTTTAAAAGAGAAGAGAATGTACTTAATATAGACTAACACATACATATATAAAAAGCCAGAAGAAGCTGTATAAAATAACTTTAGACCACATTTGGAAACTAGCCATAACTGCTGTTAGTATTTATGATTTCTTTCTCCTATAAGTTTTCTCATATCCTCCTTCTTTCAGAAAAACATTTCAGCTGGCCAACACTTCCTTAGGCAGCATGACTCAAACAGTCCTTATAAAAGGGCTGAGCCTTCAAAAGTCCTACTGTTTTATGTTTGCTTATTCTATCAATAGTCCTTACTATTGCAAAATGGTACAAAGAGCAACCCCCAGAGACTCCTATGGGTCCCATATGTATTCTTCTTTGACCTCATTGCAAAATCGGAAGTTTATTTCACCTTTGTATTCATGATCAATCATTCAAATAAGAATAACCCCGTTTCAATTTGCTGAGTTAGTGCCATAAGGAGCAAAAAATAGGCATATGGCATTTTCTCTTAATTCATTAGAACCAGTGTTTTTTTTTTTTTTTTTTAACCAGGGGATTAGAATTCTTCCTTTACAGAAAGACAAATCCCACTGCAGTAAAACTAGAAATTCTCAAGAAAAGAAACAAAAGATTTTGCAAATGGATTATTAGACACAACACTGAAGAGTTTCTTCTACTTCTTCTTCTTGTATTCTGGGAATGAAGTGAACACAATATAATGTTTTCTGATTGACTTAAATATTAACTTCCATTTGACACTGTAATCAGATCTTCAGGGAGCCATGTTATCTTTCTATTGAGATAGTCACTTTTATGTGAAGTGCTAATACAAGTAAATTATATGATCATGAGCCAATTGCTTCACCTTCTTTTATGGAAGATGAATTCCTTCATAAGAAGCAATGACATGTGTCATATAATGGTGGTATATAGGTACTCCTCAAATCTACCAATGATCAGGTGTAGATAAGGAAAATATATGGGGATTACTATATACCCAAGGGAAGAAGAAATTTCTGCTCACTTTACAAAGAAGAGGTCCAATGTAATGTACCTGCCACCTACTGCCTGACTCATCCCCTGTGTAATGATGTCTTAACTGGGGCTCAGTACTAGTTTTTGCTATTGGCATATTAGGCTATTAACATCATGTTAACAAGGTCATCCTTGATATGAATAACATATTTTAAAATCTGTTAATATCTTCTATTCCTGATACTATATACCTTTTGTTTACAGAACCCTTGAGCAAGTAATATAGTGGTCTGGGATAGAAGCTAATTGATAGTCACAGTAGATGTTATTATGATCACTTAATTGTTGAGAAACTTCTCTGTAGTGGATCTCTTTTGCTGATTATTCATACAAGACATAAATGTCTTCAAATTCTGGACTTATTCTGAAAGAAGAATCATACCCCTTACCCAGACTTCCAATTTTCCAACTTTATTTCTTCCAAGTCTCTGACCTTTCAAACTATTAACAGCTGCTTATGAATCAGAGTACATTTGTATTCCTGGCCAAATAAAGTGGGCCAATGAAAGTGGAAACAAATTATACTGCTCAAAATTCTGCCCACTAGGAAGTTTTTTTCTTTCTTACTTTACTTTAGAATTATTCCTGAGAGTTAAATGACACAGTCATCCACTTTTGAATAACACCAGTATAAAATACAGACTCGTCATTTAAACAGGCCCCAAATCAAATTTTTAGTCAATTAATTATTAATGAACATGAAGACGCAGATAATGGTTGGGGGAGAAATGATAATGTACTGAAGTTAGTGATAAGGAAGTATGAGAAATAATCCCCTTGTTCAGTTTGCTTGAACCTTTCAGGCATGACTGAGTGTAGTCTCATATTTCCTTTTTACTTGATAATATGTTCCTGCTGTTCATGCACAACTTTTTGACTTTGGATCAGAAAACAGTTAATGATAGATTTATCCAGCTGAATGATCACCTGATGTTATGATTTAAATATGAGGTGTCCCCAAAAACCTCCTGTCAGTACTGGAATACAGAGGTGAAGTGATTAGATAGTGAGAACCATAACTTAATCAATCCATCTTCTTTGAATGAACTAAATGGGTCAAATCTCTAGGTAAGTGGAGCATGGCTGAAAGAGAGTGGTCCCTGGGGTTGTACCCTGGAAGGGTTCAACTTCCGAGCAGTCCTTTTCCCTTTCTTACTCTCTCCTTCCTGGCTGCCAGGAATGGAGCTGTAGTCCTCCACCAAGCCCTTCTGCTACAATGTTCTGCCTTATTTGGGCTCAGAGCAATGGAGTCAGACCACCATGGACTGAACCAGTGAGCCTAAGTAAAGTTTTTCTCCTCCAGGTTATTCTTGTTGGCCACAGCAATGAAAGACTAATTAGCAAATCTGATAATATCTTCATTGGGTATTTTGTTTACTCTAAGACCTAGAATAAAACATGAAATTTTTTTCTGAATTTTGCATCTCTATAATTTTCTTTTGATTTTTTTATACATTCAATTTTTTAATGCAACTGGTCAACTCATTCTATATATTCTTAAACATTTTAATCTCATGTTCATGTTTATTATGCACTTTTTAACATGCAGAATTAGAGGATCATCAAATATTAACATGCAAATGTTCCAGGTCTATGGGCAGAGAAGATGGTGGCCGAGCAAGACCCTCCAGCAATCGTTTCCCCACAATCACATCAATTTGAATAATTCTTCATACAGTAAATTATCTTCACAAGAGCAAAAAAAAAAAAAAACCAAAAAACAGAAAAGAGATTACAGTATCTGGTTTTGTATAGTAGTAAGAAATGATTTAATAAAGAAGATAGGAAGGAAACAGTTACCTAATTTACACCTCCCCAAACTCCAAATACTGTGGAAAGGAATGTTTCCTTCTTTGAGGAAGATGAAGAAATTGAGTTCAGGCTTTAAATTTGAAATTTAGTTCCAGGACTATCTGGTGAAAACCAGTGCTGGACAGAGTTTCAGCCTCTCTACCCAGGCTAGTACCTATAGACTGAGCCATTAGCCCTGAGTTAGCCTGGAGCTTATGGCACACCAGCCCTTCCCTAAATTGGACATTAAAGGATGGAGCAAGATTCCACTCACTGTGGATGAAGCAGGACATGATTTTATCATAGTATTTTTCGTTAGATCTCAGTGCTTTCCCCCCTGTATGATGAGACTCAGTAGCACGAAGAAAACAAAGTCCTCCATACCCAGGCTACAGTTTACATGTGGAGTCTCTATACCTGCTCCAGCACCAGGATTCTTTCTTGTCTCATTGTTGGCCTTGATATAGGCCTGTCTCCCTACTCCTAGACTATCCATCCTTATAGCTATGAGATGCAGTGGAACTCAGCTTAGTATCAGCTTTGGTGGCCAATGGACTGACCACCCAGCCCCCAAACTCAGACAACACAGCTATCCCGGGGATGGAATACAGAGAAAGAGTCTCTAAACCTGTTCTAGAAACAGTCTTTCTCCAGCAGGACTGACTCAAGTTTCTACCTGCATCAACACCAACTATACCATGAGCCTGGATGCACCCCTGAGATTGCACAGCTCCTTGCAGCTATTAGACTCAGTTATAATGTAGCTTAGAATGGCTTTGGTGGCCAAGAAATTAGTTTCCTTATCCTAACCATGGGCAACATAGTGTAGAGTAAAGTTCCATTTGCTTTGAAGTGGACAGGGTTACATGAATAGAGCTAATCCTTGAAAATTAGTACCAGAATGGTGAAAACTAACAATAGAAAGATTCTGCAACCTGTACACTTGGAAAAATGAGAAATTATACCCCATTTGATTCAAATGTATGATATGTTAAGATCATTGTATTGTCATGAGCAACTAATAAAAAAAATAAAATAACTAAACTTCTATAAAAAAATAGAAAAGAAAAGAAAGACCCATCTTTTGGTCTGTGCATAGAGCCTCTGAAGAGTCCTGGTGTCAAGTGGACATGCATGGTTCCAGTTTATCCATCTTTTGTTCTGGTCACTCCATCTTCTATGGCTGGTTGCGGCAGTCTTGGGCCAGAAGCCCATCTCAACAGTGGGGAGCCCATAGTAGAGTAAGCCTTAATCCTACCTCACTGCTATGCTGGTCTTGGAGCTGTGAGCTCAGGTGATATAGCATTGGTGATGTAGCATCGGTGACTACAGGCATGGCGTAGGAGTCTAAGATTGGCCCTTCAAGAGTGATTCTGCTCAGAGTTGGGCAGAATCCCACAGTACCTGACTAAAGGTTGTGATTTTGAAGGAGGTACCTGGGTCTACTTTGTTCCAGGGGCAAGGTTTGCAGGGACAAAATTACCCTTTTTAGGTATTCCTCCAATTCATGGTTAACCACACTATGGGTGGGAAGTGTGGGCTCAGGTCATATGTTAGTGATGAAAGAGTAACAACAATACACCAACAGTCAACTTATGATATATCCGAACTCAGAGCATCATCTAGTAATGAAATAGTGGAAGTGACTACAGGCTTAGAGAAAATAAGCTGCTTCCTTGCAATTTCTGAAAAGGTAGGCACAAAAAAAGCCAGATTATAAAGACTGGAAAAGATAGTTAATTTGTCAAAATCCAACACTGTCATACCCCAAGAAGCATCAAGAACTTTCAGGGAATCCTGACCTCACAGAGCAGTCAAAATAAGGTACTGGAAACCAACCATATAGTAACAAGTTTGACTAATAGAGGGAGAATTTAAACAGTTGTTTTAAGGAAACTCAAGTTGCTTCAAGAGAACAAAATAAATAAATACTAAAAAATGCTTCTAGCAGACACTTTACAGAGAAATGGAAGCAATTTGAAAAACTCAAATAGTTATCCTTAAGCTGAAAAATAAACTAAGCAGAATAAAAAACATTAAAATAATTAGTGAACTTGAAGACAGGCTATTTAAAAATACACCAGTATAAGAGAAATAAAGAAATGGATTATAGAGAAATAAAAAAACACTGAAAGGTATTTGGGGATAGAATTAAAAGAACAAATATTTGGGTTTTTGGTGTTCTAGAAGGACTTGAACACCTCAAAGGTATAGGACGTTTATTCAAAGAGGTAAACAAAACCTTTTATCCACCTCACACCTAGAAAAGGATTAAAATATCCATGTGTGCGAAAGCAAAGGTCACCAGCCATATCTAACTCCACCAAGAAATAGTACCAAAATAACCCAAGAAATGTACCAAAATCTCAAAGATAGATGATGAAGATTTTTAAGACAGCAAGAGAAAAAGAAACAACTAATATGTACGGGTGTCCTTATGGCCCAGCAACAGACTTTTCAGCACAAACTTTATAGGTCATGAAAGAGTGGGATGATATTACCATCATGCTGCATAAAACCAAACAAAATGAAAACTGTCAACCAAGAACATCCCCAAAAGCTACCCTTTAGAAATGAAACAGACATTAAGATATCACCAGTTAAGTAAAAGTTTAGAGATAGAACTCCACCAGACCTGTCCTATAAGAAGTGCTACAGGGAGTTCTCCAACTGAAAGAAAGAGATATTAATGACTAAGAAGCAAACATTTGTATGTATAAAACTCACTGGTAAGAGTAATAATATGGACAAATTCTGAATTCTCTAATATAAAAAACATGATGCATAAACCATTAATGTGTTTTATATGAAGAAAAAATGAAAACATTTGAAAATAATAAATATTAAATTAAAATGCTAAGACAGATGCAATACATAAAAAGAAGAATGAAACAACAAACATTCAAAAAGTTGGTTGGAATACAGGGCAAGTATAGAGTTTTATATTTGTATAGTTTCTTTTTTTAATTTATTTTTAAATCATCTTTGTGATCAGGTTATACTGCTTTCATTTCAACAAAATGGCTTGTTATAATCAATGAATGCCTTTTGTAAGCATCATGCTATCCATGAAGCAAAAGGCTATAATACACAAATTGAAAATAATAAGCAGGGAATCAAAACACTTTACTAGAGTAAATGATTTAACCACAAGGGAAACTGTAAGAGAAGGGGAAAGAAGCAGATGCTTCAGGGAAATTAGATACATGTCTTTTGTTTTGAAAATAGAAATAAATAAGAGCTCTAGATTGTCAAGCATGAGCATGGCACCTGAGGCCACTGGGGGAAAAAAATGAGATTGTCTAGAAAAAGTGCCTGGAATAAAATAAATAAATAAATAAATAAATAAATAAATATTAACCTAGAATATAATTTTGAAAAACAACAGCATTTAGTGTTAAGGAGAAAAGGCTTAAAAAAAGAGCAATCAGAGAAAGAAAAATATTCTGAAGAGAATGAAATTTCAACAAAAATTAGGAAATAGGATACTTTTTTGTTTGTTTGTTTTGTTTTGTTTCGTGGTACTGGGGAGTGAACCCAGGGCCCTGTGCATGTGAAGCAAGTGCTCTACCAATCTACCAACTGAGCCATATATACTTCTTGATGGCAAAAATTCAATGTTAGATTGGAAAAGAAGTTACATAAATCTTATACTACCATTGGTGGCAGGAATTGTTTATTGTTAGAAGTGTGGTTTCCATGTCTAATTTAAAGTATTCATATCCTGTCTCTACTACTAATAAATAACTATGTGACCTACTTAAGCTCCATGTGGGTCAGCCTCAACTTTCATCTCACAGGGTGGTTAAAGTATCAACAATGCTACTAGTTAGAACCATGCCTGGTACGTGGGAAGTGCTCAGGAACAAATTCCTATTATTACCATCATCTTTGTCATCATCACCATCATCAACATAATCACTTTT
This sequence comes from Urocitellus parryii, assembly GCF_045843805.1. NCBI lineage: Eukaryota > Metazoa > Chordata > Mammalia > Rodentia > Sciuridae > Urocitellus > Urocitellus parryii. The sequence continues at coordinate 24,364,142 of NC_135538.1, forward strand.
ATTATTCATATTGCTCTATTTAATAGAAGCTAGACACTCTAGTGTGATAGTGTGTAGGACACAGGCAATGGGTTGAAGACTTAATGGAAACCTGGTCAGTGGAAATAGAATAGATGACAGTTTTCACAATCTATTATTTTTTTTTTTTTACTTTGGATAGTCAGAGATATAATGGTAAGGGAGTTAAATAAGTACATTTCCTTATGCGATTAATTTTTGGAAATGGGGTATGTTTACTTGCTAAAAGGAAATTATCAATATAGGAAACATTGAAAATGGAGAAGGGAAGAACAATCTGTAGCAAACAGGTTTGTGAAAAAGTAGAAATACACTAAGCCTAAGTTGTAGGTGAATAGATTTGTTTAGGTATGAAGAACGAAGCCTCTTTATTAAAGCTACAGGTATGCAAACTGAAATATTGGAATGTTTGTACACAAACTGGTTATTAGTAACAAATGGGTATTATTGAACATACGTTTGCACCATTTATTCTAATCAATGTATATTTCATTTTTATTTAGCTTATTCATTTATTTATTTGATTATGTTGGCTCATCAATATACTCATTTGACAAATGTTTCTTGGGTACTTACTAAATCTGACACAGCTTCACAAATGGAAATACAAAAAATTACAGCTACACTCTATGAAGTGGCATCTCTATTATTAAGAGGTTCAGCCAGCTGGTAAGAAGCCTACTGAGAGTAGAATCTGAACTGCAATGGGGGCAGAGAGGGAAGGTTGTAGAATTCTAGAATAGATTTAATGGGTTGGTGCGTAGGTTGATGAAGAGTAGAAAGTAAAGCTTCTTTTATTGTTTTATAAGCCAAGAAAATGCAAAATGCTTTTAAGTTTGGCACCTGATTCTGATTTTCCAGCAGTGGTTTATGGAAAGTTGGGTCAATTTTGTATCCTCACCAGTTGCTATGGAGAAAAGTAGAAAATTATGTAGAGAACACAGTGTATTGAGCCATTCAGAGCAACTATACAGCGATCTCTTTCATAAATGAGACCCTGGGTTTGCTATTCAAATAAAAACAAATATAGCACTTCTGCCATAACTTGAAAGAAAGACAATATGCTGCAGAATCTTAGTTAAAATACTTCAGAGATAAATTTAAAGAGATGAAATGATTACTTGCTTCAAAAAAATCCAGATTTTCCTATGGCACAGATAATCAAAGTTGGTATTTCCTTGCATAGAATGAATGTTTACATTTTAGTAAAACAAACTCGGTGGTACATAAATTCTTTAATATATTTCATTATTTTGATGATGTTGGCTAGTTAATAAAATTATGCAGGCATATGAAAAAAGTGAGGAGATTATTTCCTAAATATTTTAAAGATGTGAAAAGTTTGAGAGTTTTATCATTCTTTCTAAAATGTTTTCTTTTTAGCAAAGATGCAAAATACAGCTGGAAAATTATTATACTGAAATTTTGTTTGCATGTTTTTAAAAGAGACAAAAATAAAATAAATGTGCTAACCAGGAAAGAATGCTAGCAACAACCCTAAGAAGAAAGAACATGATATGCAGAAAAACGTGATAATTAGGATTGTGAGTCATTATAATGTTAAAATTGAAAACTGAATCACATTAAAGTTATTAAAGTCAAAAGTTATGTTTCCTTAGTAACATTATCACAGTTATTTTACCCATGTGTACTATTTTCTGTTCCTGTTGGGTTTATTTTGCCTCTGGTCTTCAGCCATTAAGGCAATCTGAATTAAAATTATATTGTTCTGTTTTTCAAATATTGCTTTTTGCCTTATTTTCAAAGATTACTTTATTAAAAAAAATGAGGATTTAAATATCTCTGTCAGACACCCATCTTTCAGTTTCTCAAACACATGTGTTCTAGACATACTGTATATTCAAGAACTATATTCTGAAAGCAATTTATTTCCACAGAGATCTCAGATTTCCACTTAAACTTAGCATGTATAAAGTTGCAGGAATGGTAGGTGAGAGAAACAAGTAGCTAAAATAAGAAGGGTTTGATCATCCTTTCCCCATTATGAAAGGCACTGAAATTACTTTGTTTGGGCATTTTAACAGACAAGAAAGCAAACAAGGAGAAATACCAACAGTTCTCTTTAATTGCCCTACCTGGGCTCTTTCCCACTTTACCACAATACTATTTTTTGTTGATTTTTTTTTGAGTAAGAAAATAACTATTATCTCAAATGCTCAGTGATACTTGTTTACTTCCTCAGTTGCTAAAATCTTAGGATAAAAAGTGATATTTACAATACTTAGGAGGTGAAATAATCCAATTTCCTCTTAAGTGTAGCTCTGCTTTCAGAATAGGCAAATGGGAACCTTTGTACACAGCCACAGACTTTTGGCATGGTCGTGCCATGCTTCTCCCAATCTGTGTGTCTTGTCACTCAGTCATATGAAAAAACAGGAGGCAGAAAAGGGAAGACATAATTGAAATATAAGAAAAAGAAAAATGAATTAGGAAAGAAAAGGAAGAAGAAGCTACTACTGATCATTCATTCCATCAGGGCTCCTGTTCCTTTAATTCCTCTTTCAATTTCTCATGGGTCTGACATCAAACACAGGTTGTGTAGGCCCAGCTACATTTATCTGATGACATGATCAGTTCCAGCATGTATCAGATACTTGCTGAAATTGACCAGTCAATTCATCTAAAATGGTCCATTGAGTAGTCCAGTGTCATGACAACCACACATGAAACAGAATGAATAAGAGCAATTGGCCAGTTATTTTATATGAATGATGACAATCATTCAAGTTGAAGTTTTATTTGCTCTTTCCTGCCCTGAACAATTTGCCAGACCTGGCTGGTTATTTTCTTAACAGATAGACATAGATGTAGTATCTACCAAACCTGCTTCAGGATCAAGTTTCAAATGTTAATGAATCAAGCAAGATTTGTTCATTGAGAACTCAGAAGGGTGTGACAAGGAGCCACTGATTTTAGGAAATATGGTTTTCAATGAATTAGACATAGCCATGCTCCTCAGTTACCATCCCCAAAGGGGATATTACATAAGGAAAATGCATATAAATAATTACCAAGAATGGGAAAGGAAGAAATCATACTAGAAGAAAAATTTAGTTGAAATGTTAGTGGTCTTTGTGATCAATTTCTAGCTAAATTCAGTAATTTCACCTAAAATAATCTAGACAGATTAACATCAAGAATGGGCGTGGATATTTGTAAATCAAGGAATTTAGAGAAATAAAATAGGGAGGTAAGGATGAAAATGTCATGAATTTGAAGTACATTTCCATTTATAAAAATTCTTGTCCATGTGATATGAACAACACCTCAAATACAAAATACATGTAATTTTTTTATTATCCAAATAGAATGATAACTGAGTGATGTCAGAAAAATATTAATTGCTGTAGAAATACTTTTATGGATTAATAATGGAATAGTTGGCTAAATTGTGAAAATGCCATTGTACTAATTGACTTCCAGAAATTTTGCTATTCAATTAATCATTGGAAGAATTTAATTATGTTCAAATTACTATTAGGTGATCGTGATTCATTTTTGCTGCACCTGCCTGTTTATCAGGAACATACTTCTGGGAATGATGGACCTTTGTTAACTGAAAGATTCCTCACTGTTACTTATACTCCAAAGTCTTAGACCTATTCCATTTGATCTGATGACAGCCACTACATCTGTTTGTTCCACTCACCTTGACATATAGAATCACCTGTAACATAGAATGTAAGTAATGGTTTTATGAAGAGTAAAATAATACCAAGTTACTATTTTAAAAATTTATAAGAACATTTTTGGTTGTAAAAATATTTGGGGGATTACCACACATTTCCTAGGAGAGTGCCTGGGATATTTGATGTTCTTCAGCGAGTTTAATCACCCTATAAAATGAAGAGAAAAACCCTTATCCCTTCCCAACAAAGGAATATCTTTTTGGTCATTCAGGCAAAGTGGGATGAGGAAACAATTCATAATATTTGAATCTATTGAACACAAATTGCTTTTGTACTTTTTAAGTTTACATGGAATTTTCCAGAAAAGCAGCCATAAGGTAAATTTAGGAGTGAATACACTTTGTGGATTGGAATTTGGAAAATCACATCATGAACAGCAATGACACATTTATCTTCAAGACAATTTCTACATGCAACTAGTCTGTAATTTTATTTCCTAGATTTGTGTTTGCTGTATGTATCCATGTGATCTTTTTTTTTAAATTAAATGAGTTCTCCTTTTATTTACTGACACTGATATAAATAAAACTATTTTTTGATATAAACAAATGATAATTCAGTGCTATATCATTTATAATTTATAACTTTTAAAAATAACTTCAGCTTTCTCATCATATTGACAATTCAATAGATCCTCTCTTAGAACTCAGAAACCCTAACAATTAAGAATAGATTTTTTTAAAATTCACAAGCCACATTTCTTATTTATTAAATTTTTTGTAGCACTGAGGCTCAATCTCAGCATGTGGACATGCTCTACCACTGCTATGAGCACTCCATTATACTTCATATGTTTCATTTTTTTTTAAATTTATAAGTGTGTCAAAACTTTTTTTAAAAAAATGAAAATGGAGATGGAAATCTGAATTTTTTATTTCCATTCATCCAATTAAGGATGCTTTCTGAAAATAGTTCTTGAGGACAATATTATGTTTGAATTGTTAAGAAAATAGATGTTGATCACTTGACATGCCTTCCCTATGTATAGTAAAAGTATAATGCCTGCAGAATTTACATTTCAAGCAATGTGAAGAAGGATTCAGGTTTAGGAAACATAGACTCGGTAGTTCCATTTTTTTTTTAAAGGAATGACATTCATTAATCATTTTTAATTAACTTTAAAAATTTGGGAGAATTAGATACTAGTTATATAACTTGAATTCTTGAACATCAGAGTTTTCAATTTAGGAGTTTCTTTACCATCAAACAATTAAGATCATTGAACCCTCTGGATTCACAAGCATAAAGAGATGTGCCTGACTTTAATTAGTTCTTACTTTTCTTTGAAAAATAACAAAAACAAGAATACAGTATTCGAATAAAATCGACCCTGTGAAAATCTCATAAGGTTTATAAGGAAACAGATTTAGCCACTTTCCATGGTATTCAACTGCCCCTCTTACAAGTCCTTTTATATAAAAATCAATATATGCATGGAGAATTGGTACCAATTCACTTATTTCAAGCCATGCAGGAAAACAGATCAATATATCATGAACTTTCTTTGCTACTTCTTTCAACTTTAACAAAACAATTATTCCAACAACTAAGCCAACAGCCAATACTGTGATAAAGCTGTTTCTAAGGCCAGAATGTTCTGAAATTGAGATAGATCCCAGAGTTAATTTATATATTTTCAAGTTCTAAGTGATAAAAATGTTGTAGCTAATATTCTTACATTTCCCTCACTAACACTGAGCATCAGGAAATGATACATTTCTCTCCAGAAATATTAAGGTCTTTGATAGGTGAAAATAAGGTACATGCATCACCCATTTCTTCTTTAAAAGGGATTGTGATGATAATAAATCTCATTAGCTGTACTGTCTTTAATCTATATAAGTAAATAGAAATAGATAACTTATGAATATGGTTTATGGATACGGGATTTACCCCCTGTAGTAGAGGGCACCACAAATACATACAATGTAACTTTCTTTCAACAAATACTTAATTAAGCAAACAATTTTATTTCAAAAACTTACTTTCCCTAGGCTTAAAATGTGGTGTTTGATTAAAAGTTTTCTTTTTCCTTTTCCCTTCAACTATGTGTCTCTGGACAAACTGAAATTTAGTTAAGACTACAATACAGTTTGGTTGATTTTTGATTAGCTGACCAAAACTTCTACTTAGATTGTTATCTTGCTCTTGGGATAACATATTCAAATATTTATAATTAAATACACGAGGAACACAGAACTTTGACAGATGGTTAACATTAATGCATATTAGAAACAAGATTCTAGGTGACCTCTCTTTCAAAACCGTAATTGAAAGGTACCATAAGCATAATCAATAATGAATTTCTGAGTATCATATAAAGTAGCTGTGGATTACAAGAACTGACTTACATGAAGGATAGATATTTTAGTATACAATAAGTTCAATCTCATTAACATTAATAGTGTGATGATACATTTTAAAAGATCAAACACAGGCATTGAGTATATTTGTGAATATGAAATACCCAGGTTAATGTAAACAGTAAATCTTTTCATACATTTAGTAAAAGACTAATTTTAAATGTTCATTTTAGTAAATTAGAGTAACATAGAAACATAAAAATCTGGAGTAATAGATGGCCAGTGTTATGAGAAATATCAAAATGTTTATGAGTTTTAGCTCATTTCATGCTAAACATTTTATTTGTTTATATTTTCTAATATTAGCAATGTTATTTTGTGAAATAATCAATCCCAATATTCAATAAGAAATGCAATGCTACGCTATTGCAATGCTGACAAAAATATTCTCATGTAAGCAAAATGGTTGATTAGAGGGTCAATGAGACCCTTTCAAATGAAATTCTGTGGAAATAGAGGTTGAAGATTAACTATTACAGAGTTGTGGATTATGAAAAAAAATTGCCCCTTGTTTGAGTTTTGCATATTGCAAAGCATTTATTTCTTATCCTATACCCTGGTCACTTGGGAACATAGACTGAGAAAGCAATATTTCCATTGAATTTGTAACTCACACCATAAGTGGTATGGTTAATCACCATTCCCACTTATTCCATGGAACATATTTAATTGAAGTGACAGTAGGTACAGTTCTCTTTTATTCATTTGTCATTAGTACCATCCTATTAATGTTCTGTGGAGAACTAAAATGATTAGAAGAGAGAAAATGAGAGGGTCCTTTATTCTCTAAGTCTAGATAATTTTCTAATATTTTCCCTGACTCAATAGTAGTTTTAAAAATCTACTGAGTAATAGTGAGAAGAATTTACTTACAACACTTAGAAATGTCTCAGGTGTTTGATGTTAAATTTTCATGATTTTTTCTTCATTTAGAATTAGAATTCTAAGTATTTTATCTTATTAAAAATATACATAAAATATACAAATTATTTTTATTTCCCAACTGTGATAAGGAGTTATGTATATGAATATGTGATCTATATAGAGTTAGAAGCTGTCCTTTTGGGATTTGTTCTCTCTTGCAATCACTGACATCATAAAACAACTCTTTACAGGAAATGCTGATCAACATTTCGAAAACTATATATCAAAAAGCAGCCCTAATTTTCTGTGCATGACAATCACATATTGATAAAAAAACACTTTTGTCAAAAGTTGCAAGGTGGGTTTTGTGTCCATATGTATTTCTGTTTTGTTTCATTAAAGTTTTATATATGGAATGGACTAGTTATTTTCTTATTTCTCTGATTTTAGTTTTCTTGCTAACTTCACATTAAGCAAATAAATTAGTTAAGTGGAAAGTAATATTATTAGAAGAACTGTTCCAAGAATGTCTGTGAAATTGCATTTCAATACCCATTAGACATGGTTCTTTTTCTCTATAACCTTCTCTCTGTCAGTGAAAATGCGATTCTGCAGCATTAAGCAAAGGCATATTCAAAATATAGCTTGATTTTCCATCACTGAACTATATCTACTGCAAATAAATACTGAAACCCAATTAAGAAGTAAACTCTTCATCTTGACCCATTGACCATTTCAATGATACCTTCATATTTTCAACAAAGAACACAGACTTTAGTTGAATCTTATTTGGAGAATCAAATGCAAGAGGCTAACCAGAAAATTTTAGGACATTAAGGACAAGGATTTGTCTGTGGAAGACAGAAGGAATAAACACATACATTAGTATAGACACCTTTTAAAATGTATCTACATTTAAAGAATGTAAATAAACACAGAAAAGACTCCTTTACTGTGAAAGATTGGGAAAGAGTCACCATCCCAGCAGCCTAATAAAGAGATCCCTTGCTTCAGAGACCTTGGCATGGCCTCAGGTTCAGAGAAGCATTATAGACTTGGAGCTCTGAGACTGACAAGCATAAACCTGGTGATGGTGCACTGATTACCAACTTGTCTGAATCCAGTGAGATGGAACATCCATGTAAGAGACAAATTATATGAAGCATAGTTATTACTTCCAGATAGTCAGCAAGGTCACATGGCCCACAGGGCTACAGCATTGAAAAAATGCCCTGTTAAGAGGGTGGGGCTGTCTGCTGAAACAGAGCACCTGTACCTCAGGAAGTTGTATTCTACAGTTATTCTTGAGAATTGCACACAAGAATGTGGGGAGGACTGGGCTAAGGACACAGGGAGAACTGTGCTGCAGCAATGAACCAACATTAAAAAAAGAAACAACAACAAAAAAGAAAAAGAAAAAAAAGCAGAGCACACCACAGTGGCTCCAGGGAGACCCATAAAGACTTTCAACAATTTTGTTGGAATATACTCAGAGACAGGTGGGTCACCCCAACTGGAATCCAAAATGTAAAATATCTCTGTGACATATATGCACATTCATCCCTGGGGGAGCATGGGAGTGGGTCCTCAGTATTTAGTGACTATCAACATCATGTCTTTTGGAATAGTCTTCCCATGGCTTAGTTCTTTCTGTTCCAAGAGAATACTCGCACTATAATGTCAAATTGCCAACCAAATTCAAAAATATGAGCGAAAATCAAACAATTTTTTTTAAATATCCCTATGGCACAGAGACTCTGTAGAGGAAATATATATACTGTGTAACACAGAGAGGTTGTGACTTTCTAAGGTTAATAAGAACTGCCTACAATTGGATAAAGCTTTTACTGGGAAATATTTTTTGGCAAGTGTTGGGAAGGAAATCAGCAACCAACAATAGAAACCATCTTTAAAAAAAATTACTTGGAGCTGGAGTAGTCTTTCTCAGGCTTGAAGGGTCACCAAAGACGGACCTGCTCAAATAATGAAAATTATTTATCCATGTGCACTGTTGTCTGCACAAAATTCCAAAGGAAGAGGTAAATTCTTCTGGGGACAGTTGCATCATTTTTAAAGTTCATGCTACATGTAATATTGCAGATAGAGATTTTTTCCCCAGAATTTTATATGCCCATGTAAGATGTAGTTATAAGTGGTTTTAAACAAAACTTTAGGATTATTTAAGAATGGCCACGTTTTTGAGAAAAGTTAAGGGGAACATTGGAAATATGAGTGAAATATTGAAACATGAGTGGAAATATTGCTCTGCAAAGTTTTCCAAGGCATGTTATTAGTGCCTTAGTGAGTGACCACGGGATTGTAAACAATTAACAAGAGTTTGGTAATGGAAATCTGCATGTTAAATTACTAAGCATCCACCATAATGCAAACAAAACATCCAAGATGGCATTTTGATTCTGGACATGCAGAAAAAGTAAGCAGGATACAGAAAATTCTGTCACTAGACTAGACTCAGAGAAAATACCAACAGAGCTGTCTCCTTCTTGATGCAGTGGAAAAAATTCTAGCTTCCAATGATAACAGACCCAAGTAGAACCCTGTAGGAGAGTAGCAGCACATACTAGCTCCATCCATGCTTAGGACATCATCTTCCAATGGATGGTTATGTGATGAGAGAGAGTGTTAAAAAATGTGATTAATTCACTTTGAAAGGTGAAGGTGTCAGATAAGAATTTTCAAACTGAACAGAGACAGGCAAGGAGAAATAAATTGGATGAGGAAAATCACACAGGTTTTCTGTTCTTATATTCAGCTTGGTTTTACAATCAAGCTATCTGTGATTCCTAGATAAGTGAGTTCACTGTTATGAGGCCATAGCTAGAGAGATAATTTTAAACTTTGAAAATTCTTTGATTCTGGACTTAAAGTTTAATGTTATCAAATTTCCAATTATTATGTTAAGGTACATTTTTTTAGTATAATAAAAGTCCACATGATTCTTATACAAGGCTCATTCAGAGACTTATATCTGGTACTGCATATACTAAAATTCTTCTTTGATTTATAGCTGTTCAGAAGTTACTCCACCTTGCCCTTGATTAATCGAATAGCAGAGTATTCACAGCACTGATATGTTATGGTCCTGTTACTTGTTACAATAATTTAAAAAACAAACTTTTAATTTTACATTACTGGATGTTGATTTTATTACTAAAGTTGGATTTTTTAAATATGCAATAGTGGAATGCATTATACTCATTATTACCCATATACAGAACAATTTTTCATAACTGTATATAAAGTATGTTCATGTCAAATTATGTCATTATACATGTATTTTTTTCATTACAATTCTTAATACACATATATACCACATTTTTCATATCTCTGTTTGTATATAAGGTATGTTGACACCAAATTCAAATCTTCATACATATATTTTCTATAATGATGACATCACATTCCACCATCCTTGCACATCCCCCTCCCCCTCCCTTTCCCTCCCACCCCTCTTCCCTTTCTAGAAATAATCACATATCTATCTTCACCTCATACACATAATGCCTCAGGTGAGAAAATTCCTACTGGAACCCAGCGCAGCACCACTTACCAGACAAGATCCTTGGATTGCTGAGATTAGAGGTTCGTGGAGGAGGGATTCCCTGTCAAGCAGCAGATCACTGAATGAGCTGAAGGTATCTCCCGCTTCTGAATAAAGACTGTAGTCCTGTTCATTTGTTAGCTCCATTGATACTTGTATTCACATATAACCCCCAAATATGGATGGTTGAAACAAATAGAATCTATTTATTGTTCTTATGATGTAAAAATTTAGTTATGTGGTAAAAACCGTTGGTTCAAACTAGATCACCAGAAATGACTAGCAAATTCCCCAGTAATTGTTTGAACCAACTGCAAACCATAGTCAATCTTAAAAATAAACATTTTAATTAAGTAGATCCATGTACAACCAAGATTATAAATTATCAAAAATCATCACATTTTAATCATTATACTACTATTTCTGCTCTAGACAGCTACTTTGACACTTGTCTTCTCAGTTTCCTCCATAGACCATGTATCTATCTAGTCAGCATGATAAAAAGCAAAGGGGATGATGTGTGCAGAACTCATGGGCCAGGGCTGAGGTTGGCACATGCAGCTTTTCTATCTTCCTATTCACCAGCACTCAGTTACATGATCAATATAACAATAATGTACACACACGAGAGCTATGGGGGTGTGGAATATTCAAGAGTCCACTCTATAATCTTAAAGCTTTCAAAGTTAAAATCTCTGCATGATTTGACGTTTGCTGGGAAATGAAGACCAACTGTGAAAATTCAGAAAATAACAGAGTTTTGGTGAAGAGCTAAGAGGTCTCTGCATATTCTCAGATCCTCAGATGTGTAAACGCATTGAATGTTAGCTTCCAACTTTCAACCAATACTTCATCAATGCTAGCCATGCCAACTCAAAAAATTCATGTCATGAGTAAATATTTTTTACTAAGAAAATTGAGCCCAAAGAGGTAAAGTGACTCTCAATAATCAAAGCTGAACTGACAGAAGTGATGGCTGTGCTCATAAATATATTTGGTGGGAGTACCAACTGCTATGCCTGTCTGCTCCCTTCTCACCCAAGTCCTTAGTGTATCCGAGAATTTAATAGCTATGCTGAAATAATGGACCCTCTTCTTTATCTCTAGTTAAAATTCCACAATCTAGCTCAGGACTCCTGAAAACATCTCTCCCAACAGGACAAACTCAGTACCTAAGGCAGCACAGGGAGAAATCAGTAGGGATCCAAGAGATTATTTAATTTAATGTCTCATGTTTGTAGAGTCCAGGATCATTAAGCTTCTGCATAAATCTGTTTGAGATGGTGTTACTAATGGCAAAAATAATAGCTTTACATTGAGCTAAATTATCCTCTATTTAATTCCTATACATTGTTTTCTAACTGAACTCTGGGGGAAAATATAATAGTCCTACCAACTCAAATATTTTTTAAATTATCTTCCCATCCTAATCTGTTTTGAAATAAATAATTACAGGTTTTTTACCTGTCTTTTGCATGATGTCACATCTGGAGCCTTTATCTTCCTCAATGCCTTCTCTAAGTACAGTCCCTAGAAGATAACTTAATTTTCCCAGTTGTGCTCTGAGCAATAAATTAGTTATACTCTCGATCATGAACAATGCAACTTCCCCATTTCTTCTTCTCCCTCTGTGCTTTCCCCTGAGAACCTATTGCTCTTTTTTCATATAATTATTACTACTATTTCAACATTAAGCTACTTTTTCCCATTATACATATATATTTGTTACAAAGCCTGCATCTTCTTTATCATGCTGACACTATCATTCACAATAATGAGGCTATTTTTACTCATGTAGTTAAATCAGTTCCTGCTGTTTCTAGGTTTGCATTTCAATCACTAATTCCCTATCTTAAATACTCCATGTAAATAATTCCATTTGCCCATAGTAATCAATATGTATTTAATATTGCATTGGTTTTTTTACCACTGTTAGTAAATCATAATTTCAACTAACCAGTATTTTCTTAATTAAAAAATACAAGAAAAGATTTTTTCTTAATTTTCTGTAACACCAACATCAGCGTATTTGATTAAAAATAACAATATATTCAAAGATAGAGCTGACTTCCTGATTTAATGCTTGATTCAATTTCCTCTCTAGACCCAGGAGGGAGTTATTTAAAAGATCCCAATTAGGAATGATTTGAATTAATTGGAGCAACATAATGTACACACTGCATTGCATTCCCAATTAAGTTAGAAAGAGATAGAAGATATTCTGCTGACAGCATGTCTTTATTGGGCTAATAGTCATTATTTACGTATCATCAATTCTTTATCTAACGTCAAGTATTTGGTTTCTCCTGAAAATAAATAGGGATTATAAGAAACAAAAATACCAATGAATAATTGATAGGTTTAGTAAATAGGAGCAAGATTGGAAAACACAGCATAAATTGAGGAATTCTCAAGTACCCAATGCATTGCTTCTCTGCATGGATATGAATTGGATGGCAATATTATGTATGATTAGATCACCCTCTAGGACCCATTCTGACCTAAGACAAGTATATTGGGCCTTAGTTGATCTCTATTTGATACTGAAGTTAACATGTATTATTTAGAATATAGAAGTTCTTCCTGTGTTGATTATTTATAAAATTAAATTATTATTAGGGGCTAAAAATCTTTGATATTGACTTATTAGAATGGTGAATATTCTCTTAATAATACAATCATTGGTTCTGAATATTATAATATTAGCTTTAAGTTTTTATAATATTTTTTAAAATATGTTGTGTTTAATAACAAGGTTTGCTATGTAATTCATTTTTTCCCATCAAATGTTTTTACATAGTATGAAAAATGTTTGATTTAAATGTTCATCATTGTTTTGAATACCAGAACTGCTAATTCTTCATATAATTCATTGTACCAGCCATTTATGTTATATTATATACAGTGAAGAAAATAACATCTCTCTCATCAAATATTAGTTTGCATGAGCATGCTCAAGTTTGCATGCATGTGCACAGGGATGCTGTAGATGAGAGGGACAGAACAGAAAGAGATTGATGCTTTGGTTTAGATCAAAAGAAATTCTATGGGATGTTATTGTACCAAGGGAAATTCTTATAGAAAATTAGTAGAACATTTTAATAAGATAAATGTGATTTATAGAAGAATTTTAATCCAATAATTCAATTTGGTAACATGTGCCTATTATAAGTACACAAAATTAGACTAATTCCTCTTCCACATGATCTGATTCAATTCCAAATTCCTGGTGATAAATAAAAAGAAAGTATCTCAGTGAATGAATTGTAAAACTACTTTTAAAAGAAATGAATTTTTTTTTCAAAACTACATCAAAGTAGCCAAATTATGGGTGTAACTGATCTTCCCATTGGTTGACCAGTTGTCCAGTTGTGGTAATCAGTGAGGTAGACTCAGACTTCATTGAAGTTGAATCCAAAGTCTTGTTTCTGAAAGCAGACAAAGACTTCCCACTTTCCAGAGCTATTATTGTTTCATTACAAGTAGTTCTGTGAGACAAGTGCCCAGATTAATGAAGTCTAATTCCCCACAAATCAAAAAACAGAAATGATATCACTGGTGTTAGATATAAAAAAATTCTGATTATAGTACATTTATTCTGTTAAACTATTTGTGGAGCACACGGGTGCAGACCAAAAGAGCCACTGGTATTTTCTTCCTTTGAGAGCTGTGGGGGTGTGGAATATTCAAGAGTCCACTCTATAATCTTAAAGCCTTCAAAGTTAAAATCTCTGCATTATTTCAACTTCAACTAATATCATAAGTCAAAATTTGCCAGCCCCCAAAAAAAACCTAAACAAAAATATGTAATCATTACTATTATGAATCCAAGCAATATTTTTAAACTTCAAAACCATTAAGGGAGAATTCTAGTTGCAGATTGGCTTAGCATTGCATCTGTTTTTGAACACATAAATGAAATATGGGTGTAAATGCCTTTTTTCGTAAAAAAAAAATACACCTACACATTTATAATATCAGGGAGTATCAGTAGAAAATCAATTGCCAGCTTACTACAAATATCAGTTGTTTTGGAGACTGTCCTATGTCATAATAAGTCTTAAAAAACCACATTATTGCTATCATAAACCATTAAAGTTGGTTTATAACCAGGGGAAAAATCCTTTAAAATCCCTCACTGCTACAATTCACAAGCCATTGCTACAATTCACAACTCGTTTGTTAGAGTCTTAACCGCCCTCAGCTTTGCCTTGGGCCATTAACTAACAAACCAGTCATTAACTGCTAGTAATGACCATTTTCCCAGGGATTATTGTTTAATTGAACTCTTGTGCAGGACCCATTATTTTCTGAGGTGTCAAAATAACTAAGCATTACTACATTTTCCTGTGATTTAAGCACCTCCTCAAATAAACAATATGAATGTCAGAGAATTAAATTGTTCAGTATATTTACTATTTAAAATACATTACTCTAATGAACAATTTTGATATTTCAGAGAAATGTTCTATTTCTTTCATTCTCCTGAGCATATCCATCACATAACTTAGATTCAGAATTAATGTGTATTTTCTTCAGTAATATACATAATGTCAGGGCATTTATATTAGTAAACTGCGTTATATATTCATCTGGGTAAGGCACATTTGATTATTAGCATTCTGCTCCTGAGAAACAAGGCACAGTGGCTTGTCTGTTGCCATGGAAATAAATTAGGAAGGATAACCTGCCTACTTATCAATTTTTATTAATGCAATCATCCTACCTGCTTAACCCATAAGTAACAATAGCACATTTAAACTAAGCCAATAAAGCACTGTAACTCTAGGGGTGCCAGTTAAAGTAAATAGGATAGAAAATTGCTGAAATAAAAAGTCTGAGTTATATGTCATAGTTTTGATGTGCCCCATTAATATTATAGGATAAAGAATGTTGCCATTTGAGAGGGTTTTAATGGTGGAATTACCATCAACTAACATTTATTGAGAGGAAAGGCAACTGAAACAAGAAGTTAAAAGGTGTATAATAAAACACAATTGCCCTCCTACTGTGTTGAGACAGTTTATAGGTGTTATGTGCTAAAATCTGAAATTAAGGGAATCCCAGTCCAATAATAGACAAATAAAGGTGAACAGTATACAGTGTTTGGTTGTGATTATTCAGTGTGGGCTAGGAAGAAGTTCACCTCCCTATGATAGAAGAACAAAGCTTTTCAAGCCATTCAATAGCAAATTACAAGGTCAAAAAGATAATTAACCTGTAAAAAATAATATACTCATTTTTAAGGATTCTAGACTCATGTCTATTCATTAAAGAAGTTCCAATTAGGATAAGAAATAATTGATGTTTTCTCCCTGTAATTCAGACTGACTTTGTCTTTAATATCTACAAATTACAAGACTTTACAAAATGCATTACTTTACTTTCAAGGAAATTATTAAAAAATATATGAATGCTTACTTTCTAAAAGAAAAATAAAATTTCTTAAGTATCAGCATCTAGCATATATCTTAAAAGACTAAGGAAATGTATTCTCATAACAACAGAGACAAAAATCTAATATTTGTGAAGGAAAGATTAAGCTTTAGATGAGGAATACAGAATTTTTAAAATGATCATTTATAGGGGCCGGGGATGTGGTTCAGCGGTAGAGTGCTCCCCTAGCATGGGCAAGGCCCTGGGTTCCATCCTCAGCACCACATAAAAATAAATTAATTAATTAAAGATATTTTGTCCAACTACAAAAAAAAACAAGTATTAAAAAATGACCATTTACTTACTTTTATCTTCAACTATATTCAACCACTTAATTTTATCACCAACTATATTTATTTGCTCAGGGTTTACTATGCAGAATAGATAATGACTAATTGTTATGACTTTCATAGTGACAACAAATTAATAGTAAACTGTGAGAATTGAGCTGAGTTATTTATCCTAATTTCACAAAAACAGACGTTTCTCTTGTAATTCATGGCTAGTTGACCTAGAAGTTCTCATGAATGATGAATAATGAGTAAAAACAAAAACAGTCATTCCTAGAATGGACGTCAACAAATACAGGAATATCCATCCATTCTATAGATTCATATCTATCCAGTCAGATCAGTGCATAAAAATGGCTACAGAGCCAGGCACAGTGGCTCATGCCTATAATCCCAGTGGCCTGGGAGGCTGAGACAGGAGGATTGCTATTTCAAAGCCAGCCTCAGCAAAAGTTAGGGACTAAGCAACTCAGTGAGACCCTGTCTCTAAATAAAATATGAAATAGGGCTGGGGATATGGCTCAGTGGATGAATGCCCCTGAGTTCAATCCTTCTACCTACCCCTCATAAAAAAGGAAAAAAAAGAAAAAGAATGGGTACAGAATACTTAACCTTGAAAGGAAAATTCAGGTAAACTGTTACTTTGTGTGAATTATGTGGCAGGCCCAAGGTCAAACCTTAAACATATACTTAAACATATACTTTTTTGATATGGCTATCAAAAAAGGTAATACAATTTTCATTTCTTTTTTAAATATTTTTAGTTGTCAATGGACCTTAGTTTTGTTTATTTATATGTGGTTCTGAGACTGAGAATTCAACCCAGTGCTTCACACATGCTAGGCAAGCACTCTGCCACTGAGCCACAACCCCAGTCCCATCATTTAACTTTTTATAAAGCTGTTGTATTTAGAAAGAATTCAGGGACTGCAAATTGGCGAAACCACTCTGAAAAACAGTATGGAGAGTCCTCAGAAACCTGGAATGAAACCACCATTTGACCCAGTTATCATACTCTTTGGTTTATACCCAGAGGACTTAATATCAGCATATTACAGTGACACAGCCCGATCAATGTTTATGGTAGCTCAATTCACAATAACTAAGCTATAGAACCAACCCAGGTGCCCTTCAACAGATCAATGGATAAAGAGAATGTGATATATGTACAAAAAGGAAAAATAATAAATAATAAATTTGAATGAAGTAATAATGGAACTGGGTGAGTCCCTAAACCAATGTGACTTACAAACAGAGGATATTTGGAGACAGACCTGTACACAGGGCAGTACCATGTGAACAGGGACTGGAGTGACAATTCTATAGGACAAGGAAGTCCAAAGACTGTGGTAAACCACCAGAAACTAAATGAGAAGTGTGGGAGAGATACTCTCTCACTTCATTCAAAGGAAACAAACATGCTGAACTTCTAGACTCCAGAACCACAATTATAATAATAATGCATGTCTATTATTTCAGCCACTCATTCGGTGACACTGTATTTTGGCAGCTCTAGCAAACTAACATAGCCAATAGTTTCGGACTTGTCTATAGTCATTTAGTTGTGACATTAGCTTTGGCAGTGCTGTCTTTGTCTCTTTTCTTGACCTCATTCAGTCTGTTGTATTTCAGTAACTGCCAGCAGATGGTTCAACAATATGATAGAGCATAAATTTGTTAATAGTCAAAACTAATCAAATTTGATTTCCTTAGATCTTTTTCCTGAGATCTTTCTCTGACCCCAGATGTATTCTTCAAAGTTACCTCTCTCTCTGGTATTGTTAGACAACGTAACTGCAATATAGTTTATTTTATGAGTCCAATGCTTCAAATTATCTCTTCCCCATTCCTTTTGACCAAAAGCCCAACTCTTTGTGAGAATAGCCTTGAACTTGTATTTCTCCACACATCATTCCAAGTGAACATTTTTCCTTTGTGAAGAGATTAAGAGCTATTTTATGAGTTGCTTCTCCAGAACACCTCTCTGGTGCTGGGAATGGACACAGTGTTGTCCTCTTCTCTGAGTGACAACCTCGCTTTAGCAACTGAGCACTCTTGAGATTTATAGAGTGAGCAGTAATCTTAGATCTTCTTGCCTGATATTTATAATATCGAATCACTATCTTACGAACTTGAACAAAAGTAATTAGGACCTCCACACTTTCAGTGGTACCAAGCACAAGGTAGACAAGCCATCACAGGGTCTGAGATTGTTTTCACTCATCTGTAACCTGCTCTCAGCAAAATGTATCTGGGTTCAGGATGAAGTATTCTCATGTCCCTGTTCCTCCTAAAAAGAGAGCCCTCTGAATGACAGCTGGGGCAGGTCAAGTTCACATACCTCAGATTCTTGCTGTTCTTGTAGAATTTTAGTAGGTTTTCTTGAGTAAATGTCTTTTTAATATCTCTATGTCTCTGAGACCATTTGCTGAGATGAGACATTAAATGCTTGCTTTTAAGTAATTTTCACCAATTTGGCTGGACAGTAGTTTCTCATTCTTTCAAGCTGTTAAGTCCCTTTAAATAATGTTTGTGAATGTATGAAAAAAGTTAATACTAGAAATTACTATGAAACATTATGAGATTGTGCTTTACTTTTTAAAATTTTAAAGGCAGCAATACTCAAGGAATATGTTACCCTAGAAAGAAAATATAGTCTGGCACCTATTCCATATCTTATTCTTCTGAGATTTTCTTTCAAGGTAAGCACAGAACTTCTTAATTCGTGATAACTTAGTCCTGCAGGTTCCAAGCTCTACAACTGATCTTCAGGATTCTCATTTCCAAAATGTGGTATGTTTTAGTTGACAAATCAAATAATTAAGTTTTGAATAATTTAAAGTTCTATTTAAAACACAAGAAAGTGTTCATTGTCTTAAAGATTTATTTGTTTGTAGCTTAGTTTGTTCTGTTTATTTGGGGAAAATAAAAGTAAGAATTTCCTTGTGAACAGAATTTAATTATAAAACATTAATAGTTTTACCAAATTTGGGATGGATAAGGTGTAATATTTAATGTCATGCTCAGTTATTAGAGAAATGGAAGCCACATTATTTCTTTTTTAAATCATATATTTACATTGGTTCTAATAAATGAATCACAGAATTTGTTTTTATTCAAGTTATAACTTAAAAGTATGAAAATGTAAATTTTCTTATAACACTTAGCAGAACAAGAACATTTATTTACACTTAAATACAAAGCAGTTATGTTATTATGTGAATTGTAGGCTAATTATTCTTATCATTTTAAATTTCTTCTTTAAAACATTGTAATTGTTATTTTTGAGGCACATGGTTAGGGACTGGGGAGATGAAGTGGAACATAAAATATAGAACAATAGCACAGATAGTGCCTAGATTTAATTGAGTTTGGGAAGTTCTAGACAAGGAGCAGCAAACAAATCAGTGACAGAAAGAAAATCAGTGTTAAAGACTTTTGCTAACATGATTGATTTCTGGCCTCTACCACATCTATGAGTATGACCCATTTTACAATAATTGTCTAAAATAGCATTCCAGTTATGTTTGAAATATATAACAATGGCTTATAGAAGATTTTCAATAAAGATGATTTTAGATTACTGTTTTTCATATTAAGGGAACAGCAGGTCTTTATAGTATATGGTCTAGACAATGACATAAAAATAATTTATGGTAAACATTTACCATCACATTATGATTTATATTATTATAATTAGCATTCTCTATGTAAATTATGCCCAATATTTTATATGCTTGATATCAGTTGTCAATAATCTTGCAATAAAGGTATTTTTAAAAATCCTGACAAGAAAATCGAGATCTTCCCAATTGAAGTAAGTGGCCCAAAGGAATATGTTGGAGCCATGACTGAATTATGATTCTTCAGCTGTCCTGCAACAGCTGAACTGGTAACTTTCACTGCTAAGGTGCTGATTAAAGATTTCCCAGTTGCTATGGTGATGCCTTGTTCAATAGGAAGTTCTGTGCCAGCCAGGGAGCTATCAGTTCTTGACCTTGAGGTTCAGACAACAGCTGCCCCAGGGGCTAGAAAGTTATGGATGAAAAGTAATAATTATAATTGGGCTGCTCATATCTATGACCTTGGTTCTGCTTGCTTTGAAAAAAAACTTTCTCACAATAATCTTTTTAATGATAAAACCTACTGTGGGTCACTACTTCCTGCCAGGGTTTAGTGAGCCACTGGGCCCCAGCCTTTTCTCTCTTTGGATGTCTGTTTGCCTTTTCTAATCCCCCATCATCCTTCCTCTGGTTTCCTGATTTAACTGCCATGAAGATTGTGGCAGCAACAGTGTTCAAAAATGTGCAGAGTTCAAGCCTTTAAGTGTGCATACAACTATTATTTGCATGATTTTTTGATCCAACTTTAAGATATAGTTGTAGCTTATACCACAAAAAGTACTCAAACAGCCTATGCAGAATGCTTGAGCCAATGCAAATTGAGCAGAGGAATAGGAGTTGTGTGTGCATGACATTAACATAGTCCAGAAGAATCACTGTAATTTACAACATATTACACTGTCATGCTACTTCATTTTAAAAGTCTATTTTACAACCAGTTTATACACATTTGATCCTTTCTCTTGTGAACTTGAGGAAATCTTTAAGTTCCTAATAATAACATGAGATCAGTTACAGAACATAGTTTTATTGCATAGACTAATTAATTTTCAGTTTCTTAGAAAATTAATTACAATTTATTAGAAAAAATATTTATGTCTCCAGATTTAAATATTAAATAATAATTATTATTATTCATGTGTTTTACCATCCATATATAAGATGTAACTTATCATACATAAAAGTCCTCTTTTATAAATTTAATAAGTGGAATGTTCTGAATATATAAAAACATGAGGCTGGTTAGTACATAAAAATCAAGGTGGCATTCAAGCAAAGTGGACAGCAGATGCCTTCTAAGTTAATCAGTTTTATTTTTAGTAATTATAAAAACACAGAACCTCCAGCATGCTAATGAATAAAACCATCAAATAAAGGCAAGAATAATATTAATTCCTCTTTACCACAGGAAAATACTGTAGAGTCAAAATAAATACTAATTAATCCACAATTAAATGATGAATTTCAGCAAAAGAACGAGTCGGTAATCTAAGTTCAAAAGAAGTAAATTATAGGATTTCAAATTCCTAGAAATTTTAGATGTTTTAGTTATTGGTTTACCAGCTGAGTTACTTAGTTCTATGTAACTTAGAAATTATATGCTTCACAGCAGACACAGGTACATATAGAATAAACGCTATAATGTAAAATGGAGATAATAATTGTCTGTCTGCTATCCACCTTCAGCAAATGTTTTGTTTAAACCCTGGCAACTGAAAAACCTTTACCAGTACTCATTACTTAATGTATCCTGATAGGAAAGCCAACCATTATCCTTATTTCATAAAACGATATATTGAATACAGAAACAAATCCTATCCAAGATAGAGGGTACAAACAAATGTATTTTAAAAGCATTCCAGTTCTTATAATGAATATATATCTCATAGTCACCAAATCAGATGTCATGATGAAAATAAATGTTAGTATTTTCCAGCATTTGGAGAAAGCCCAGGCATATTTTCAGAGAAAATGTAAATTTTTATCTATTCTAAACACATTTGCTTTAACAATTCCTTCTTATTGAGTTCAGAATACCTTATGGAGTATCTCTGAAGTTCTTGAACTTAAGTACATGGGAATTCAATATTTCTCTACAGACATTGATTTTGTTTACAGAGATCTCCAGGAGGGACACAGTGAGTCTGAATTTATCTTGCCGCATTTGTTCTGTCTCTTGCCAGCTTGCAGACAAAATTCAGGTAAAAATGCCCTAAATAAAATCCAGTTGCATAAATGATTATATGTATAAGTTTGTTTTATTGTTTATATTTGTTTAATAAAATATAGAGGCAAGAAGTGAGTCTTCTGCAAAGTGAAAATGAATGTGTGTGGCATTATAGTGATCTCTGATTCTCTGCCATACACAAACTTATATTCTTTACCAAATTTTTGTTGTTGTTGTTGTTCAATGAAATGTAATTTTCTCTCTCAATGGGAATTAACAAGTGCAACAAATCAGAGTATAAGTATGAATAGTGACCCAAAGTGAAGTCTTAAATCAACAATACATTTTACCATTTATTCTCTATCACAGATCACCAACCGGAGACAAGGAGCAGCCTTCTCAGTTCCTTTGGGGAACATATAAGTAGGTATTGACGGACAAAATTATCACATACAAAGCTGAAAGCCCTCATCTCAGGCTGAATGCTTTACTCATCCATAAATAATCAATGTCTATGATATCATTGATTTGTGATGGCTCAGTGTAATCCATACATCAAGTATAGGAATCATAATGGTTATTATGATATGGAGAAATCTTATTAACCAACTTGATATATAAAATATTTTAAAAACTATATTGAGTTGTAATTTTTATAAAAGTATCAGTTCAGAAATGGTACTAGGTCAGATTTATCATTTGGCACAGTCTTACTGTGTTTCCAATAGTTTTTTCCTACACAATTTTGAAAAATTTTTAATGACAATTTTTTGGAGATATCTGTAAGGGTAAGTTATCATTTCATACCTCATCATTTTTGAGGGTTAAATGTATATTTCCTATAGTTTTATTTTTCACACAGAGCTTATGAATATAACAGCTGCACCATGGTACTCAATTTTATTCCACTCACTTATTAATGAACTACATTTTTACTTGGGAAAGTATTTTTAGAACTGCGTTCACCAAAAATGATCTCTCATCTGTAATTTCTATCATAAGGCAGCTAAAATTCCCTCTCGAGTAAGATAGATGTACAAATTTAGTATTTTAATGAGAAGTTTAAATGTACTTTCAAGAACACTTCACTTAGTCTATGTTATTTAGAATGTGTATAAATACAAGCACTCAAAGTCTTAAGTGGGAAACCACTAGTTAGTTGATTATAGTCCTAGGGTATAGGTAGTCAGGTTGGGCCCAATATAATCTTCCCTTTAGATCTCTTGATTAATTTATTCCAGAATGAGTTACCTTTGTGTGAACTTGGTTCACCTCTGTATGACCTCTGTTTAGCTTGTGCACAATATCTTTCTGTCCCTGGAGCTGGGCTTTGTAAACACCATAAGGAAGAGCATCTTCTCCATCAAATCCTTCCCTGAGGGTGTAACTCACAGGAGACATGCCTATTCCCGGGAGTGGGGATACCATACTTTTCCTAAACATCTTACAGGGTATAGCAGTTGCTTTGTTACTTGCAGAATTTAAATGAAATATCAGCCACAAAATATTTATTAGTTTCCCATTAATGTTAATGATTGAATATGGTTTTGTATATCCAACAATTAAATATTCATAGTAAGATGAAGATTAAAAATTATGTAAATGTATAACAGAAAAAATCGTTTTAATTTAAAGTATTATAACCACAGTTTTCCTTATTTCTGACATATTGTCACAAACACAAATGAAATATACAGCAGTTGACAAGTTATACTTAAACTACAAAGGCCAACTATTCCCATCATATCTTGGAAGGAAAATGACGGTTCTTGTATGCCAACTGTCTGCATGGATCAAGATAATATTGGAAAAAAAAGAAAGGCAAAAGATGAAACTAGAAGAATATAAAGAAAAATGTTCATGTGGGGAAATAGAACCAAAGGTCAAACTCCTGCTAGGCAAGTTCTCTACCACTGAGCCACATCCCCAGAAACCCTCCCAGCGCCCCCCCCAAATTGTTTTAAAAACATATACAAATGAACACATATGCATATATACACATGTATAAATGCATATGTTCTGTGTGTGTGTGTGTGTTATGTGTGTGATTATTTTCTTCTTAAGAAAAGTTAATGTTTTGAATTTAGGGTATTGATTCCCTATAGACATAGAATCCTATGTGAGTAAAACACAGGAGACATTTATTATAAAAACTACTTTCCAGGAACAGATGAAATCCCCGGTCCAATTAGCACAAGGTCAAAACTATTTTTGAATGTAAAGTTCCTTGTTTATTTGTATTTGATATCTTTCTATCTCTAATAAAAAGAAGAAATAGCTCCAAGTAAAATTAACTTCTTTCATGTCATCCACAAATCCTTATAACAATGAACATACCTATAATATTTATAACAATAAATATTATATTCTATCAAGACTGTATGTATTTCAGATAATCCTTCATTATTGTATTATGACAAAACTCAAATACAAAATTGAAGAGACTAATATGGTAAATCACTGCCATATTGTTATCATCTAGCTTTATCAATCATCAAATTTAAATTTGATTTATAATCCCTCCCATTATTCCCTCAAAGTATTGAGGAGCAAATTCCAGGTATAATATTATTTGATCCACAATATTTCAGCACATGTATACAAAGTATCTTAAAGCAGCCATCATAATACTGTTTCAAAAGTTATGCTTTTTTTGAAATAAAGGAGAAAAAAGTCTCAGCAAAGACATAAAATTTTAAGAAAAAAGACCAAGCTGAAAAAACACAATAACAGAAAGAGGGAGGAGGAGACACTGCTAGGTGAGCTCCATAATAGAGTGGAGCTTACAGAAAATAGAATCACTGAACTTGAGAACAGATCAATAGAACTCACTGGATCTAAACAACACAGAGGAAATAGACTTTTTTTTTTAAAGAAGCAATCATAGGGACCCCTTGAATAATAAGATATATATTTAACATTCATATCATTAAAGTCCCAAAAGACAGGGAAAATAATGTGTGGCTGAAAACCTAAAGAAATAATGGCTAAAAATTTGCCAGAATTTGCAAATGACACAAAACTACAGATTTGAGAAGCTATGTATCATGTAAAGTACACTTCTGAGGAGAGGAGTTCACCAAAAGAAAAAGAAGAAGAGGAAAATTACATCATGATAAAAAGATAAGCCTACCCAGAAAACACAATGATTCTAAATATCTATTTGCAAAATAATTCATAAAATGAATAAAACAAACTGATAGAACTTAAAAGAGAAATAGTCAAGTCTATAGTCATAACTAAAAAATTCAATATCTTAATACAGCATTTGACAGAACAACTAGAACGGAAATTAGCAAAGATATGGAAGGAATGAGCACCATCATCCAACAACAGAATATAATTGATAATGACAGAACACATCATGAACCAGCAGCATGCAGGTGCCTTCCAGGTACCCATGGAAGTTGTGTCGTAGAACATGTTCTGGATCTTAAAGCAAATCTTAATAAATTTTGGAGAACTGGAGTAATATAAAGTATGATTTCTGATCATAATAAACTCACACTAGAGATCAATAAAAGGAAAAAAACAATAGCAGTAAAACCACCCTCAAACAATTGAAAATTGAACAACACACTTCTGAACAATCCATATATCAGAGAGAAATTTTAAAAATACATAGAAATAAATTAAAATTGATATTAAAATTAAAATGCAACATATAAAATTTACAGGACATTACTAAGCAATGCTGAGGGAAAAATTGTACCACCTAAACTTTATATTAGAAAAAAGAAAAGTCTTAAATCAGGTTTACAACTTTGTTTTTTTTTTTTTTTAAGTCTCAGACTAAAAGTCAAAAATGAGCACAATAAACCCAATCAAGCAGAGGAAGAAAATAATAAAGAACAGAAATGCATGAAATGAAAACAGAAAAACAATAGAGAAAAATCAATTTAACCAGGAGTTGCTTCATTGATATCATCAGCAAAATTAATGAACTTCTGGCAGGACTAAAAGAAGACACAAGCCTAGATACCAGCACCCAATGTGCTTGTCATAAACTGAAAATTCCATGACCTGCCAAACATTAAAGTTGTTCAGGCACAAACACCTTCAACACATGGAACTGTTATATGTGTGATTTGGGCTCCAAAAGTTCCTAATGTGGAAGAATGTCATATGAACAAGTGGCTCATATTCTCATGTCTTCTACCTGAGTTAGGTTGCTTCCTTTATCTCTACCCACACGTATAGCCTCAATGGAGTTTTTCTACAAAACCTTTGAGATGGTGGGATGTTGGGCCTAATCTACAAGGAGTCTAGCACAATATATCCAGGCTTTATCAAAAATTGAACAGAAAGCTCATTATTTCAACTAAGAATAAGTCTTTGAAAGATATTGGTGAAGGGATCCACACTATTGCATGGGCTATATCTAATAATTTTGCTGGATAGTCTGAGATTAGGAAGAAACATGATTAGAAAATAAGTGACAAGAAGGTCAGCAGGGAGCAGGCATTTATACAGATATTTTTAAATAAACAAATGATGCAAAGGTATTTGTATCTGAGTAAATGCTCACAAAGTCATCCAATATTTGACAAAAGAATCTCAATTTTCTGAAGGGGAAAAAATATTCTTACTATGGACACTTGTCAGTCTTTCTTCCTAACCATCTGCATTCCTGCTTGATGTTTCCATGGCAAAATGACAAGGCAGCTGGGATGAAGGTTACACATGGCCTCAGAAATGTGCACCTAACTTCCTAATCTTTTTATACTCCCAATACCCCTGAAGCAGCTGGCGTAGTGGAATGATGAAAAATATTTTTGAAGATTCAGTTATGTTTCATCTGGATGACAACAGATTAAAACTTATTTTCACCAAAAAAATCCCAAGTCCAAAAAAATAAAATGATGAAATGAGAATGTATTTACCTATAATCCTATATGAGGAAAACTCAAAACTTTTGGTTTTGTCCCTTCAACTATGGACCTTCCTACTTCACAGAAGCTACACGGCAAAGAGGAATGCTTGCACCAGGGCTATAGCAATGACTCCACTAAACTAAAACTTGAGACTGCATTTGGTCATGTCACAGTGCTTATACTACTGAATCAATATGCAAGGAGGGACTGGGATATAGCTCAGTTGATAGAGTGCTTGCCTTGCATACACAAGGCCCTGGATTCAATCCCCAGCATCACAAAAAAAGAAAATCTTTACTTGCTGGGTGTGATGGTGGTAATCCCAGCAGCTCAAAAGCCTGAGGCAGGAGGATCACAAATTCAAAGCCAGCCTCAGCAAAGGTGAGGCTGCTAAACAAATCATTGAGACCCTGTCTCTAAATAAAATACAAAATAGGGTTAGGGATGTGTTTCAGTGGTCGAGTGCCCCTGAGTTCAGTTCAGTACCTGCCCCCCACAAAAAAAAAGACAATAGGAAAGGAAGGTGTCTAATCCACTGGCTGGTACACTTGGTTATGGGTATCAAATGAAAACTGGATTACTTTTATACAAGTTGGGGGCTTGAAGCATATGATAACACAAGGGATCTTCTTTGAAACATTAAGAAATTATTACATTTTATCAGAAAAGTTAATAGAAAATGACAAGATTTAATCTAGCTGTGATTACTGATGTCACAGATTCCTCAGGAATGAGGTTTTGTATTATTTCTGTAGACAAGTAGTCACAACCAGTCCTAGTGATTTATAGAGAAAACAGTGGAATTAAGTGTAAGTTAGATTTTAAATATCAGATATCACCACATGACCCATTACTGAAATGGAATGTGATTTTTTTATATTCAATTTTATATTCATATGCATACAATCACTCAGATTGTTAAAGTGCATATGGCATCTTATGTTGAGTAGAGTTTAGTATGTCTTTGATATAGTGGAGGGAAGTTCATTTTTTAGAGGAGTCTACAATTTTTTTTTTCATTTTTTTCTCTACTGGAAGCTAAATATGGCTAAAAAAGTAGATTATGGGTGCCCACCTGACAAAGATTGGAGTTAGTGACAACTTTGCACTTTGTTCATTTGATAAACCAACTGCCACATCTCCCAGAATTCCTTTTTCTGAAATGTTGTAAATTAGAACAGAACAACATCAACAAAAAAAAATGTACACAATTTGGAGGGCAGAAGTAAAGGAGCAGACATTATTCTGTGAAGGTCCTTCTGGTTAGAGGGAGTGAGAGACAGATATAGCTTAACTTTCTCTGTAATGCTGTGACCGGCTCCTTAACCTGATTATACTATTAGAATTGACGAACATTAACTCAAGCACACCACTAGGTAGAAAGGCAATGGGTCCATTACCCTCTTCCCAGCTCTTCCTCACATTGCATTAGAAGCTGCACATGTCTCATCTCAGGACTGGTTAGTGACTTTGAACCCCATCTCCCCTGTATCAAACCCTTCTTTCCATTGCTTTTCTCTCATTCCTATAATAATTCTTTATTTAATAAAAATCATTGTAGTTGAATTTCCTTAATTGAACCTAGATTGTTACAGATCTCATGCTGTTTTTAAAGACTTTGAACCACTCTGTGGAAGAGAATGGGTATGTTATTATTTTGTAAGTTATATGTACAATTTAATATCTCTCTAGACATTTAGAGCTTATCTAAAGTTTATTCTTAACCACTTATACTGATATATTTATTTGGCATAAGCCATCTGTTTCCCTGTAACTAATATAGTAAAATTATATTTAGAAATACTACTTACTGACATTCTCTCTCTCTCTCTCTCTCTCTCTCTCTCTCTATATATATATATATATATATATATATACACACACACACACACACACACACATACATATAAGATGAAATATATGTATATATATAAAATTTGAATGTCTCCTCTAAAAATTATGTTAAAATTTGTCATTGTAACAGCATTAAAAGCATTAGCAGGGGGGGCCTATAAGAAGTGATTAGGTCAAAAGGGCTTCACTCTTGTGAATGGATGAAAGCCATTATGGGTAAAGTGTGTTAGTCATAAAAAGGAAGACATTTGGCCTGATTTCCTCTCTTTGTCTCTCACTCTGCCCAATTATGAGGCAATGAAAAAACCCCTCACTACTATATATAAAATTATTTGTATACTGTGTGAATCAATATTTTTTAAATATTTCCATCAAAGCAAGGGTTAAAACAATATTATTGATGTAACTTTTCTGTCTTTGCTGTTTTACTTTCACATATTAAAACTTATTTGCTAATACATTCAAGTACTTGTTACATGTTGTATTTATTAGTAGTTGTTTGCATATGAAATGCAAACAACTACTAATAAAAAACACATTTGAAAGAACAAAACACATCCAAAGATGATAGTTTACATCTTTCAGACTATTAAAAACTGGAAATGTCACCTTCATGAAGTCACGGGTATTTCATAATACTTGTCAATTCCCAGTAGGAGTCACAGGCTCATGAGGGCTGTCAGTGCAGTAATCTGGTAATACTTCATCAAATAAATATAGCCATTTATTATACTTTATTCAGCATTGTCTTGCTATGAAAAAATACCTGAAAATAACAACTTAAAAGAGGACACTTTATTCTAGGCTCATAGTTTCAGAGATTCATTCCACTAAGTCCACTGCTCTGGGCTGAGGTGAGGCATAACATCATGGCAAAGGGTGTGACTGAGGAGAGCTCTTAGTTTATGGAAATCAGGATGGGGAGAGAGAGCAGCCAGGGACAACATATACAATCCCCAAAGGTCCACCCTTCATGACTTATTTCCTCCAGCTATATATCTGCCTACCATTACAACTCAGTAATCCATTGAAATTGTCAATCCATCAATGAATTAATCCACTGATTAGGTTACAGCTCTCATAATCTAACTAGACTCTGAACATTACTGCGTTGCCTCATGAGCTTTGGGGAAGACACCTCATATTTAAACCATAGCATGTTATAACACT
This sequence comes from Urocitellus parryii, assembly GCF_045843805.1. Taxonomy (NCBI): domain Eukaryota; kingdom Metazoa; phylum Chordata; class Mammalia; order Rodentia; family Sciuridae; genus Urocitellus; species Urocitellus parryii. The sequence continues at coordinate 24,394,073 of NC_135538.1, forward strand.
GCAATTCTACTTTGGATTTTATATCTCAAAGGAAGTTTCACAAGAGTCATATGCAAGGGCGGATGGGAAGACAGCATTATTTGTGGTAGTGGAATGTTGCAGACAAACTGGGTGTTTATTTCTTCAAATGTAGATAGGTGTAATGTAATAAATCTGTATCAAGAGTACTATTCATATCACATTCATGCACACAAGATTGCACATACACATGCACACACATACACACACACACACACACACATAAGACTAATAACACTTAAAGGGATGCTTGTGGGTGAAATAAGAAATTAATAAGATATATGACAGTGATATTTAAGAAAATTAAAAATGTACATTAAACAATTCAAAACATCATACCAATTAAAAATAGGTACTTTAAATGCATGAGATTTTTCAAATATAGAAGGAGGGAAACAGTAACTAATGGTAACAAATAAGTGAAAGAAGAAAGGGAACATGAGGAGTCCAAAAATTTCAATCTGCTATGACCAGAAAAATGTCATTAAATCAACCTGTTATAGTTACCACCTTAATAATTTTTAAAAATGCTAAATATTTTTATTTAACAAATGATATGCCACCCAATTAGAAGGTTAGCTAGTAGGTACCAAATAATTACAACATTGATTTTTAAGAACTAATAAAGCCATAGTAACATGTAGAGCTAACCAAAAAGAAATTGAAACAACAAATCAATTATTCTTCCTCCCCCAAAATTATGGTTTTGATTGTTTTACTTGTGATGCAAATTCTCTCAATTTTAATCATACACAAACATTTCATAAATTAAGAAAATATAATGTATATACATTAGAATAAAATACTAAGCCAACTTGTTGATTTGGGTAAATATAAAATGTCTTTAAAAATTAGCAAATTAAATACAGAGGCACTTAAGAAAATACACATAAGGACCAAGTTGGATTTATCCCATTATGATGAGTTTAAATTGACATAAAATTAATTAAAGTCATTATTCTTTAATATGTACAATTCATACACATTAATTAAATGTACCTAAACACAATGAAGAGCATCTATGACAAACCTACATCTAACATCCTGCAAGTAAGTCAGTGACTAGAGTGATTTGCATCTCTGTGAAGACAGTTTTGCTTTATGCAATTCTATTTGAACAAGTTGAATATTTAATTTTTTCCCCAGCCAGTCACATTTCTACCTGCAAATCCTAACCATATTTAAGTGATACTGTGGCTTAAGTTGTTAAGGTTATTCAACAGTTTAGGCAGGCATTAGAATCAGCAGGAGGATTTAATAAAACACCAAACAACACAAGAGACTCTGATTCAGTTAAATATTAGAAACTGCCAGAGTTTACATTTTTCTATTTGTTATGGTTTTGTTAGTGTATTATAATTATATAAAATATTGGAGTTCATTTTTATATAATCATAGATGAATGGAATATAATTTGCTCCACTTCATTCTCAAGTACTTCCTTATTCCCTCTTCTTCTTCCTCCTAATTTTCCTCTACTCTAATGGCCTTCAATTTACTTATAGATTTTTATTTGGTGTTTTATAGATATACATAAACATGAAACTTATTGTGTTACATTTATGCATATACACAGCATAAGTTGGTCAGTTTCATTCCACCATTCCTCCATTTTCATATACCCCCTTCCTCCTTTTTTCTCTACTCCATTGACCCATTCTATCTTCATGGAATTACCCCCACTTTTTCCCTTTTGCTTCAAACCCTTGAATTTATGAGCCTGGCTTATTTACCTTACGATGATGTTCTTTGGTCCCACTCATTTGCCCAAATGCCATCATTTCATTCTTCTGTATGGGTGAGTAAAACTCCATTGTGAATGTATACCAAATTCTCTTTATCCATTTATCTGTTGTGCACCTGAGCTGGTTCCATAACTTGGCTATTGTGCGATGTGCTGCTATAAACACTGATGTTCCTGCATCACTATGGTATGCTGATTTCTGTTCCTTTCAACAAAACCATAGGTAATGCCCAGTGTACTACTCAGGGAACCACACTTTGAGAAGCACTGCTCTTTAGTCTTCTTTAATATTCAAAGGTTCATGAGTCTTTCAATATCTCTCATGTCCTTGGCAATTTTAAACACTACAGCACTCTCTTAATTGGGGTTTGTCTGATGTCTCCTTATATTTAGACTCAGATTGTTTATTTAATTATTTTTTTCTGGCAGAGAGTGGCAGCAATAGCATAGCCATGAGTTAGGGTTTCTTCAGTTTGGCATATTGCTATCTATTATGTCTGTTTTTCTAAAACAGATGATGCTAATTTAGATCACATCTTTATGGTGGGTTCTGCCAGTTTATTTATTTATTTATTTTGTAAAAAATTTGCTATACTTTCTAGTTATTTGGTAGCAATATTATGAGATTCTATAACATACACTATTCCCCATAAAACATTTTTTCATAGACTTTATCACAGACCGATGATACCTAAATCAATAATCAATTATTAATATGTGTCAAGTGAAAGTTTTCTATCCCATTATTTCTGCACATTTTTGGATAGAAATATTGCATGGAAAACATTTTTCTCCATATTTATTTATTTGTATCAATATAAATTCACACATTTCTATCATTCATATTATAATCTTTAACCTATTCTACACTATTAATATTGTAGAGTTAAATAGGTAGTATTAGTATTTTGCAATGTTCAAATTAGTCAAGATTTTCCCAGTTTAAAACAGACTTGGAGTTCGACCTAATTTAACCCTTAAGGGAATTCCTATATTTTTGATTTTTCATCATTCTTTGAGCATTAAATTAGTTTCTAGTACAAGATACTCCAGTCTGCTCTTGTACTTTCTCTGTCCTAGCTCCCGTATATCCTATTTTTTCCCAAAGATTAAAATTCTTTTAGTGGGATGGTACTTAGAAACCAATATCTATGTTCTACGTGTGCTCATTTTATTTCCACATTTGTATTATAATTTTGAGGCCCTCTCAGAATACTAAGCTAGAAAATATATCTGTATTTATGAATCTACATATAAAACTACTCCCTTTGACTTCAACATAACAGCTACAAGTCTTCTTGTTTTTGTATAATTTTACTATTCAAATGGTAAAAAGTATGGTTCTCAGATTTTGCTAAGCATATCATTCCCAGAACAAACAGAAAATAGTTTCAAGATTAAAATAACACCATGATTGAAAAATAAACATGCTTACTAAAGTTTAAAATATTTAAGTTCTTATTCTCATCTATCATGTCTTTTGACAAAATATGTATGTCATAGTTACTTGGGCTGGTTCTGCTTTCACACATGTAAAACACAGTTAGTTACCCCTGTTCATACTCTGTGTTGGAGATTTTCCTCTTTATCTTCTCTTTAATGTAAAATATAACATGGTTCTAATAATCAATGCGTTCTTGATCCCTTAGTCTTCATTCTCACCCCTAACTTCCTTTGTATTCCAGTCTACAATTTCTATGTTTCTCTTCTCAAAGTAAGTAGTTACATGTACATTTTAATATTGCCCATTTTCAAAATATTATAAATTTAGTATAGTAGAGGCCATTTCTGCAAATACATCAGCTTATAACAATCTTCATAATTGTTTTTATATTTACAAAATATGCCATTGAGAAAAATATACCTTAGTTTATTCAAAGATTCTTCTGTGTACATATCTTTAAAGGTTTTAATTTTTGATATATTAAAATTGCAAATAATCCTCAACTGAATAAACTTGTACAATCATTTCACTTCAGAATGTTCTTGCACTCCTAGAGGTATTTTTTTTTTTTTTTTTTTTTAGTACTAAGGAATGAACCCAGGGGGTGCTTCACAACACCTCAGTCCTTTTTATTTTATTTTATTTTATTTTATTTTATTTTATTTTATTTTGAGACAGGATCTTTGCTAAGTTGTTGAATCTGGCTTTGAACTTGTGATCCTTGTGTCTCATCCTCCTGAGTCACTGGGATTCAAGGCATGTGCTACTGTGCCTGGCAGAGTTTTCTATCTTTTAGCTCTACTGAAGCTACAGAATGTGTATGGTTTCTTTTTGTTTTTGTTATTGATCTGTACTTTTTTAGGAATACTATTTAAGGAGATTTATATTTATGCAAGTAGCTCAGCTATGTTTAATTTTAAGACTTACGATGGTGTTATGAATGAATAAACTTTGTTAAAATAAATGTCCATCAAAAACTAAAAAATATTAAAATAAAAAAAGAAGTACATGAATTTCTACCATGTCTTCAATATACAAGGGACATAATTTGATAATGGATTTGATATATACAATGAGATAAATTCAATGAGAAAAATCAATTACAGTTCTTCATTTTTATTCCATGAACTCAGTTTAAATTATTGTTTTGAGTGTATTTCTTGTATAAAGGATATGAAAAAAGGAGGATAAAATCCATGGCCTCATACCTGTTAGGTGGGTGCTGTACCCTGAGCTACATCCCTGGTCCCTGACTTAAACTACTGATGATGGAGATAATTGATGCAAACAGCATAGATGTATGTAAACATTGTAGGGTGGGCAATAAATCCAAAGCTAAACTGAATAGTGGGCAAAAATATTACAATTCAAATAATAGTGAATAGGTTTGACATCTGAAAAGTCTAAAAGCAGCATTATAGAGAAAAGTATTCAGCTTGATTATTTAACTTCAGAATTTATGGTTAAGAGACCTGTATTTCCCCTGCTTTGACCAAGGGATGACATCCAAGATTCAAACTGTGGCTTTCTGAGCAATATATCTTTGACCTTCAATCCTGATCTGTCATATCTTTAGTGTTTCATGGAAACGTCAAAAGCCGAATTCCTTCCAGAAGGCTAATTTACCAACAATCAATCATGAAGAAGTCAACACTTATCTTTAAGAAGTGTGTAACATAGTGGATCAGAAGGCCTGATATTACAATGAGGTAATAATTTTATTTTTAGCTTCAAAAGACTTGAGGAGGGTTGAACAAGTGGTAGAAAAGTAAAGAATGTCAGGAATGTGTATATATGTATAATTTTTAATTACACATATGTAAATACTAGCATAAAATATTTTTATGCAATATATAAATACATATATGTGTATGTAATACTTGCCTGACTTTTTAGTATTACCTCAGAAATTAAGGAATTGCTGAATCAGCAGGCCAAAATAAGGTTTTGTGTAATATAATAAGCAAATAATAATAATAATAATAATAATAATAATAATAATAATAATAGTTTTGGTAAATATGTCAAGTTGTCACTATTTTCAAATGGTCAAAAGGATGGAGAGAGATAAAGAGCTATGACCAAAGTCTATCTATGAAATTGAAAAAATACAGATGTTTAATATTCTACTGGGCACACACAATACATTTTCATTTTCTAATTTATATTGTTTTTTTATTCGTCTTTTTGCTTCATTTATTTTAGATTGTCATCATTTTGTTAGTTTCCCAGCTTAAAACCATTGGTGTCTGTTACCTCTTCTCCTAATTCCTTATGTTATTCCTTTGAATATAAAAAGACCCTTTCTGGGTCTGTCTTTAATTTATATAATTTCTCCTGAGATAACATCAGGTGTACCGGCAAAGAGCCAACTGTGCAATTTCTGCAGAGCTCTGCAAATTATGTAAAGGCAGGGAAGGGTTAGATTTGTTAAACTTCCTTTAAAATCATGAGAATGTAATGAACTTCTACAACGGAAATATAGACATCCTTAAAAAAATAAAAGTAAAAGTTTAAATAGGAAATTTTTGAGAAAAAATTTTTCAAAGACCACTTTTAAAATTTTTTAAAACTTAGTTTTTGTAATAAGACATATTGTATAAGAGAGAGATATGATGAATTTTAAATTAACAGTTTCAAATTTTAGGTTTTGACTCATGATACACTATTCTTAATAGTTATGCAGAAAGGAAACATTCTGATAATAAATGTGTAAAGTTTCCATTGTGTTTCGACTCTTAATATATGGGTTTCTATCTTAATCATTATGCATTATTTCTTCCTTATTTCTTCTCTTCTCCCATGGCTGTTCCTATGCAACTGTTTTGTATATACTATGGAGCACTCCCCTCATGCATAGACACACTCCTCATTTGAACATCTTGCTATTTCAATCACACAAGGAAAACCGTTATTACTTCAAAATAATGCCTCATGCATCATGTCACTGTTACTGCTGTTAAAGTTTTATACCATGGTTTAGTTGAACTTTGTAACATATAAACATCCTTGAGAGAGATAAATTTAAATGAAAGTTTCAGGGTGTAATATGGATGTAATTTTAGTTTCTTTCTGAGAGCACAAACTAATTGGTAAAAAAAAGAGAAGCAAAGGTTTAAAAAAACATTAGGTGCCTAAGGAATAAGGAATATCACTTGGGAAAGAAAGAAAAGCACAGTAAAGAATCCAGGCAGGTCAAAAGACTGGTTTTCCCTACATTCAATTTTGGAGGCCTCAGAATATGGAAGAACTCAGTCATAATATTTTTGGTGGCTGATCACTATCATAGTTTTTAGTAACTGTTAGGGTCTGTAAACAAGTCGGGATGGCGCCTTGCATTTTGCAGAGGGAGTGGTTTGTGAAATAATGCCAGCAAGCCATTAAGTGAGGAGATTCCTTATTGGTTTATGTTCATTAAGATAAGCTGTGAGGAATGTATATATACCCCTCCGGTCCTAAAATAAACGGTTCCCACTCCTGCTGTATCAATGTACACAAGTTGCTCATCACTCCCCGGCTATTTTGCCCAGCAAAGTAACTAAGGCATTCATTTCTATTTTATAATGCCTTTTCATAGAAATACTGCAAAATGAAAATACAAGTCTGGTAAACAGAAAGGTTGATCATCGAAAAGAAAACAGATTTAAGAGTTTGGAGAGATATAAATTTAAAGAAATTTCTATTGAGTAGTGATAGTCTACTTCACTGTTATACACAATGCACATCAAAAGAAAGAGTACTATCTTTTTTTACTAGATGAGCACAAAATTTTCCCTTAATTCCCATATAAAAATGATTCCCATTTATATGACACATCAAAAGTAGTCAAACTTTTGAAGAAGCAGAACAATGGCTGTCAAGAGCAAGAGGCCAGGCAAATAGTAGTTGCTTAGGAACAGATAGCAATATTATTGTTCACTTAAAAGTTTGTAAAGAGTGTAGATCTCATGTTAAGTATTCTTCCTACAGTATAATACAGTAAATATATTTTTTAAAAAAAGGATAAAATTCAATGTCTTTAGAGCAACTCTAATATTAAGTTCCTATATAAGTTAGAAATTACTATAATTCCAATATCTGAGTTAGTGCTTAAAACCTCTATACAAAGTTCAACTCACTATATTATCCCATGCAATTAAATCCTTGTAAAGTATAATTTTGCATAGTCACCCTTGTCTATCTCCCTTTGCACATTAAATAAATACAATGTAAATATTGATTTTTAAAAAGAGACTAATGGATTAGAGGTTTAATTTATTTTCTTGAAATTGAAAAAAAATTGGATAAAGCTACTAAACATATTAAAAACTTTTGAAGTTCATAGACATCTTCTTAGATGTTCAGATATTGTGTAGGTTATAGTATGAGGTGCCCAACTCAGTCTCCAAATGAGAAAGGGTAAATTAAAGGAATAAGCAGATTGGTTCCTGAACCATATAATTAGACATAACCAATTTATAACTAAAGTCCTGACACTTTCCCATCTATTCTGGAAATTTTTAGTCCACATCATAAGTCCCTTGATAGCAGCTACTTTGTAGAATTAATCCTCACTTTAACTTTTTCCCTGTGAAGGGTGTCCATTAGCCGAAGTCTGTATGCAGATGCATATCACATTTTCAATTCATTGAATTTGCACTTAGGAGATCTATGTCATAGATTGATTATCCCCATTCTATGTCATATTTGATGATTTCATGATAACACATAATGGCAAGAATGGATTAAGATAATGGATGCCAAATAACATGTATTTAAAAAGTCTCATTTACTTCAGAAATACACTGACCTTTCTAAAAACTGAAGTAATACAAGTTGGTGACTTAACAAGGGTTTTCTCTTTGGGAATAAAAATTTACCCAAAGAACAAGTGTTTGAAGTTTATTTGTTCTAAACCCAATTATAATCTGTGAAGTTTACTTTTAGGTCTCAATTTGTTGGATTAAGGAATATCTAGGGAACTAGTAAAGTATTATCTCTGGGTGTTTCTGTGAGGGTGTTTCCAGAGGTTGACATGCGAGTTGGTGAACTAGATGGGGAAGACTGCCATCCAATTATTTGGGAGCCTGGACAGAACAAAACAGCAGCAAAAAAAGGCCTTTTTCTCTTTCTCCTGTTGCTGTACTCCCTGCTTCTCCTCCCTTTAGACATCAGAACTCTCAGACATCCATTCAGCCTTTAGACTCCAGGACTTATACCAGAACCCTCCCAACCAATGTCTCAGGCCTTTAGCTCTAGATTGAGAATTACACCATTGGCATCTCTGGTTCTGAGGCCTTTGGTCTTGACCAAATGATGCTACTAGCATCTTCAGCTTCAGCTTCTGGAAATCTGTCTTGGGATTTCTCAACCTCCATGACTGTATGAATCAATGGCCCAGTGAATCCTCTTTTATTTATCTATCCAGCTACCAATATGTCTGTTCTATTGATTCTGTTTTTCTGGAGAACTTAATTAATACAACTTTACCTTGGATTGATTAACCAAACAAATATGAGATAATATGTAGATAAATGTACAATTTGTTAGTCATTAATATATACTTTATATAGGTTCATAGTATATTCTACATAGTAATCCCTTGTTATTAACATAAGTTTAAAATGCCTCCCCTTCCTTATGGCTTGCCTTTGTCCTTATTCTTTTTACATAGATTTTAAAGGATATTATTTAATTAATTGCAATTAATTAATAGCTTATACTTTACATAGTGCTTAATAAATCTTTGCTTATAACATGTACACAGAATTATCTTATGTATTTTCTTTTAAATTTGTGCAGTTTTATTTTTTCAACCTAATTCCCTCACCATTCAAGTATGCAGTTCAATTTGGTAAAATGGAGTGAACACATTATTATTTTTTTTAATTTTTCTTTTTTAGTTGTAGAACACATTATTTTTAACCAAGAATTTATTTTAGTCATAAAGATATATTAGCTTTAATTTTTATTTTTAATTTATTTTTATTGGTACATTATAATTTTACATAGTCATATACTTCATTATGTCTTATTCTTGTATGCATGTAATTTGATCAAATTATGCTTAGCAAGAAATATTTTAATAGAAAACTAATTGTCCTAATATAATTTACTGAGTAATCTTAATTTTATTCTTTTGTAATGCTAACCCTATACATTTATTTTCCATCTATGTGTGATTCTATTTTGGTATTATTCTGTTTGAAAAGAAATTGTATTAAATGCTAAATCTATGAGAGTTTGATTAGAGACACAAAACTACTAGAAGTGATATGGGGAAAAAGATATGTTTTCAAGTGTCAGTAAATTTTTCTGCAATAATTAAAATGTTTTGTGTTGTCAAATAATGCAGACAATGGTTAGATATATTTTTTGAGCACTATTAACGTGGTTAGTGGGACTAAGGAACTTAATTTTAAATTAAATTAAGTTTATTTGAATTTAGAAAGTCCTACGTGGCTAATGGTACTACAGAACAGAGAACAATGCTAGACCACAGGGAATTGTGGGGGCTGGTGAAAGGTCCATAAAAGGCTGCTGAGTTGGCACCTGGGGTGGCCCCAATAACACTGCAGGACCACAGGGCTGGTAGTTGGGAGGAACCATAGCAGTGGAGAACTGGGAAGACATCTGGAACTGATGAGACAAACTGGGATTCTAGAGCTGCTAACTCCAGTATATGAAAAATGTGAGGAAGGACTGTCCACAGCATTCTGGCCCAGGGCTGGAGAAGCTGCAGCTCTGGTGGGAACTGAAGGAGGGAAATCCATATCCTGTGTCCTTCAGATACCCAGTGCTCTACAGTTACCTTCAGAGCACACAGGCTGCTACTTCATTTTGACCTTCCACACTGAGAAAAATCCTGTTTTTCCAACAATATTTTAGAAGTACATAGGAAAGGGGATTCTAAGAACTGTCATTTTGATTTACCTCTATGGACAGTTCATAACACCTATGCAGGATAAGTCACATTCCCCTTGGTTACTCGTCCTTTTTCTTTTCAGCCCCATAAATTTTGTTTAAACAAAATTGTCTCTTTCCACAAAAGTTTTAATGAAATTACATTGGAAGTGGTTTCAGACTTGTAAATATATCTTCATTTATTTGCACTTTTCAATAAAATTTTAGAATTTTCTTAAGATCTGTGATTGCTTTTACTAAATTTTCCACAATACTATAAATTTTTATTATTATTGTATATAGGATCTTTTCAGAAAGCATCTTAGAAATAATTGAAGCTGATGTTTAACAATACTCTTCATTTTTTCTTATTTAATTTAGCTACATTATTGTATTTTCTCATAAAACCTTATAAATAGATGTGTTGAGTTTTCTCTGTTGATAGTTACATTATCTAAGAATAACAATAATTTTTATCTTTACCATAATTTATCTTTATCATGTTTTACTATATTATCATTTGTTTGGTTAATAAAAATCAGATAAGTACAAGTCCATTTCTGAATTATCCTGCTTCATAGGTCTTTTTGGAAATCCTTGAGTCAATGCCATGCTATTTTATTTAAGATGGTTTTAGAGTTTGATTTCATACCTAGAAAGGCAAGATCTTCTTTGCTCTTTTTATTCCTTCATCTTTTACAAGAATGAATTAGTTAATCTGGACTATTTATTTTCTTAAACATCTTGTGAATTTCCACAAAATTATAAAAGCAGTTGGAATTTGAAATTGGTTCACTTTTAACTCATTTAAATTTGGAAGTATTTAATATCTTTTAATTTCAGATATTCAATTTATCAACATTCAGTATATACTAATGTTTTAGAATGTGTAATATTTGTAAACACTGTGGTAACAGCCTGTTTCTTGGTTTTCCTCATGAATTTTGCTGAATTTTTAGAAATTCTTGATTTTTATTTTTATGCTTTCTCTCCTTTCTTGAAAATTTTCATTAGATCAAAAATCTTTAAAGATTTAAATTTAAGCTACATAAACTATCTATTGCACATTCATTTTCTATCTCACTAATACATACGTTTTTATTTTGACTTTTTCTTCCTTATATTTTCTGAAATATAAGAAAATTTTTTAACTTATGAAGATGTTAATTCTTTAAGAATCAGTTTTCATTTTTTTCTCAAATATTCATTAAAGTCATAAATATTCCGCATAAAACAACTTTTTTGAATCTCATAAATTGTGATGTGTAGTAATTCACTATGATTAATCCAAACAATTATTATTCCCACTTTGATTTCATTATGATTTATGGCTTATCTATAAGCACATTTCTTAATTTCTAAATTATGACTTTTTGGGTTATCTCTGTTTTTGATTTATGGCTTAATATCTTGTGCCCATAAAACATACTCTAAAATTTCTCTATTATAATTAATTAAGACATAGTTTGTGGTGAAGCAACCAGTCAATTTCTTTAAATTTGAACAATCTAAACTATCAAGTACCTTGTTTTTTGTGCATGCACAATGTTTAAAATATACTGAGTCAAATTTATCAATTATGCATTTAAATTTGTCATATTCTTGTTGAATTTTTTGGTCTAATCTATTAGCATATACATGCACTTATCAGTTTTCTAAATATCTGTTTTCAAACTATTTGAAGATAGTTAGAAGGGTCATAGATTTTAGAATGTTTATATATTCATGGTAAAAGAATATTTTATTATTATGGTGTGTTTCTTTTTTATATATGTCTCTGCGTGTGCATGTATTTATCCTAATAGCCATTAGCTTCTAATGTACATATTAGTTTAATTTTAAATTCATGTAATTATTCATATATTTAAGTTGAAATCTATTCATCTCAATATTTGCTCTTTATTTGTCCCACATACTTTATTTTCCTTTTTTTTTCCTTCTATTATTTAGGGTTTATGTGAATGTGTGTGTGTGTATGTGTGTGTGTGTGTGTGTGTAATTAATTATGTTTCCCTTCTGTTATACTAGAAATTTTTTACCCTTTCATTATTGTTTTAGTGATTAACCAAGAGATTACTACACACCTTCTTAAATAACTCTCTGTATAACACTGAGAGTGCATTAGGCTCATTCCTGGGTAAAGTAACAACATAGCAGAACTTAAGCCACTTTCTCACAACTTACATGCCATCACAAATTTATATTTAATTTAGTATATACTTTAAATAGACATAATTTTTGCATATATAATTCTATATTATTTATATTTCCCCTTTCATTCTTCTGAGTTTCTAAAAGGGGTAATTTTATTTATGCTTGATTAAAATTAATATTAGTATTGCCTTCAGTGTGGATTTCTTGGGGATGAATTTTCATACCCTTTGTCTATTGTATTTACTAACTTTTAGTTTTCCTAATCAATTTTGCTGAAGAGTAATTTGTGTACAACTAATCACATCTATTTAGAGTGCATGACTTTGTTAAGATGGAAACTCTTGTATTCATCACCAGAATCAAGGTATAATATCTTCACATCTCCCCACCAGTCAAACTCCTCATGTTCCTTTGTCCCCCTCTGTGTCCCTGGATCTAGGCAATCATGAATAAGTACACTGCATCAAATTAGGTTAGTCTGTATGTTGCATATATTATAATCTATGCTTTAAATCTAGTACCCAATCCTCTTCTGCCTCATATGTAATGGATCTATTCAGCAACCATGTACTTTTTAATATTAAATTTATTATTTAAAAGAAAATTCATTTTTGAATTTGTTTTAATCTATAATATTATGTTTACACATGTGTTTTATGGCTCAAGTTATTAATTACCTTGAATAAAGTTCTTTTTCTACTCTAAAATCCCATGGCAACTTATCTAAACATTATTTACATAGATTCACAGTATTCATTTTAAGAGCAGTTGATTTATTATTATTATTATTAGTAGTAGTAGTAGTAGTAGTAGTAGTACCAGGGATTAAACCCAGGGGTGCTTAACCATTGAGCCACATCCCCAGTCCTTAAAAATAAATAAATAATTTTGAAACAGAGTCTCAGTAAATTGCTTAGGGCCTCACTAAATTGCTGGCTAGGATCTCACTGTCCTACTGCCTCAGTCCCTCAACCTCCTCAGTAACTGGGATTACAGGCGTGCACCTCTGTGCCCAGCTAGAGTTAGATCAGCATCTGATAAATGATTATGTTAACAAAAAAAATCATATCTAGACCAAAGCTCTACAGTATCATAAAGCTGTAAGAATATTTTATAACATTTTAAGTAGACTCAGGATCATAAAAAGAAAAAATCTTATTTAAATTTTTGCTTTTACAATAAAAAATCAGACAAATAACACTTAAGCTTACAAGCTATTATTCAATTTTTTTTTCATATCAGAACCCTGATGAATATTCCTTTATTCTTTTGTCAAATATTTATAAGTACTTTCTATGTTCCAGAAACTATTTTAGGTATTGAATATAGATGGATGAACAAAGCAGACAAAAATCCCTGCTTCATGAAACATATTTTAACAAGGAGAGATAAGCAATAAACTCATTTATACACAAATTACATGATGTATATGGGAGAATAAGTGCCATGGCAAATAGGAAAAATGAAGAGAACTGGCAGAATATTTCAGTTTAAATAAAATGGTCAGTCTTATTGAAAAAGTAACATTTTTTTGAGGGACAGATTTATTTGCACTATCAACATGTAATAGCCCAGAAATCATATTGCAGAAAAATGTGTTAGAATCATCCAATTTTAATATAAACTGGTCCTGTGCTTTTAACATCAGTGATATAGACTTTTTATAAAATGTTCACATTAACAAATAAATACTAGTGGCAATATCAGCCAGACTTCTGAATAGGGGTTCCTGGTATGCTTCCTTCTACAAATAAGAGACCAAAATGTGAAGTACAAAGATAGCTACCCTCAGCAGCTCAGCTAACCCAGATTGTGAATTAACCAGGTGGCCGTGGCTAATGGGTTGCCTGAAAAATAATTCATATAATGATTTTAAGGAAATTGAATGAGATATAAAAGAATATATAAGACAATTCCATTAAATTAGAAAAACAATGTTTTGAGTGAGGTACTCAGAAAAGGGACAGAGAACATAAAATAATGAAACAGAACTCTTGAAGTTAAAAATACCACTAAATGTAATGAACAATATGGTTTCAATGACTGACTAGATCAAAGAAGAAAGAACAAATCTCTGAGCTTAAAAAAGTTTTATTTGAGATAATCAAAACAGAAGAGAAAGAATAAAAATATCTACAAGACTTATGAGACACCATTATGCACTCAAATACTTGTATTATAGATGTTCTAGGAGAAGGAATTGGGAAAGACACAGAAAACTTACTCAAAGAAATAATAGCTGAAATGTCTCTAAATCTTAGAAAGATACAGTTATTCAGGTACAAGAAATGCAAAGGACCCTGACAGATTTGACCTAAAAATGTCTTCTTAAAATCATATTATAGCTTAACTGCAAAAGAATTATAAGACAAAGAGAATTCTTAAAACAGCAAGAGAAATGCATCAAGAAATGCATAAGGGAATACCCAGCAGTTTAGCAGTAGATTTCTCAGTAGAAGGCTCAGCAGGTCCAGAGATAAAATGGAACTCTAAAAAGAGAAAGAGAAGATCAGTATATAACTAACTATTAAGGGGTCAATACAGCAAACGTACAAAATAACTGTAAATGCTGGACCATCCAGTTATGTAAAGCAAACACTACTAGACCTAAAGGGAAAGGAAAATTCAATAAATATGATAGTAGTTTAGTACTTTACAAATCTGCTTCTCAATGAGCAGATCATCAACAACAAAATAAACAGAACACAGAAACCTCAGTTAGACTTTACTGCAGACCAAATGAATCTAACAGACCATTACAGAACATATCATCCGATAGATGGGGTATAGATGTTCTTTTCATAAGCATGTTGAAAATTCTGTAGTATAGATCATACATGAAGCCCCAAAACGGTCTCAGCCAAATTCAAAAGAGCAAAATCTTCTCTGTCAACAATGGATAAAACTAGAAATAAGCAACAAGAGGATCTTTTGAAATTGTACAACAACATAGAAATTAAATCTAATTCTCTTAAATGGCAAATGGTGAATAAAGAAATTAAAGGGAAATTTAAAATTTTCTTTCAGCAAAACAAAAGGAAAACACACCATGCCAAAACCTATGAGATATATAAAAGAACTTAGAAGAAAATTCACAGCAATAAGTGGTTACAAGAGAAGGATTTTAAATAAACATTTAAATAATACAATGATCTATAAAAGAAAGAATAAATTTAAATGACAGTAGAAGGAAGGAATAAAAAGAAGACACACAAGATATTTTAAAAATAAAACATATTAACAAAATAAAACATTGTTGGTTTTTTGTTGTTGTTGTTTAAGCAGATAAAACTGACAAACCATTAGGTAGGCTAACCAAGAAAAAAAGGGAGGAAAGACCCAAAGGATTAATTTACAACTGATACCACAGAAACACTAAGGATTGTTAGGAAGTGTTATGAAGAACTATAAACTAAAAATTTGTTGAACACAGAGAAAAGAGATGAATTTCTAGACACATATAATCTACCAAAATTGAAACATGAAGACATAAAATGCTAGAACCGATTAATAACCAGCAATAAAACTAAATCAATAATAAATTTCTCAACAAAGAAAATCCCAAGACAGGATTGGTTCACAAAACTTTTAAAGAAATAACACCAATTTTTCTAAAACTAAAACAAATGAAACAATGAAAAGGGAGGAATCCCTTCCAAACTCATTCTATAAGATCATGATACCCTGATTCTAAGATCAGACAAGAACATTAAAATGAATTAGAAGAAGAAATTTAAAAAGAGAAAAGAATGAAAAAAGAAAATTATATACCAGCAGCCTTAATAAATATAGATGCTTCAAAATCACAATAAAATACTAGTAAACCAAATTCAACAGCACAACAAACATACTACACATAATGATCAAGTAAAATTTATCCCACAGATAGAACAATTAGGTATGCAAGGATGAGTCAGCATGCACAAATTAGTAATTGTAATATAGCATGACAGAATGGAGAACAAAAAAATGTGATTATCTCAATAGTTGCAGAAAAAGCATTTTAAAAAATTAAATGACTCTTCATGGTAAAAACTCTCAACAAATTAGGCACAAAAGGAACATATTTCAACCTGATAAAGACTATCATATAGTCATAGCCAACATCACACTGAATGGGGAAAAGCTGAACTATTTCTTTAAGATGAAGAACATTATTATTGAACATATAATTAAAGACTTTGAGCAATAAGTCAAGAGGAAAACATAAAGGGCATTCAAGGTGTGCAGGAGGAAGTCACATTATCCCTTGAAGACATAATATTGTTAAAAGATGCATAGAACCCAAAGCAATCTACATATTCAATACAAGCCTCAAAAATATCAATGGTATTGTCCACAAAAATGGAAAAAAATATAAAATCTAAATGGGAACATGAAAGACTCCAAATAGCTTAAGCAATCTTGAGCAAAATGGACAAACCAGAGACATCAGAGTACCTGACCTCAAAACATGGTACACAGCTACCATAACCAAAACAGCACCTTACTAGAGTATAAAGGAGCACATAAACCAAAGGAACAGAATAGGGAACTCACATGTCTACAGTCAACTAGCCCTTAATGACGATGCAAAACAAACAAACAAATAACTGGAAAGAGGGCAGTCTCTTCAATATATGATGTTGAGTAAAGTGGATATTCAAATGCATAAGGCTGACACTAGAACCCTATCTCTCATCATACCCCCAAATCAACTCAAAATCCATCCAGGAACTAAATGTAAGACTCAACACTGTAAAGCTCCTAAGGAAAAAAAAAATAGAAAAACACTTTTAAGACATCAGAATAGGTGATGATTTAAAAAAGAAATTAGTAAGATGTAAAAACACCAGGGGACAAGGTAAAAAGAATCAACATAGACAAACTGGATTACATATTAAGAAGGTTGAGAAAGCAAAGAAAATGGTCAATGTAGTGAAGAGACAACTTTCAGAATTGTAAAAAAGTGCAAACTATATACCCCAAAAAGGATTCATATTCAGAATATCCTTAAAGAAAAACTTCAAAACACTACACAGCAAAACTATTTCCTCATAGCAATCAAAATTTTAACTAGGCAAATGATTTGAATTAACAAAAAGAAGATATACAATTGCCCAACAAGTATGTTTAAGAATGCCATCAATCCTCATCAGGGACATTCAAATGAAAACTATGATGAAATATCATCTTACCCCAGGTATAATGGCTTTTATAAAAAAACAAAAGATAATAGATGCTGGAGAGGATACAGAATGGGTAACACTCATACACTTGTGGTGTGAATAAAAATTAGCACAGCTCTTTTGAAAAACACTTTGGAAGCCCCTCAATAAACTAAAAATGCAACTAACATGTGCACCCGTTATCCTAGTACTGGGTATAAAACCTAAAGAAAAGTAATGGGTGTATTAAAAAAAATTCACTCCATGTTTATTTCAGCAATATTCACAACTATCACCAAAGTGTCCACTTATGGCTGAATGGATAAAGAAAATATGTTGTATACACACACACACACACACATATGTATACACAATGAACTATAATTCAACCATAAACAGAATGAGGCCCTCCTATTTGCTGCAGCATAGATGGAATTGGAGGACACTGTGTTAACTGAAATTAGGCAAGCACAAAAAGATAAATACCACATGTTCTCACTCATATTTAGTTGATTTAATTAAAGTAGAGGGTAAAATAGTGGTTGTTAGAAGTAAGGACAGGTAGAAGAAAGAGGGAAGAGGGGGAGGTTGTAAAATAGGTACTAAAATAAAGTTATATAAGGAGGAATACTTTCTGATATCTTATGGCACAGTGGGGTGACTATATTTCACAATGATTTATTAGATACTTTATAAAGAACTAGAATAAAGAAATTTTCCCAACACAAGGAAATTTTCAAATTTTCCCAAAACAAAGAAATGATAAATATTTAAGGCAATGAAAATGCTAATTATCCAATTTGATCATTTCTCTCTCTCTCTCTTTCTTTCTCTCTCTCTCTCTCTCTCTCTCTCTCTCTCTCTCTCTCTATATATATATATATATATATATATATATATATATATATATCTTCAATCATCACAGTGTATTTCATAAATATATTTAATTATTTATGTCAATAAAAATGAGTCCTTAATAATAGCAGCAGATGACACAAAATAAAATCATCTGATTATTTACTATTTTTAAATAACTAATTTCTTAGTGGAATATTAAAGAAATGATCAAATATAAGAAAAAGAAGTTCTGAGACAAAAATACATGGATCAAACTAGACACAAAACAAACAACAAAATTGAATGCACACAGCCTTAACACACATTTGTGGGATAAGGCTACAATATATTTTACTTTTTTCACATGAATTTAATGAAAACTCTGATTTTCTTTTTATAGACCGAAAGCAAGGGCTGGAAATCATTTGGTCATTAAGATCCTTCATGATAAATATATATGATAACATTTAAATTTTCTAACTTTTATCGGCAATTTTCCATGTGGCCAGTGAATTAAAAGCATGAAAGTCTGTGTTGTTTTAGTAAAATATGGATCAGAAAATTATTTCTACACCACTGAAATAAAGACTACTCTTATTTTGAAAATATTTTACCAATATAAATTTCCAACTTTAAAACTGTTTGTTTATCCAGTTCTCAGGCAATATAATATCTTTTCTTTTAAAATAAAAGAAAATTAGCCTCATTTTACATTAATTCAAACTCTGGATACTTTGAGGCAAGTCCCTTATACATAACCACTCCAGCTGACACCTTCTCCATAAGAAATATTCATTGAGTTCTGTTTGAATACCATATATCATGTGAACATGTAAGTGTCCTCATTATTCATGAATCAGACAGCACCCCAAGTGTACCCAGCATTAAATTGCTTTTAAACCATCTATAATCTCTAGAAATGTCTCCTTCCAGAACCCATTTTGCAGTGAAGTTCAATTTGAATTCTGCATTTACTGTAGCAACACACAAAAGTCTATAGATAGGCCTGAAGGTCACTTTGACTTTGTTCCTTGAAGTAAAACTTTGCTATATATATGGAACAAAACTCAGGAACGCTCTGCATGTCACGGAATAAGATTAGAATAGGCCTGCCTGCTTGGTGTTTTCTGAATAATAACTCACCCTTTTGTTAAAAATAGATGCTTGTTCTTTCTGAAACGGAAACAACACACAGCTTTAAAAGACACATGCAGAAAGCCATGAAATGAGTCATCAGCTGTGTTCGGTTACAGTGGGTTTATCTGTGACTGTGTGTGAAGAACCACTCTCAAGGAGTCAGCAAAAGTGGAGCCAATTGCTGAGAGCTAATCATGCTGGGTTATTCTTGGAGGAACACAGTGAGTGTAGGTAGCCCCGACAGTTACCAATTATTGCTTCTACTTGGCAAAATGAATGGGTCTGAACAGTTATCTCAAAGGTGTTCTCAGCAAGAGCTATATTTAAACTGCTGACACCAGTAATTGTGTATAGCTCACCCAATCCCGAGTTTGAACTCAAGTGTTTTGCAGTATGCAGTCAAATACGCTTAAGTTGGGCTTTCCTTGTCTCCAGTATCTGATCAGCAGCATGCGACAAAAGAAATGCTTTCTCAAGTTCCTTCATCTAATTTCTATTAAGTAGAGTAATGAAATAAATTTTTGTTGTTGTTTGTTTGTTTTTTACCATGGTTGCTTCTGAAATATTTAGGTATAGCTTGCCATTATCAAATCAATTCTAATCCTCATATAAATGCAACCTAGTGCAAAATAATATCTATAGTTGGTATTAAACTGATAATTTATAGCTGTTGAGATGTAGTAATAAACTTGCCTAGTATTTTGAAATATAATTAGTGAAAGGAATCCATCTGTTTTATTTATATTGATTACCTTGAAGGTACACCACATAAATGAAAACAAATCATCATCCGTGTTTTTTGCCTTTGTAGAAAAAAACCTTCCATAATTGTTTGAAGTTGTGATAGTGATTATTGCTCTTAACACTGTGTCTAAGAAGCTTATTAGTTTGTGTTGAAATGTTCTACTTTGAGGAAAATTTCCCAAGATACAAGTAAAATTTAGAAGGAATGAACTAATAAATTCTAGGAACAACACAACTGAAAAGAGAATATTTTTTAGGTTTAAGATGAAAAAAATGATAAATTATGTCACAAAGTCAGTAGTGAAAGCAAACAACCACCCTCATTCTTAACCAGAAGGAAGAATTATAAATTAACAGATGTCCAATAGAGTAAAGAAAGGAGAACAAGGGGAGGGAGAAGGGATAGGAAAGAGGAAGTCCGGGGACTGAAGTGGAACAAATTCTAGTCCACACATGTAGGATTATGTTGAAGGGAACCCCAATATTATGCATGACTAAACTACACTAATAAAAACATTTTCTAAGAAAAATCCAATCAAGGCCAGCCACACCCCTTTGGTTCTGACTAAGCAGTCCATACCTTTGTGATCAGTGAGGGAATGTTCTATTTTCTCCTCTCTCCACATTGCCTCTTCTAATCTATGCTTGACAATGGTTTTTGTAGTCTATCATCATTCCACAGGAGAAATGCCGCAGTCCAGCTGCAGCAAAATAACCAGGGGGTGATCAGCAACTTGTATACATTGCTACAGCAGGAGTGGGAGCCGTTTATTGTAGGACAGGAGGGGTATATATACATTACACACAGCTTATCTTAATTAACATAAACTAGATACAGCAGTCAACCAATAAGGAATCTCCACACTTAATGGCTCGCTGGTTACTTCACAAACCACTCCCTCTGGCAAAATGCCAGGCGCCATATTGACTTGTTTACAGACCCTAACAGAGAAAAATGTCAAAGGTGTATATGATGGCTTACTTTGAATGCAAGTAGTTCCATTTTCTGTTGCTTTTGTTTTCAGTTGGCAAAATAAGATACATGTAGAAAAATACATGTAGAAAAATACATGGAGCTACAGAGGAGATGTTTTAAAAATAAATGGTTTCTGTATGAGGGATAATCATCTTTTGCTTAACGTTTTTTCACACGGTTATCGATGATGAGTCCTGCTTCCCCACATGTTGAAGTTTGAACATTAGAGAAGCACAGCGAGGCAAGCATATGAAACAGAGTTTATTTTAAAAGGGGTAACATAGACTTCTCCCACGAGGGAGAAGGGGGCCATGGCTGGTATCCTGGTATCCCCAGAAGAGAGGTGTTCTGCCCTTTTTGTATGTCCTAGGCTTCCTTTGTTCTCCTGCCTTTCCCCCCTTATCTTTCTCCTTCCTGTGAAAGTGACTAGGCTCAGGAACTGCTTGGTGGGATGGCCAAAAAGGTGGGAAACAGGTGGGCTGAAGGGGGAAGGGCAGAATGAAGTAGACAAGGACACATTAATAACCTCATAGCTCCCTGTAGGGAGGGGAAATTCCTGGGACAGGTGACCTTGGCAATCAGGTTGGAGCAGGAGCAGGTTCTTAATAAGATCCCTTAAGGGGCAGTCTCCAACATCCCAGACTCACTCAAAATTGGCCTCCTTGTCCTGACCTGACTCGATTTACCTATCTGCACTGACTGCCTGTCTAACTCTGGCTTCAATAGAAATATATAGTTGCAATATTTGATCCCATTAATTATCACAAAAATGACACTAAAAATAAAGGGTTACTTGATTGGGTTACTTGATTGGGTTATCTCACCATTTTTTTAAAATTCTTTTTGCTTATGGTTTTATAATTAAGTTTAAAAAAAGTAAAAATTACATTATTTACACTGCCAATCAATTTAGGAATAAATTAGTTTTATACTTTAAAGTGATTCTCTGGAAGAATGAATGTAGCAGCCTTTTACTGCAATGAAGATGTTCCCAGGAATCATCTTTTTTTTCACTGTGAAGCTAACACAAGATGTCATTATCTTGTTTCTCAAGAACACATGGATTCCTTAAATAGGAGCTATTTTAAAGTAACTCTTATTTGGCCACTGAGATTGTATTACATTCCAAATCTTGCTAATGCTTCCTCTCCCAGATTGAGTCCCCAGTCCCCATATTGTTAATGAATGACCATATTGCAGGAATCTTTGAAGACCCTCAGAATTTTGTTTTATTTAGGGTAAATTTCACACAATAAAATCTGTTGTTTATTTTGAACTGAAATAAGAATGTAGCCCAATTAATATAAAAAACAATGTATAAATTCCCAAACAGCCAAATCTAATGTCAATTTGCATGCTCAATCATTTCAGGAAAGGAAATTTTGCATTAGAGTGAATCATATGCTATTTTCTTTCTCAGTATTAGCATTCAGTTGAGCAATTTTTCCCAGATATATGTTATAACCAAGTTTCTTTTGTCCAAGAATTCAGAAAGAAGGAATTTTGTATTTTACGTTACTTAAAATACCACCCATCTGTAACTAGATCTCTCAAACTTTTCTGCCAGAAATGTAAAATGGTACAGTCCCCTTGGAAAATAGTTTGGCAGATTCATAAAATGTTAAACATCCTCATCATACAACCCGGTAATCACACTCTTGAGTGTTTAATCCCAGAATTAAAAAAAAAGAGTTTTATGGATATGAAAATCTTTATACAATGTTCTTAGCAGCTTTCTTTATAATATTCCAAACTAGAAACCAACAAAATGTGCTTCTGTGAGTGGAGGTACTAATTAAAAAAAAAAAAAGCCATGGTACATCCATACAATGGAAAATAACTCAGCAATAGAAAAAATAAATTATTCATGCAAACAGCAACTTCTCTGAACTGAAGGACATAACATTTTTATGCATATTTGTAAAAATCTACATATGAATGACTTCATGGAGTTCCTGGAAAAAAGTAAATAAATAACAGGGATGAAGAATTCATTAGACAGAAGTTTCCAGGAGTTGGATTTGGTGAAGGATGGTGCTTAGTAGCGCTTGTAAACAGACTTTCTTGGTAATTTGAAACAATCTGCATCCTGACTGTGGTGGTGACTACACCCTATGACTTTTAAAAGAATGAAAATTCCCACTGTTGAAAATCTGTAAAAAAGAAGTCAAATATTCACCCATGGTTCAAAACAGTTTGAAACAGTTGATGAGCATAGTCTTTAATCCAAACAAAAGGTATTTCAAAAATGTTAACCTATATAGAGCTTAAATGGGACAGACATAAAAGAGATTAGAAAATATAACAAATGTGATACTATGGGACATTGAATGCTGTAATATATACAGAATATTTAATCTAAATGCTGATGTTTAAAATGTAAAAGTGAACTATTCCAAAAAGTGTTGTGAGCTTTAAGACGAATGTGTTTAGAAAGGTATGTAGGATAGAAATGTAGAAATCTTAGAATTTTTTTTAATCTACCTAATAATTGTTAAAATAGATGTTAACAAAATTCTCAGATAATTCCACATTAAAACTAAAATATTTAGGTGTATAAATCCATAATCTATGAAACCCAAATTGTACTTAAGGGCACAATGCTAAAAGTAAAAATATTTAGCATTTAACTTTAAAAACAGTTTAGTTATTGATGAATGCAGGAGTTTTAGTCATCCTCATTATTTAGTTTTTAATCAATCCAAGTGCATGTTCAAAATCATTACCAAAGATTATTAAATGTGTTTTCACTACTTTTAATTAATCATTAATTGCTTTTGAGAAATGTTTGATTTGGTGAAAAGGATAGTTCCTTTACTTGAATTTTGTTATCAGCAAGTGGATCTACTTTTTGTCTGTGCTAATATTTTTCCAAGGGTAACCCCACATAGATAGGCAAATCAAGACACCAGGTTAAAGGAAGCCACCTGCTACCAATTCTTTCACTTAAAGAAAAGAAATATAAATATTTAACAGAAATATCACCAAACATAACCAAACATGATAGGCAAATCAAGACACCAGGTTAAAGGAAGCCACCTGCTACCAATTCTTTCACTTAAAGAAAAGAAATATAAATATTTAACAGAAATATCACCAAACATAACCAAACATGATGATGAAGCCAGAATTAAAAGAGGCAATCAGAAGAGATAGCTAAATTGGGTCAGATTGGATCAAGGAGAGAGGCCAATTAGAGTCCAGTCTCTGAAGGACTGAAATGCTAACACCTTTAGGGTCCTTCCTCCACCTTTATCTAGATAACCTGCTCCTGCTGCAACCTCTTGCTAAGGTATAAAATTGTTAATTAAAGTACCCTGGGCCCTCTTCCTGCCCAAATCACTCCACCTTGGCCCCTCCAGCCCATCTGCTTCTCACCTTTTTGCCATCCCTCTGAGCTTCTCTGGGGCCTAGTCACCAATGTACACAGGAAGGAGAAAGATAAAGGGGAAGAAAGCAAGGGAACAAAGAAGCCTAGAATTTATTAAAAAAAAAAAAAAGACAGAATGCTCTCACTTCTTGGGATACCAGGATACCCGCTATGGCCCCCTTCTCCCTCCGAGAAGAAATCTATGTTATGCCTTTTTAAATAAACCCCACTTTATATGCTTGCCTCAGCATGCTTCTCTAATGTTCAAACTTCAACAAATGAGGAAGCAGAACTGGTCATCAATAACCGGCAGTATCAATGGGAAAATAACCAAGCATGCTATGGTAGAAAGCATGATATACAATAGCTATAATTACAAAACAATTAGGTGAGAAAAGAAACCAAATGGGTTATCAGTCTATTTTCTCTACCTACTTTCTCTTTCCTTTGTTCTCTCTCTCTCTAATTGTCATTTGTACTTGTGTGTTTTCTGCTTTATCTTTTATTTTATTTGACAAAAATAATGTTTTTTTTTTTACATTTTCTCTACATTTTTGGATTTTGATCAAAAATACTAATATTGGTAATGTCAAATAAAAACCTACTTTGTATTCTCCATATTGTTAATAACCTGGATTTACCATTGAAATTATTTTAGCTCTCTTTGAATATAGTTGTGTTACAGGGAACCAGATATATGAATACCTCTCAAGACTTAGTAGCCATATCTGCAAAAACGAAGATGATAATAGAAGTTGTATTAGTATGCTAAGGCTTGCCTAACAAAATACTGCAGTCTGAGAGTTGTAAACAAGGGATTTTTTTTTTTTCTCAAATTCTGGAGACTGGAAGTTCAAGATCAAGGTATTAGCAAATTTGGTTTCTCCTGGAATATCTCTTTTTGAATTACAGATGGCTGAATTCTTGCTATGTCATCACATGGCCTTTTCTCTGTGCATGTCCATACTGCTGTCTTCTTATAAGAATACCCATAATATTACCTTTGTATTTTTAATTACCTCCCTAAGGTCTTGTTCTCTAATTTTAGTTGCATTGGTGGTTAGGGCTATAAGACATGAAATGTTGAGAGCATAGACTCAGTCCATAACACAAACCTTGGAAAATTTTTGTTGAAATGTAGATATTTTTGGAAATATACCTCATATATACAAATTCTCCCTCCCCTCCAAAAAAAGAAGCAATGTTAATTGTATTTTACTTTAGAGAGTTAAGATGCAATGGTAAATAAGTTGTATAATTAAAGATTAGTAGATTTATTACTTAACTTGCTGTGTATATGCAAATAATCCAGAATATGAAAGCCTGAAACAATTACTTATTTACCTCGTGATTTTGTAGGTTGACTATTTGAGCTATATGATTTAAGAAATCCAGGCCAGTCTTGGTTAATCTCAGATAGACTAGTTCAAGTATCTGCAGTGAGCTGGTGGACTGGGTGGGACTAGGAGTTTTTTGATGGTCTTGTCTGGAAAGGCTGAGGTGAATGGGATCTCTTTCCATTTAGCATGTGAGTCTAAGCTTGTCTACATGTATAAAAGGATTCTAAGAACAGCAAGAGAACAAGTCCTTTGTGCAAGTTGTTTTCAAATCCAAGCTTGTTTCATTTTTGCTACTGTTCTGTTGGTCAAAGCAAGTGTCATGAATAACCCATATTCAAAGAGAGAAGAAATAAACTCCACATGATAGGAATATCTGCAATGTCTTGATGTGAATATGCAAAGACTGGAAAGAGAAAAATTTTCGACATTTTTAGCAAGCAATCTATTGCAGAACCTCTGACCAATGGTCACTAAGGTATTGAAAAATGCCTAAAGTAATTAATCATGATGCCTGACCATCCTGTGTTATGCTGAGACCAGAGATGTTGTATTAATGAAATTACATTCTTCAACTATTTGGTTTAGTCAAAAATAAACACAACAATGGGTCCTTGCATAAAAATATTATCTGAAGATTTTTCAACAAAATATACTATCTCTCTAGTTAACCCTCTGGCTTTTGGCACCCATTGCCAAATAAAGTACAACAGTAGATTGAAAATTTAATGATTTTGAGATTATATATTTAATTTATATTAAATTTCTAAAAACCTAAACCTAGGATATCGTCATTTACATACAAAGCTCTACTACTTTTAAAGTAAGATTTTTTTCCAGGGGTTGGGGGTGGCTACTGGGATTTGAACTGAGGGGCACTTAAACACTGAGCCACATTCCCAGCCCTATTTTGTGTTTTATGTAGAGACAGGGTCTCACTGAGTTACTTAGTGCCTTGCTTTTGCTGAGGCTGGCTTTGAACTCTCACGATCTTCCTGCCTCAGCCTCCTGAGCAGCTGGGATTATAGTTGTTGCGTACCACACCTGGCTAATAATGCTGTTTAGATTATTACATTTTTCTTCCTATTCTCTATTTATTTTATGATCAGTAAATGTCATGTTGCCTCATAGAAGATTCGAGTTCCAGAATAGAACAGAGTTACATCTTATTTTTTTTTCTTTGTTTTAAAAGTTCTTCTTGAAGGCAACACTCACAGGATATAGAAAAAAATGTGATCAGAGTGTTCATATTGCCTTCTTCTCTTGGATTAGAAATGGATCTCCAAATTCTGGAAGTTTTTTATAGATTTATCACTTGTATGTAAAATTGGAAAGCAGAAAACATGTGTATCACTATCCCCTCTGGCCAAGGTGGCATTTAATGCGATCAAAAATATTTATAATGTTGTACAACTACCACTTGAATCTAGTTCCAAGACATTTATACCACTAAAAAGTAAAACCCTATACCCACAGATGAGTTTCTTCCCATTTCCTCTTATATTCAGCCTCCAGCTACTGCTGATGTATCAGAGCACCTATATGTGCTACATGTGGGTAACGAAGAAAAGTATTCACACTCTGTGGGAAAATGGATCAAGACCACTTCTGAGCATCAACCTGCTTCTGATGAAGATTAGGCAGTAGTTGAGAAAGATATAGGAAGTAGAGAAGCTCTGTGGGTGTTAACTGAAAGCATCACCTCCTGCTTGACTACCACTTATATCTAATTCCCAAACATTTCCATCACTACAAAGTGAAATCTGCCACTCGTGGATCAATTTCTTCTCAGTTTGCTATAGTCAGCCTCTTGAAACCACCAATTTATGTCTGTCTTTATGGATCTAACTGTTCTATATATTTAATAAACATGGGATCATAAAATATGTAACCATTTATTATTTGATTCTTCACTTAGCATGATAAGTTGGAGGTTCACCCTTAGTGTAGTATGCACCATGTTTATCCTGTGTATTAGGACTTCATTCCTTTTTATGTCTGAAAAATATTTTATGGATATGTCAAAATTTGTTTATCCATTCATCTGTTGTGGAAATTTGGGCTATTTCTACATTTTTAAAACTATTGTTGGGCTGGGGATGTGGCTCAAGTGGTATCGCACTCGCATGCATGAGGCACTGGGTTCGATGCTCAGCACCATAATAAAAACAAAATAAAGATATTGTGTCCACCTAAAACTAAAAAAATAAATAAAAATAAATAAATAAAAAGTGAAACTAATTTCTCTAAAAAAAATTATTGTAAATAGTGCTTCTATGAATATGTATTAACATGTACTTGTTCAAATACCTATCAGTTCTTTTATGTATGTACCTAAGACAGCAGTAAGGATCATATTATAATTTTATATTTAAACATGTAAACTGTGACTAAACCATTTTCCTGTGACTAAACCATTCTGTATTCTACAAGATCTTTTCATATTTTAATAGTTAATATGAAAAACTTTGAGAATATTATTGAAAGAATTTGTGTGAAGTAAATATGACTTTAAAAAAACTACTAGTAATGAGGTTAATTATCATTAATTACCTCATATGACTCACAGAATAGAAGTTAAAGTGGCATAACACTCAGATATCAAACTCTATCATCTCTACATCTATTATCCACCTTTCATTTGTCTATGTATACATAATAGTTTTGAAGCTAAAATAGTAAGAAGTTTGCTTCAGCACATAAACAAAATCTACATTAACAAAAATTTGCATCATAACACAATGATACTGAGAAAGTGCCTAGGTCTTGATTAAAAGCCATTTTAAAGGGCTGATTATAATGTTTTATCTAATTTTCAAAGGCAAATTTAGGAAATGTTCCTTTAATGTAAAACAAAAATTTTGATTCTTGAACTCTTTGATTTTATGGAAACACATATAGAAGTTTAGGAATTTTGGATTTATATTACATCTTTATAAGTGTTTTATTTAATTTAAATAGTATGATTTCCTTTTTGCTTTTTCTTTAATAATAGTTTTTAGTAAACTACTAAATTTTTAAGAGCAGTGACAGTATGTTTTTCTAGAGTATGTACAAACTGATAATGAAATTTCGTATTTTCTTGCTCATAATCTGAAGCTCTGTTCATTTTTTCTTTAAGTTAAATGGCATCATAAAATATTTCATAAATATAAAACTGTTTACTAAGCTAATAAAGTAATTAGTTTGATTAAACTGATGGTCAAATCAAGCAAACAAATACTGTCAATACAATCTGTGTATTAACAGGAAATATTCATAATTTCATACAAATTGTGTCCAAATGCAGTAATTTATGTAGATATATTCCTGGCCAGCCATGAAAAACTAAACAACTCTTTGGAACATGCTAGAAACCAATTAAAAGATAAATCTGACAAATATTAAAGAAAATAAATCACAAATAAGAACCAGATTCACATACATTAATCTACTTGTAAAAGATGCGCCATTTAATCTTAATCTGAAAACCTAAGTGACAAAATAAACCAAATGTGGTAGACAGAATAAGAGCCCAGAGAATCCTCCATGTCCTAATCCATTCACTGGACACTATTACCATATTACCCTCCAAAGCAAAAGGGACTTTTAGATTTAATTGTGTTAAAAACTTAAGATGTGAGGGAAGGGGAGGGGGGATAGTAAGGGATAGGAAAGGTAGCAGAATACAACAGTTACTAATAGGGCATTATGTAAAATTGTGGATGTGTAACCGACGTGATTCTGCAATCTGCATTTGGGGTAAAAATTGGGAGTTCATAACCCACTTCAATCTAATGTATGAAATATGATATGTCAAGAGCTTTGTAATGTTGTGAACAACCAATTAAAAAAAAGACTTTGATTAATCTGCATTATCTAGAAGGACCCAATCAGATCAGTAAAGTTCCTTCATCTTGGGAAACTAGGGAGAAGGAAGTTTGAATGATGCTATGTGGGAAGAACTTGACCCACCAGTGCTAGCTTTGAGGATGGAGAAACAGACCACAAGTTGATGCATGAGGAGTTTCTAAATACTGAAGAAGTAAAAGCCTCTCCTGGCTCCTCTAGAAAGGAAGGCTGACACCTTGATTTTATCCCAGTGAAACCCATGGCAAGCTTAGAATTATAAGAATTATAATTATAGAATTATAAGACTAATTTGTGTAATTTGTTGGGTCACTAAGTTTATAAGAATTTATTGCAGCAGCAAAAGAAAATGACTACACCAGAAATAATGGCAGCAACTTAGGAATAGAAATTCTAGTTGTGCCATTGAGCTGTTGTATTTATTACAGAACTGATTTATTTCTACTATGATACCACGATAAAAATAAGGGCATCGTGATCCCAGATTAGCCCTTATAAATAAATGAGCCGAATAAGCAAACTAGCGAAACCTCTGTTAACCTAACTAAAACAATGAAAATAATTTTAGATGTAATAAATGGTACAAAATTGTATCCATGACAACTTTGTGCTAGGTTGAAACCATCAATTAAGTGATTTTCCAAATAAATAGGTAGTTTTATATACTGTACAGGGAAGTCAATGAATCAGTAAATGAGAATAACATTGAGAAACTTTCAAAAATATTTACTGTCACTGATGAATTATTTCTTTTCACCAGAGAACAAATTAATTGGCATTTTATAAGCTCTTTGGGTTATATGAGATAAGAAAGTACATAAATCATAATATTAAAAATATATATGCAATCCCAAAATGAGCAGACCAGAAATAGAAGCATGAATTAACAAATTTAGTACAGTAATTTTACAAAAATTGTATAAAGACATTCAATACAAACAAATTACTTAAAGCAACTGACTACATAATTGACTGAAATAAAGTCATTTTCTTCTGAAGTAGTTTGACTAACATTATTGAATGAACAAAATGTAAATTCCTCTTTTGAATGCTCATTCAAAATATTTAAAGAAAAATATACAAAAAAGAATGTGTCCTTTATGAATTTATTTTCAACAAAGGGAATTAGAGTAACTTACTAAATACTAATTTCTATTAAAATTAGCAAACCTGGTTGAAAGTCTCTTTTCATCATTATTTCAACATGTACTTTTGAAAATTACACTTTGTTCATTTAGAATGAAGCAGAAAAAAAGAAGAGAGTAGAAGTTTCAAAGTTCATTAACTCTTATATGTATATATTTAAAAATCTCAATGAAATAAATTGATAAAAAACTTTGCATTAAAAACCCTAAGTACATGTATGAAGACACAAACAGTGTGAATCTACTTTGTGTATAACCAGAGACTTGAAAAATTGTGCTCTATATGCATAATATGAATTGAATTGCTTTCTGTTGTCTTGTATAACAAATTAGAATAAATAAATAATTAAAAAATATTCAGTGCTCTATTATAATAGAGCACCTATACAAAAATAAATAGGTCTGTTGAGGTAAACAAATATGTGGTTAATACTGCCAAACAAAATAACAATAAAAATATTTGTTTTCCATAGGTAAAGGAATGTATCTTTTTTTAAAGTACAAAATATATGTAGAGAAAACTATGCCATGATTCTTGCTAAAGTACACATGCTAAGATTTCATTGATCTGTTGCTTTCATGTTAATTTAATTCTAATAATTAGTCTATGGAGACTTTCTTGCTACTCAAAAATATGGCTACTAATATTTACTTATTCTTAACAGAGGTAACAGAATCCGCCAAGAAAACTGAAATAGATTTTAAAGAATAGTATAAAATAAATTGTATTTGTCACATTCTCACTAAAATGAAGGGTACAAGTGAAAGTATTCTTAATGATGACTCCCTACTATCTTTGATTAGAAAGTTCAAGCAGTGCTGGGCACAGTGGCCACAATCATAATCGAAGCAACTCAGTAGGCTGAGGCAGAAGGATCACAAGTTCATGGCCAATCAGCAAACTATCAAGGTCCTTAGCAATTTAGTGAGACCCTGTCTCAAAATGAAAAATAAAAAGGGCTGGGGATGAGGCTCAGTGGTTAAGTGCCCTTTGGTTCAATCCCTGGTATTAAAAAACAAAAAAAAAACAAAAAGGTGGGGTGGGGAGTAAGGCTGGGGACTTAGTTAGCTCAGTGGCACAGCATCCCTGGTTTTATGCCTTCTAACTAAAAACCAACATTGCAACTCCTGTTGTGATGGACAGAATTTTTGTCCCCCCCAACATTCATGATGAAGTATTAATCCCCAATGGGACAGTAATTAGAGGTGGGTCTTTGTGAGGCAGGTAGTTTTAGCTGAGGTTAGAAGGTGGTAACCTTATATGAATCAGTGGACTTTTTAAGAGAGAGAGGTGATGTGATCTCTCTCTCTATGCAGACAAGAAGGGACACATGAGAACAGAGTGAAGGTGACTATCCATCAGAAAGAGCCCTCACTAGATGCAGCATAACTGGCATGTTATGGTGGATGTCCCAGCCCCCAGAACTGTGAGTAATATATTTCTGTTTAAGCCAAGCCACACAATTTATGATATTTGTTTGAGGAGTCTAAGCTGACTAAGACACTCTGGGTTATAAGCTCTCCTCGGGAAATCATCTGGAAGATGTATTCTCAGCCTTTTTCCAGCTCAGTCAGTACTGCAGGCCAGCCCTGTTTGTTAACAAGATTACATCTCTTTGTCACAATTTCTATAAACAATAGAATATAGGAAAAATCATGACATCTACAACATCCTCTTGTTGATACCAGAACCTTTCCTACCTTTAGGCCAAGGTGTACCATGTTTTATTTCTGATGCTGGATTTCACTCTCATGAAATCATCTAAGATTGTGTTAATATTGGAGTTTAGTTTTTCAAAACTTTTCCAAGAAAGGAAAGGAGGAAAATTATTTTTGCCACTTCAAAAAGTAAAAGCTTCCCAATTTTCTGACTGGAAGAGTCCCAGGGTTTCTGAGTTAATAAGAACTGGGAGAGTGCATAACCTCCTTTTCATCTTTCAGGTCATCAGGTGACATTATGGACTGTGAGTGGAACTCAATTTCTACTAGCAAACACACTTGAATTTTTGTCAGATCTTTACAATGGGAATATGCAAATATTTCACAATTTTCAACTAATAAAATGATTCTATGTTCAATAGTTAACATGATAACTGAAACTTATTTAACATTTAAAAAAGAAACAATTATTGTATGTGATTTAAAGTAAATACTAGTGAAGGTTTATTTTGTAGTGTTCTCTTCTAGGACACTCTTAAACCAAAGTGGCAAATTAGAAGCCTCAGGCAAACTCCACCAAATCCACCTCACCATTTGTTTTTATAAATAAGTAGTATCAGAATACCAACTCACAAATATGCTACTAGATTGTGTGACAGTTTTCATGCCCCAACAGCACCATTAACCTAATTGCTACAAGGACCACATGACTGGCATAGCCAAAACTATTTATAATTTGGCCCTTGCAGAAAAACAAAATTGTGCTGACCTCTGTTTTAAATGATATCTGGTATTGAATTCAGTGATTTTACAAAAGTTAACGATATGCAATCACATATTTCTTTACCCTGAAATACAATAAAAGCAGATGAGTACTCCATATGTTTATCAAATAAAAATTGGTAAAACAATCTCATGTTTCTACTCTTTTAGGTAAAAGGTAGAGCTGTCATTAAACACAGCATCAAGAAACACTGTCAACAGCCTGTTGCCATTTTGGTAACATAGTTCAAATGGGTATTAGTGATAAAAATGACTTTAAAAACCTGAATTTTTAATAATTTATTTACATTATAAGTAAAATGCATGAGGACAAATGTCAGTTCAGAAAGGGTACTGTTGTGTGCATTAATAAAACTAATCTCCAATAAAACTTTATGGAAACTTGCTTGCTACTGATTATGTTATCATGTAAATTTAAGGTATAACAATAGTATTATGGCTGGATATACACATCCACAGAGAAATGCTTATTGTAATTAAGCAGTTTAATACAGTCATCACCTTCTCTAATTACTGCTTTATATTTTTCTGGCAAGAGCACCTAAAATTCACTCTCTTAGAAAATTTTCAATATGTAATATAATTTTATTAATTATAATCCTCCTACCCGTTGAATGTATCTCTCCATTTCCTCCCCTTCCTTATCACTGATGCGCACCATTGTACTATCCATTCTACATATTTGACTTTGTTTCTTTTTCTTTCATTTTTTAAAAGATTCTACATATAAATGATTTTATACAGTGTTTTTATTTCTGAATCTGGCTTATTTCACTTACCATAATGTCCTTCAGGTTCATCTATGTTAATATTTTTTATGTAGTGTTATCAATCAATTATCTAAATTACAGTGATTTCTTGTCCTGTAAATGGTTTGGTCACAGCCAAGTGTCATCCATATTATTGACTGGATATTTTAGTAAACTTACCACTTTGTCGAGAATACATATTAATGATATTTCAATATATTGATATTTTACATGAAAATTGGCAGACTTACCATATAGACAAAATAGAAACAATTAAAAAAAATAAAAGGCTTCTATTGAATTCTAATTGCTTATTGCCCTCGAAGCTTCTCTTTGTTTCAAACAGAAATAAGTAATGTTAGGGAAATATTAAGAGGTAATGTCCAAGATTTTTTTGTTTGTTGGTTGGTTGGTTGGTTGGTTGGTTTTTTGTTTGTTTTTTTGTTTTTGGTTTTTTTGTTTTTTTGAGGCTATGATGAATGGGCTAGTTTTCTTAACTTCTTTCAGTGGATTCATTTCTGATGTGTTGGAATGCATTTGATTACGGAAGTTGATTGTATCCTGCTACTTTGTTGAATTCATTAATTAGTTATAGAAGTTTTCTGGTGGAATGTTTTTGATCTTCTAAATATAGAATATGTCATCAGTAATAGAGATAGTTTGAGTTCTTCTTTTCGTATTCATATCCCCTTAATTTCTTTTGTCTAATTGCTCTGGCTAGAGTTTCCAGGTCTATTCTGAGTAGAGGTGGTGAAAGAGGGCATCCTTATCTTGTTCTGGTCTTTAGAGATAATGCTTTCAATTTTTCTCTGTTTAGAATGATGTTGGCCTTAGGTTTAGCATATATAGCTTTTCCAATGTTGAGGTATGTTCCTACTATCCCTAGTTTTTCTAGTATTTTGAACATGAATGGATGCTATATTTTGTCAACTGATTTTTTCAGCATCTATTGAGATGATCATATGATTCTTGTCTTTCAGTCTATGGATCTGATGAATTATATTTATTGATTGCCATATGTTGTACCAACCTTGCATCCCTGGGATGAACCCCACTTGATCATGGTGCACTATCATTTTAATATGTTTTTGCATGGGATTTGCAAATTTTATTGATAATTTTCTATCTATGTTTCATCAGGAATATTGGTCTGAAATATTCTTTCCTTGATGTGTCTTTGTCTGCTTTTGGTATCATGGTGATATTAGCTTTATAGAATGAGTTTGGAAGGGTTCCCTCCTTTTCTATTTCATGCAATGATTTGAAGAGTATTGGTGTTAATCCTTCTTTGATAGTCTTGTAGAACTCAACTGAGAATAAATCTGATCCTGGTTTTTCTTGATTGATAGGTTTTTGATGGCATATTCTATTTCATTGCTTGAAACTGATCTATTTAAATTGTATATTTGGGGTTGGGTATATGGCTCAAGTGGTAGCACGCTCTCCTGGCAAGCGTGGGCACTAGGTTCGATCCTCAGCACTACATAAAAATAAAATAAAGATGTTGTGTCCACTGAAAACTAAAAAATAAATATTAAAAAAATTCTCTCTCTCTCTCTCTCTCTCTCTCTCTCTGTCTCTCTCCTCTGTCTCTCTCTAAAAAAAAATAAATAAAAATAAAAATAAATAAATAAATAAATAAATTGTATATGTCCTCCTGATACAGTTTGGTTAGGTCATATGACTCTAGAAATTTGTTAATGTCTTTGAGATTTTTCTATTATATTGGGGTATAAATTTTCAAAATAGTTTCTGATTATTTTCTGTATTTCAGTAGTGTCATTGTGATATTTCCTTCATAATAAATTTTAGTAATCTGAATTTTCTCTTTCTTTTTTTTTTAGTGTGGCTAAGGGTTATCAATTTTATTTACTTTTTCAAAGAACCAGCTTTTTGTTTTGTCAATTTTTTGAATTTTTTGTTGTTGTTGTTGTTTCAATTTTACTGATTTCAGCTCTGATTTTAATTATTTCCTATCTTCTACTATATTTGGTGTTGATTTCTTCTTCTTTTTCTACAGCTTTGAGATGTAATATTAGGTCATTTATTTGTTGACTTTCTGTTCTTTCAAAAAGCTCAATGTGATGAACTTTCTTCTTAACATTGCCTTATTGCCTTCATAGTGTCCCAGAGATTTTGATATGTTGTATCAGTGTTCTCATTTACCTCTAAGTAAGTATGTCTTTAAATTTCATCTCTGATTTCTTCTGTTATCCATTCATCATTCAATAGTATATTATTTAGTCTCCAGAATTTGGAGTAGCTTTTATTTTTTTAAATTTTATCCTTGATTTCTAATTTCATTCCATTATGATCTGATGGAATGCTAGGTATTGTCTCTATTATTTTTGTATTTGCTAAGAATTGCTTTGTGGCCTAAGATACGTTCTATTTTAGAGAAGGATCCATATGCTGCTGAAAAGAAAGTGTATTTGCTCCATGATGGATGAAATAGTCTATATATGTTTGTTAAGTCTAAGTTATTGATTGTATTATTTAGTTCTATAGTTTCTTTTTTTAATTTTTTTTCTTTTTTGAAGATCTATTCAGTAGTGAGAGAGTTGTTTTAAAGGTACACAGTATTATTGTGTTGTGGTCTATTTGATTCTTGAAATTGAGAAGGGTTTGCTTGTTGTACATAGATGCTCCATTGTTTGTGGCATAAATATTTATGATCATTAAGTCTTCTTGATGTCTAGTCTCCTTAAGCAGTATGGATTTTTCTTCTTTGTCCCTTGTGACTAAATGTGGCTTGAAGTTCACTTTATCTGATATGAAGATGGAAACCCTTGCTTCTTTGCAGTCCCTGAGAGTTTTTTCCCATCCTTTCACCTCCAGTCTATGGATGTCTTTGCCTATGAGGAGAGTCTCTTGGAGACAGCATATTGTTGGGTCTTATTTTTAAATCCAATCTGGCAACCTGTGTCTTTTGATTGATGAGTTTAGGCCATTAACATTCAGAGATATGTTTTGCATTTCTGGTCATTTTGGTTTATTTCTTATTTTTTAATTTGACCTGGTTTCTCCTTTGATTGTCTTTTCCTTTAGTGTAGTTCCTCCCTTTGTTTGTTTTCACTTTTTTTCCCCATTTCCTCCTCATGGAACATTTTGCTGAGAATATTCTACTGTACAGGCTTTCAAGTTATGGATTCTTTTATCTTTTGTTTATCCTGGAAGGTTTTTATTTCACCTTCAAATATGAAGCTCAATTTTTCAGGATATAAAATTCTTGGTTGGCATTCATTTTCTTTCAGAACTTGCTATATTTTGTTCCAGGACCTCCTAGCTTTGAGGTTCTGGGCTGAGAAATCAGTTGAGATCTGAATTGGCCTATATGTAATCTGACACTTTTCTCTTGAGGTCTTTAAAATTCTATCCTTATTTTGTATGCTAGGCATTTTCATTACAATGTTACTTGATGTGGGTCTGTTGTAAATTTGTTTATTTGGGGTCCTGTAAGCATCTTGTATTTAATTTTCCATTTCATTCTTCAGCATTGGGATATTTCTAATGTTATTTCATCAAGATTGTGAATTCCTTTGGTTTGTATCTCTGCACCTTCTTCTATCCTGATAAATCTTAAATTTAGTTATTTCATGTTATCCCATAATTCTTGGAAGTTCTGTTCATGGATTTTTACCATCTTCTCTGGGTGGTCAACTTTATTTTTAAGATTATAAGATATATAAGCCAATCCCCCAAAACAAAGGTCAAATGTTTTCTCTGACATGCAGGTACTAATTCACAGTAGAGGGAGGGGCTAGGGAAAACTAGAGGTACTTTAGGCAGAGGAGAGTGAAGGGATGTATGGGATTAAGAAGAATGATAGAATGAATTGTTACTCCATGTACATATATAATTATATGACCAGTGTGATTCTAAATCATGTACAACCAGAAGGATGAGAAGTTATACTCCATTTATGTACGATGTGTCAAAATGCATTTTACTGTCATGTGTACAACATTATAACAAATTAAGAAAAATAATAATGTGAGGAACATCATTATCCAAAGTACATGTATGAAGACACAAATTGGTGTGAACATACTTTATATACAACCAGAGATATGAAAAATTGTGCTATATATGTGTAATGAGAATTGTAATGCATTCCACTGTCATTTATTTACTTAAATCAATTAAAAAATTAAAAATAAAGAAAAATAACAAAATGAAATAAATAAGAAAAGAAAAGAGGTAGTGCTGAATGGAGACTTTAGTTTTTAAAAACACACACAACAACAGGGCTAAATATGATAGTGCTTTATGTATTTAGTGTTCTTTCAGTTTATTACCTGGAATAGTTTTTAAAAATAAACATTGTTTTCTTAGTCCATGCTATGATTTGGATGTGAGGTGTCCCCCAAAAGCTCATGTGTGAGACAATGTAATTCAGAGGAGAAATGTTTGGATTGTGACAGCTTTAATCCAATCAGTGAATTAATCCCCTGATAGATATTAATTGAGTGGTAATTGAAATGGTAGGGTGTGACTGGAGGAGGTGGAAATTGGGGGCATGGTGTTGGGGTATATATTTGTATCTGGCAACTGGAGACCCCTCTCTCTGCTTTCTGATTGTCATGTGAGCTGCCTCCCTCTGCCACACTCTTCCACTATGATTTCAGCCTCATCTGGTGCCCCTGGGAATGGAACTAGTAATCTAGGGACTGAGACCTCTGAAACCGTGAGCCCTTAAATAAACTAGTCCTCCCCACAGTTATTTTGGTTAGGTCTTTAAGTCACAGCAGTGAAAAAGCTGACTAAATCAGTCATCTGTTTATACAAAAGTCATATTCCTATGATTATGATACCCCAGTTGGTTACTGTGGAAATTATAATGATATTAGAAACTGATTATGACTTCCTAATGAGTCAAGCTATAGAACCAGGTTAAATATACAAGCAATAAAAGTAATGTGTTTTCACGCAAAGTCTTGAGAATTATTGAAGAACAAAGGGAAAGAGTAACAAGGAAATGGAAAGATACAAACAAAAATAATGAGCAATTATATTCTGCCTACCAGTGTTCCCCTGCAGTTTCAATCAATGTTTCTCCTTCTGCTTTCTGTTCTAAATAATTGTACTTGTTCTGGTAAATACATCCAGCATGATCCAAAACAGCTGTGATTACTTTCCTGTGACTAATTAATTAATTTTTACCCTTTTTATTTTACTACTTTATTGTTTTTATAATATTCTACATAAGCTTTTGCTGGGCCAATCTTGGGCCAAATGATTTCAAGAGAGAAATTTTCTGTGGAGTTCAAATATATTAAAGAGTCTCATCTCTGAACAAATACTCCAGAAAAGGAGGAGGGATGCATAGTGGGACATCGTGCGACTTAGGCAGATTTCCAAGCCTCAGATCTACACTCTGTAAAATGGGCATAATTTTTTTTTTACCTGTTGCATAGAGCTATTGTGGAATTAAATGAGACAATAAATGTGTCAAATAGCTAGAACAATGTTCACCAAGTGCTCAGTGCACAGCACATGTCAGCTATTATAGAAGTAAACTTGGAAATTGCATGTTTATTCAAACAATGCAGCAACCACCAAAATACTTCAATAACCCCTCTCTAGGTTATTAAAAAAATAGAAACAGCTGTGCATTTAACAATTACATATCACAGTTTTAAAATACTCATAAGACCAACTTTTCTCTGCAGCATTGAGGTTGAGTGCTGTTGGCTGTTGCCTGTTTCTTGAAATCAAATCCACTTGGGAGGAGAGCTGCTTGGCAAAAAACAGAATCTCCCCCTTGAACCTTCTGTCACGGCAGTGATGAGGCAAAACGTGCAAGGAAAGCAGACCCCATGCAGGTACTGACAAGAAGCCTGGTCACCAGTTGAAGTCCTATAACAAATGCCTCTCAGTTGAATACAGGTGAACTTTTTAGAAAAAAACCTTGTGTTATATAAATCTCTACTGTAGACAGTTATTGGAATTAAGTCTACTGAAACCAACTGCACTCTATTTGCACAGCCATGCTAATTAATTCTAGCACGTATAAAACATATTGACAAATAATTCTTAACTAAAACTAATCTGTAGGAAATTATCACCACCTTTGAGAAGACTGTAAGTAGGGAGCCTTCATTGTCCACCTTCAGGGATTCTACTCACAGATCCAGAGTCTATGAAAGTCTTCATTATTATAGAAAACCAAAGTCTTGCTAGGCCAACTTCAGATTCAAAACCTGTTGATATTTTTACATATAAGATAAAACTTGATCTTCATAGCATACATACAAGGCTGTTTCTCATCTCCACCTTGTCTTTGTACCACACACCCATTTCTCAGTGCTCTTCTCCCACCCTGATCACTGCCCCATACTAAAAGGCTCTTCCTCTGAGGATCCATAGTAAGAACCGCTGAGCTGAATTAATTTTGTACATATCTGAGGTTACATCAGACTT
The DNA here is from genome assembly GCF_045843805.1 of Urocitellus parryii. Taxonomy (NCBI): domain Eukaryota; kingdom Metazoa; phylum Chordata; class Mammalia; order Rodentia; family Sciuridae; genus Urocitellus; species Urocitellus parryii. Next base: position 24,434,471 of record NC_135538.1, read on the forward strand.
ACTTCTGTTTCAAAGAAGACAATTTTTGTGCTTGCTAAATTATATTTAATAAGCATTTATTCAGTAAAACAATTTAAGTTTTCATATTATTTTCTTAGTTATGAGGTATTTTCCAATAATCTGCCTAAGATTTTCTTTTAAAAATTAAAATGTTTTTCTTGCAGTTTGCCATTTAAGGAAATGTAGAATTAAATCAAGAAACATTGCACACGTTTTTCACATAGTGAAAGATATTGCAGAAAGACAATATGTTGTTGTCTTTTTATAACCATTCATAGCACCTATCATAGAAATCTGCATATTAGTAGATGTATAATAAATTTTTGAATAACAAGTGTACTTAGAGAATTTCTTTTGACTATTTTGTTGGAGTGATGTAAAAAAAGACTTAGAGTCTGAGATTCTTATCTCTTAAGTGTGTAGTAATTGTTGCTTTGCAAGAAAATGTGAATACTACAAAATAATTGAAAAAAATATATTTGTATGTACCCCAACGTGTTTAAACATGGCCACTATCAGCAAGTACTATGTGTGGAAAGCTTGATAAGTATTTCAATTTATTCTCCTAAGAGTTTGGGCATCCTTGAGCTGTTATTTCTCTAGAGAGCAATAGCAAAGTGGGCAGCTGCTACTCATATTGGGTACATGTAACAGCTTTCCCACAACTACAATACAAGTTCCTACATAATTGGATTTTTGGATGAGGTGACAATTACTTCCAAGTTTTCTGTCAGTTATTCTCTGGGGTGTTATTCAAAATACTGTATATAACAACTGGCACAATAAATGCCAACCAATCAGAGCACACACACACACATTCAGAACAGACACCAGCCATAAACAACCAGCAAAGCAACATGGCTTAAACTCACTCTGGCTGTGCTGGAATTCTCATTAAAAGGAGAAACCATTTACTTTTGGAGCACCAGAACAAAGTTTCAAAATACACTTTACTAAAAATAAAAGGAAGAAAATTCACCCTGGATTCTCTTCTCTAATTTTCTTTTGTCTTTGAGCACAATAATATGCAAAGAACCATTATTGAGGCAGAAGTTGAACTGGAACTGCAAAGATTTTAAGCATACATCCTTTTGAGCATGTAGAATTTTAATAGTGCTTATAAAATAGTGCATGTGAAATATTAACAATACTGGCTTCTACAGAGTGTGATCATTTGGCTAGTAAATGTCAGTTACAGTAAAATAATGTTTTCTTTGGGAAATTTTGGCTTTATGCCACTAGTCCTGTAATTTCTTTCTTATATCCCCACCTGTTTTTGTAAGTTGAGATAAATCATTAAAAGACTTTCAGTTCAGTTTCAAAAATATACAGTAAGTGTTCTAAAACTTCCAATATTGCTATTGCTACTGTTGTTAGTTTTTTGTTGTGGTGGGTTTTTTGGAGGGCGGGGGTAGAGGGCTGTTGACAACAAGGTCACAGATAGGGCAAGGTCAAGATAAAGCTATCCATAGAGGGATGGTATGTCATGAGATTAATCAAGCTCCCTTCCCTGGCCTGTGCACATCTGCACACTCCCTCATTGTAGTCATACCTGGACAATAGTTTATACATCTGACTCCCTGTCTCTTTTTTTCTATACACAATTAGGATGCCTCCATCTTTTTTGCAAGACCAGGCTCCCAATTTAAAAGAGGATTTTTTCCAAATGCTTATTGTATTTTATTATTATCATCAAACAATAGTGATTTCAAGTGTTCTTATTTCTCCTTTTACCCTAAATGCTTACTTTTCAACAAAGATCTGATGAAGACATAGGAGAAACCTTACTTCAAAAACACCTTGTGGGTATTGAGCTTCACATAAGGTAACAAGCCACAAGAGAAGAAAATATTCACATGTAGACATCCACTCCCCTATAATACAAAAGGCCATATATGTTTTCTTTTTTTATAAAGGAGAAAGAAACTTCTAGTATATTATGCATTAATATGCACATGATATTTGTTAAGTTGAAATTTCTGTTAATGATAGGCGAAACCTCGAGTCCGGGAATAACGCCAGCTTATTTTGACTCTTTTTACTGTGTTTTCATAGGAGAGTTCTAAGAATAACTGAAGGAATATATTGTATGAAAACAGCCCTATTCAATTTAGTTGAACATTTTTATTTTTATTCATAAAGTTTCTTCTTCTTCCATTTTTTATTTTTCTCAGAATAAAAACTGTGGGTTTGGACCCATTATGTTTATTTTATCACTTTTAATGCAAAGATTATTACTGTAATTTACATATTTCAGTAAGAGCCTAAAGCTTCCTGCTGTGGTTTTTTCGACCAATGTGCTACAAATTAACCACCCAGCTACATTAAAGTAAATGAAAAAAAAGTTAATTCTTTTCAATATAAGGAAAATTATCTGCCCACAACACTGTATAATTTCTTCGATAAGATTCCAGAAACAAGAAAATAGAGTTTTATGTAAACTACATTAATGTTTCAGTCCCATGCAAGACAGTAACATAAACCTGAAGAAATGTAGTCAAATCAATATTGATTACTGAAATGAAAGCAGTAACTTTGAGTCTGTGAACCATGCCAAACTGGCAATAGAAAAAAATGTGCACCAATATTTTGAAGACTCAATAAGGCCTAAATCATGTAGAATTTATTAGCAAGTATAACTGTTCTTCCTCATTCCCCACTGGTGGCATTAACTTGGGGAACAACTGGTCCAGAACTTCAATAGAGAGTTTCCACAAGGAAGCAATAATTCAGTAGCTGGGTTCAGATACCACTACTCAATATGTACCAGCACAGTAATAGAAGTCAGTAACGCTTCGTATCTTGACGGGAGTCCCCAAGTCACTCAAGTGATCCTCCTGTCCAAGGTTATGCATAGGCTTTACCATGACAATGGAATGACAACTTCAAGGGTCAATAACAGGGACCCTTCAGTCCAGATACCATTTCTGTCCTCCATTTTATTCATAATCCTCATTGTTTGTTCTTAGTTCATTCTATACTGTCCCTTAAACTTTATTTTGATCTGTTTCCTTTTGAAGCCAAAATCACTTGGTTAACTAGTATATAGGATATAGAGTAGTTAGTAAATTATTAGCTAGTAATGTAAATGAGAGAATATGAAGTAGCTAAAAGAAGATAGCATAACTAATATTTCAATAACTTTTGGCTTCACATGTTCCCTAAGAACCAATTGTTAACATCAACATTATTTTAATTTAGCTAGCTAATGATGAAAAAATAGTTGATCATTTATTAACATAATTTATAAGAATTAATACAAGGTGGATCATAGACCTATCCTGAAAGACAATAAACTTTCCAAAAAAATAATTTTTAAAATAAATTTGATGTGAATTAGCAAGCAAGGCACAAAAACACTAAACCCATGAAAGACTGACATATGAAAACTTCATGATTAAACTGAGCACTTTTATTCATCAGAAGGGACCATTATGAGTGAAAAAGAACAAGTTACAGAATGATAATAGATATTTTCAATAGTATGTCCAACAACAACAAAAAATAAATAAGTAGTAAATCAATTATGTAATGATAGAAAATATTTTAAAATAAACAACAGACATGAAAATGCTGATTAGACAATGAAAGCATATGTGGCTGTTAAACATATGTAAAAGTGTTTAACACCATCACTCATTCAAAAAAAAGCAAATGATAACCATAATATACTGTCAATAGGTAACTACAGCAGTGGCTGAAGTTAAAAGAATGTGATTTTGTATTGTAAAGAACTTTCCAAGAAATAGAAACAAAAGAATAAAGAAATACAACAGAAAATAAATATAGTTCCAGATACAGATATATCACATATATCTTTGGAAGAAATAGCCTAGAAATCTGTATGTACAAAGAGATTTATAATAAAATACGGGATCAATTGATTGTGGAGACTAAGTTCCGGAATCTACCATCTACCGTTTGGAAAACCCAGAAAGCTGATAGTACTTTTTTAAGGTCTGAAAGTGACAAGGGTAATGTTGTAAGTTCTAATCCACATCTGAGGTCTTGAGAAGTTGAAGAACTGAGGGCAGAGAAGACATTTCTATCAACTAATACAGTGGACAGAGAATGTCCTTCACTTTTCTTCTTTACAGGCCATTAACAGATGAGATAATGATCAGCCACACCAGAGAGAGCCATCAGTTTTATTCAGTCCACCAATCCAAATGCTATGCCTTCCAGAAACAGCCTTCAAGATATAACCAGAAATAATGTTTCAACAGATATCTGGGCATTCTGTGGCTTAGTTGAGTTGACACATAATATTAAAAATCACACATTCACCTTTGTCAAATTAGCACTCATCTTCATGTCCTTACACCAAACCTACTCTCCAAATAAAGACATAACACGGTTAAATCTCTTTCTAACATGATATAGCTAACCAAAAACACACCAAGCCCTCCCTAAGAAGTGATGATAAAGTCCTGGAGTGATACTAACCCTTCTTGATATATCATAACTTCTATACTATGATGCAAAACTAACTTTATACTTTACTACTAGAACACAAAGTCAGCATATTCTGTTACATGGCATACAAGGAAATGAGAAGAAAGAATACAAAGATATTTGAGATCACACACACCTTGATTACGTAGTTAGTTATGTGGTTACAGCTGTCACTTATACTACCATCTTTAACTATTGATTCTGTATTCCCTTGACCTTCAGCAAACATCTTAGCCACTGGTGGCTCTTAACTTAGTTGTGTGAGCCAAACCCTAATTCCTGAGGGATCTGAGCCATAGTAGTCCTGCCCAAATTAGAGTGGTGTTGTCCTTTTTCATTGACCTTAATAACAGGGTATGGTTATTCTAAGAGATGCATTAGTATTGAGGGACCTTTTGTATTGTAGATGTACTCTTCCTTATCTCCATTGTGGACCAGAAGTCTAATATCTTTTTGGCAGTCTGTATCAATCAACCCTATTAACACAAAGAAAGAGATTTAACCGTGTTATGTCTTCTTCAACAGTGTCTTCTTCAACTGTTCATTTAGGTGCATGAGGATTCCCAAATTCTAGGTATCAGCATTGACTTCCAGGTAAACCAAATTGTTGCATCTCCTGGTAGAAGCATTCCTCACCTTGGAAGTAAGACTTCTAGACATGTAGATTATAAGTTCTAGGGAACAGGCAAAAAGCTTGCAGTTGAGTCACTAGTAGTAGTAGTGAGTGGTACTTCCTTCATTTCTAAACCCACTCTTATTAAAAGGACATTAACCCATGATTAAGGCTTCCCATATAACATAATTACCCCCCAAAAGCCCCATCTCCAAACATCATCATATAGAAGATTGGAGAGCAAAGATATGAATTGGTGTAGGGGAACACAAACACTTAGTCTATAGCAAATTCTAGGCATTGGTTATAAGCAGAGTAATGTGTAGCTGCCACACATTGATGGTGGAAGTGTACATTGATTGGTAAACAATTTAGGAAACTGTTGGGCAGATATTTCAACAGATAAATAACACTTACTTTATGATCCAGGAGCTAGAAGCCAGAGAGATAAATTAATGCAAGTGAGTCAAAATTAAAGAAAGCCAAACAAAAAAAAAATCAGTGTGACCCAAAAGGTTCAGAACCCCTGTATTCCAGAGTCTGAAATGAAAATAATGTACATATCTACCAATAATAAAATGGGTATATAAATCATAGTTTGTTCATATAATGGAATAGTAAATAGTAAGGCAAAAACCACCAAAGTTCCTGTATGCATAACATGGATCAATCTAACAGATATAATATTGAATGAAAAAAAAACTAGACACAAAATAATATATAGGACTTGATTCCTTTCATAAAAAGTTCAAAAGCAGGCAAAACCAATATGTGGTAATAGATATCAGAATAGTTAGTCTTGAAGGAGGCCTGTTTCGTAAGTTCTATGTCATGTTAAGTTAGTCTAGGCATCAATCAAATATGTGTACTTTATTATATTTGGATATTTTTCAAATTTTTAATAAACATGACTGTGCTTATTCCTCTAAGGGATGAATGTCTTGATCTTATACATGGTTTCAAAATAATGTATAGCTAAAATACTAGTGTATGTCTTAACTACATAAACTTTCCTATAAAGAACTGAGCTAGAATCTTAAAAAGGAGATGTTACTATTTTTGCTTACATTTGTCGCACTCCTGAAAGGAACTAGGCCTTTCTTATTTTCAGAAAAATAAATGTTTTAGGTTCTTTCTATGCCTCAAATAAATCTTGAGGATGTTCTTTGAAATAAAATGATGCTTATGCAGTGATAATAATGTTATTGCCAACCAACTTATTGCAGATTGCAATGAATCCTTGTTAAGAAGAATGGAGAAGGATCGATTATTGAAAATTAAATGTACTTTCTGTACCTGTTGCAATTAATCTAACATAACTGAGCTTGAGTTATAGATTATTTATTTATATAATAAAATAGGTTATTTTAGGAAATAATAAAAATAAGGTAATTATTCAGAAAACTATAACATTATCATGGATGAGGCTTAGTAATAAGTGGATAAAAATGAATAAATTGATGACTACATTGATTATTTAGAGACATTTCCATATTAAATTATGGACACAGCTATTTAAATCACAAATTAGATACTTTAAAGGCCTGTCAAGATACATGAAAAACACGCAAATACAACATTACATAATTCTTATGGTTTATCATATATTTATTGAATGCTCATATGTACCAGTAATTCTTTTAGATTCTGAGGATTTAGCTAGGAACAAAACAAATTCCATGCTCCAATGGAGACTTCAGAGAACTTACAGATCTTTCAATGTTTTGGGGCTCTATTTTCCTGCAGTGAACAAGTGATGAATCATAAACAAGGAGAGAAAGAATAAAACTGAGCTTTGGGTGCTGATGACATAATGCTCTATTAACCTCATACACACGTGTGTGTGCACCTGTATAGCCCTAGGGCCGTTCCTGCTAGTCTGCTTTCATAAACCACATTTACTAAAAAGAAAAAAGAAAAAAAGAAGTTTACTTGCTGTACTTTCCCCAGAGACCAGCAACCCTACAAAGAAGATCTTGTTGTTACAACATTGATGCAACATTATAGCCTGATTTCAAAGACTGAAAGTGCGTGGAGAACAGCGCTGTGTATTAACTGCAAAAACAACTTTCAACATTTATATTTAAGTCCTACCCAATCTTCTAGCTCACTCAACCTGCAGTCACTCAACCTGCCTTTAACTGAAGATGTTTTTATGAATTACACTAAAATTTGGTATTCGTCATAAGCAAAATATGTGCAGTTTTATGTTTCTGTTAACATTTCTAGGCAAAATTTTATTCTCGTCTGCTGGACTTGGTTTATGCTGAAAAGATTGGTTGCCCATAATAGGCAAAATGAAGTACTCCTCTAGTAGTTTCGGTGGTGATAATGGTAGTGTTAATACCAAAAGTAAAGTATGTCTTATTTATTGTTTGACTTCATGTTTGTGTCCCCACAAAATCTGTATGTTAGAGTATTGACTACCAATATTATTTAATATAATGATCCTTGGAAGTGAGGCCTATAGGAGTTAAGTAGGTTTGTTTCAGATCAGGAGGGAAGGGCCCCTTTGAGCTTTGGGTGCTGATGACATAATGCTCTATTAACCTCATACACACGTGATATTAGTCCCATGGTTGGGACTAATAACCTTACAAAAAGAAGAAATATATTTTCCTTCTCTCTCTACCATATAAGGACATAGTGAAAAGCAGCAAAGTGTGCAGGTGAGGAAAAAGACTCACCAGTAACCAAATCTGCCCATTGATCTTGGACTTCCTGGCCTCCAGAAGTGTAGGAGATCCACGTCTATCAGGCAAACCATCCATTCTGTAGCATGTTGTTATAGCACCCCAAGCTAAGTCATGTGTTAGAGTCTTACTATATGCCAGACAGATATGAGCTAATGACTTACTCTATCCTTCAATTTATTTAATAAAACTGTTATTATTGCCAGCTTATAGATGAAGAATTTGAAGCAGAGATTAGTAACTTGCTCAAGGTTACTCATTGGCAGTAAATCTGAACTCAGAATCTATTATCTTAATCACAACAACATGGTGCTATCCAGCAAGTTTGTGTTCTGTTGCTTTTCAATTAAAACCAAAAGCTATCACAAATAAACGACCTCTAAAATCCAGAATTATGTATCTCAATCGAGCAGCATATAATCAAGAATAGATAATGATAGATTTTTTTAATGTTAGACAAATAGCCTTATTTTGGAAAGAGAGAAACAATTTCAAGGATGATGTTATGGAATTAAAATATTTTATATGTCACTTATGCACTTTCAGAAATGTGCATAAGTAAAAGAGACTTACATTCACTTATTAATCTTCTCATTCACATATGTGAATAAGACATCTTGCTCATATTTTAAAAGATCTATAATTAAACAGGAGGCTAAATTATTTATTAGACAAAATATATGTACTGGCATCAAAAAACCAAAATCATGTTTTTTTTAGTCAGCTTTTTTTGCTGCTGTGACTAAAAGAACTGACCAGAACAACTGCAAAGGAATAAAAGTTTATTTGGGAGCTCACAGTTTCAGAGGTCTTAGTTCACCGTAGGCTGGCTCCATTCCTCAGGGCTCGAAATGAGGCCGAACATCTTGGCAGAAGAGTGTGGCAGTGGAAGCAGTTCACATGATGATCCAGAAGCAGAGAGAGAAAGACTCCACTCTCCCTATACAGAATGTATACCTCATAGCCATGCCCCCAATAAACCACTTCCTCCAGCCACATCCCACCTGTCTCCAGTTACCACTCAGTGAATCCCATCAGGGATTATTTCACTGATTAGATTAAGGCTATGACTAAATAATTGCTCCTTCAAACCTTTTTGCATCGTCTCACACATGAGATTTTGAGGGGAATCTCATATCCAAACCATTGTACCATGGTTTAGAAAAATATGTAAAATTATTAATTAAGTGAGGTCAGATAAAGTTTTCAGACAGATATGATCTTTAAAATGATATTGGACAATCAGTTTCATTTACAAGTCAAGGATTTATTAATTCAAAAACTGGAGGTTGTTGGCTGATAGATCATTAAAAAAATTTTTCTTAATTTTCAGGATGTGATTTTTCTTATATAATACTGAAAGAGGTGACAAGATCTAACATAACATAGATAATATATATGAAACAAAATATATATTCAATAATATTGATTTAATATACATTTTTAAATATATAATGATTCTATACATACAGTTAGGTATGTATATTGTTACATATTTATAATTATATATATAGTTATTATATATAATTATTATATATATAATTGTTAGATATATATTTCATAGATTTACATATGTATAAATTTCTGATACATACATATTTACATATATGTATTTATTTTATACTTTTATATATTTGTATATATGTATAGATTTATTAGCTCATTGAATTTTAAAACTGGTAACAGAAGTAATGTTGATCTATTCCTTGTTTAAACAATAATTAAACCTCATCAATGAATATATGGATCGATTATTATTAAGTAATATATTAATATTATTGTTATAATTTTAATAATAATAAAAACACCACTATTATGAAAACCTGTAAGGTGCTAATTAGAATTTATTCCATTGTGCACTAATTCTAATTGCAGTGACAATCAATCAATCAATGATAATCAATCAAGCCCCTTAGAGGCTGAGAAACAGAAAATAATATCTTTAAAGATTATGTTTACCCTTATACATGCTTGGACAATGAATGATATATTTTAAATGATATAATATAATTGAGTAAAATCATGTGAAAGAATTCAAATAGAAAATTTTCAGCTGCTGCAACATCCTGTCTGGTAGAGGACAGCTTTTTAACTTAAGAGTACAAATGGATGTTAGTAGCTAACAAAACCGGTATTTAGATGTAAGTGGCTACAGTATAAAATGTAATGTGTTTTGTTCAGTAATGTCAATGTTTTCAATATGATAGAAATTGAAACTTTATATCTTTTACAATTACAAGGATGAATTCCAGATTTTTCCTTATAAATATTTAAAGGAGTACAATAGTTATAAAATATTTTATAGGTAATACAAATTATTTTAATATCACTTATCTGAAGAATGAGGGCTGATCTATGAGATACTATCAAATCAAACTATGGCCATAAAGACATAATGAAAAAAAATATAAGGTAAAAGAGAATAAGTATTTTCAGTAAAATATTTTAATCTTCAGAAAATGCTAACCATTTTCTAAAACCTGACACTTAATATGGCAAAATGAAGTGCCAGTGTAGGTTTTGATGCAAATGTTTGAACTAATGAGGAGTTGAAATTTTGTTAAATCTAGTATTATATTTAGGACAAGATATATAAAAATTATTAAGTCAAATGATACTAAATGTCAATAAGGTCTAGATCACAATGTACATGCTACATATGTAGAACATGAATGCTGAAAAGCATCTTCTGAATGTACACTCTGTATCATTCAGGGTAGTGCACCACAAGCATTCTGTCACTGTAGGTTGGAGTTGATGCATGAACTGTGTTAGACAGCAAGACAGAATTGTTTTCAATGCAATCCTCAGGGAGTCCTTCAGAAAAGGGAAAACAATGATTTTGAAGGTTCATTTCAGTTCCAGCTGGCAGAAATCTTAAAGGTTATTCTATTTTATTCATACTACACAGTTATTTAAATGTCTCCATGTGGAACATGTGAGAGGAGTGTATATTTAGCTACAATGGAATTTTAAAAATGTATTTATAGTGGCAAGGAAAGAGAAAAACTAGGAAACTTTGTGTTGAGTACCACTTGGACTATGTCACATTAGCATTCTTGTTTTACAAATTTTTACTGTATTTTTGTTAAAAGATTGAACACCAAGCCTAAGACATCTAGATCTATCTTAATTGAGCAAACACCCACTTGAATATCTTCTATTCTTTTTGTATTCAGCCAAATGAAATATTTATTGTTTGGGAGCATCATTCTGCAAGTCTAAATTCATTTTGTCAGAGTAGGTTTAAAGATGAGTTTAAAAAATATTGAAAGATGAGGAAATTATGTAAAAATAAGCCATTGATTTGAGAAAATTCAGTTGTCAAAAATGACTTTCTTCATAAATTGTCCCTTTAAATTAGTACAACTTAAGAAGAACATAGGACTTCAGACTTAAATTTTGTTAAAATCTTCCAGATGTAAAATAACTGTCAAGTCTGTAATATCTAAATAGCTCATTCTTATACAAGAAGTCTTTCTTTTCTTTCTTTTTTTCTTCTTTTCAAAAAGTCTTTTGAGTACTTCACTAGCATAAGGCACATGATTCAGTATTCTATTGACAGGGACAACTTAGAGGACAGGGAACTTGTGCAGTCTTACAAAATCCCATGCTTGTTTTAATGTTCCATTGCTATCATTTTGAAATGCAACATAATTTATGAACAAGTAGCCCCAATTGTATATTTTGCGCTAGGCCATAAAAATTAAGTGACTGGACTCGGCTGATATATTTGGGTGAAGACAGACAAATGTATTAAAACAAAACTCTTGGCTATATAAAACGTGTCTTGATGGCTAGTACACTGATAAAAAATTTGGCATTGCTCTTAGAAAAAACACAGAAAAAGAGAAAAATAACAATTGAAATATTTTGAATCATTCCAATAATAATATTCAAACAAATGTCATTTAAAATACTTTATTGAAATAAGATTAGTATAAAGGATTGCATATTGGATGTTTGGGGATTTCAGGAGGTACTTGAATGTAGTGTAACTAGCTTTCTATGAAGTTTCATTAAAAAACACCATCAACACATCAACTATAAATGTTCATAATTACAGAAATGGCTTAAATACAGCGCATGTATTATCTAACTTGCCTTCTTACCCTGTGTCCTCATACTTTCCTGCATAGGACAGTATGCTCAGTAGTACTTTTAAATTCAAGTACTTTGGATTTTTAATTCTATTGGAAGACCACTGGAATTAGTTTTGACCCACACATTCAAATGGGCCTGAGTGAAACTCATCTATCCATCTATTTGGAGAAATACTGATCTAACTATCATTGTATCTGTCTCAGTCCATTTGTACTGTTATAATAAAATATCACAAATGGCTACCTTATAAACACACAAAATTTATTTCTCCCTGTTTTGGAGGCTAGGAACTCCAAAATTCAAGCAAGTTTGGTGTCTAGGGTGATTGCTTGCTTTCTAGTTCAAATGTAATACCTTCTAGCTGTGTCCTCACGTGGTAGAAGAGACTTGGCAGCATCTACTCCTGCCTCTTCTATAACAGCAATAATTCCATTTATGAATGCTCTGCCCCCATGACCTAGTCACCTCACAAAAGCCTTCCCCCAGTGCTATCACTTTGGGAGTTGGATTTCACAAACAAATTGGGGGAGACACATACATGCAGGTCACAGAAGTATCCAATAGGATTAAAGCTCAAGATCTTTTCCTACCCATTCAACATTCTTAGATAAGCAAGAGATGTTTTTGAAGAAATGTTTTGGATAACTCAACATTTTCTCCTGGAGAGAGCCTGCATCAGGCTTTATCAAGTTTCCCCTTCAAAGCATGGGAGTACAAAAACCCTGGAATAAAAAATCCAGATAGGTAATATAACAGGGAAACTATGGTTAAATCTAACATAAATATTGGAGAAGTTACACTATCTACTCTGACGGAATTAGCACTGGAGTTTAAAGGAAAGAAGTGTTTGGTTCAACATATTTAAAGGGATAGAATTAAACGAGGAAGAAAACTCAGTCATATTGCTAAGTATTTTTTTTTCATTAAGGCTGTTTTGATTTAATATGTAACAATATTATCAAAATGTGTATTTAAAATTTTGCATTTATGAAGAAATAGCATTATTTAGAACAATATTAATGTCAAGAATCCTTTGGTTTTTCATATGTTAAGTGGCTAACATGAAATTTTACCATCAGAAAACTGCCATGGAACCAGTACACATACTTATGTGTACATGTGTAACTTTTTCCTTCCTTAGCATTTAATTTTAACTAACTGGATTATTTTAGGTATCATCTTATTCAACATTTGTAATGAAAAATTTGCTTTTTAATGAAGAATCTGTATTCATCATAACAACAGAACAAAAAATCCTTGGCAGGTTTTTTGTTTTTTCCATAGAAAGAAGCCTAGTTTTGTTTTATACATTTAGAAAATTGTAAAAATGCAAATTGCAGAAACTGCATTTCAAGAATTTGAAAACAAAATAGCATACAATTGTTCATAGAAAAAAATCAGATGTAATGTCACTGTAATTCCTTTTAAAATCAACATTTTGTGAAGGTTTGTTCTTATAGAAAAATTAAAGAGTAAGGGCACTACAAATATAATCAATGAAATTATTGTTATTTGCTTGTTTGGTAAAAATGAATCATGTTTAAAGATTATATAGCTTCAGATAATGTACTAAGGGTAAGAAAACATTTGACATGTAGTTTCAAAGTTGATATCAAAATTGTTAAGTAGTAATAATTATTAAAACAAAAGGTACCCTGGTGATGTAATAGAATTGAGAATCTACATCAAATTTCACATTAACCAGAATTTGGAAATAGCTTGTTTGTTTGCTAATATTTAAATGTTACCTTTTAAGTAAGAAAAAGTCCTTTATCAGTAGTAATTTGATAACCTGCACAAAACAGATATTTTAATGAAAAATTATAAACAGATTCAACTCGAAGAAAATTGTGACTACAAAATTATTTTATGGTTTATTATCCCAATTAAAAATAGAATCAAACCAAGTATTATTTATGATTGTGTTTTGATTCTAGTTGTAGATCTGATGACATCAAAAATGTTATTTCCCTATAAAATCAGTAACTTGTGTCTCATATGTACAGCCAGAAATGTATATGCTGTGTTACTATTGTGAAATATAAAACAAATACTTAAAAATTGACTACTTTTACCATGTCCTTTGAAACACATGTGAGCTTTGACACTTGAAAGCTGAGTAATTCCAGTGCTTCCTTTACTATGTGTCACACCTTAATCTATCAGGAAAAAAAATGTAATTCAAATAAAAGTCTATGAGATTCTGAAAAGTTTAATACCAAATAGTTCATCTATATATCAGCCCTGCCTTGGTTCTATCTGTTTTTTTTTTTTTTTTGTAGCAGGCAGGGGATTATCTATAAGAGAAAAGCAATAATAGTTATATTATTACTCTATTTTTATTATTGTTGTTATCACCTAACTCAGGACATTATTCTAATTTCAATACTTTGGCCATTGATCTATTTCTTTTTATTCCAGGATCCAATCCTAGGTATTACAAGTCTGTTCTTTAAAAATTGTGTCCCATATCTTCTACCCATTTCCCAATTGTGTTTATTCATTTGTTTCTTCTGGGCGTGAACATTTTAAACATCTTCTAAGTGGTACCCTCCCTTCCAATAAGTTGTTATGACTTCCATAGAAACTCACCAAATTTTCTACACCCTGGGTCTTCGCTGACCCTATGTCCATGTTCTCAACTGTATTTTATATATGCTATAAGGCCTTTCCCTATAAATATCTTCCTCTATAAATACCTTAAAAAGTATTCTCTTCCCACCATCAAATTTTATGTTTATTATTTATTTACAAATCTATAAGAGGAAACTTTAACTTCTAATGAAATTCTAGCTATGTCTTCAACTTTTTTTCTGAAAATTTCATTTTACAATTCATCAATATTTTCCTGGAAATTTCATCTTATTCTTCATCAATATTTAAACTTGAGCAATTCAATTATTCATCCTTCTCCTAAAACCAATTTCTGATACACATCAGTGAATTAATTTCTCCAGTTACTCAAACTTAAAAATTTAAAAGCATCTTTCATTTCATACTTTTATATGTTTCTCATGTGCACAAATCTCAAAATTCTATCAAGTTTTCCTTTAAAAGTGCCCTTCGTGCAATTCTTTACATTTCTATTGACCACAGTAACTTGTGACATTTCGGGTTACTGTTGAACATTTGTGAAAGTCTCCAAACTTGCCTTTCTTTATCAAATCATTCTTGAATAATTAATAAATACTCATCAGAGTATTTTTTCACAAATCTATTTTCCAGGTTACTTTTTCACAAATCTCTTTTCCAGGTTATTCCACAATTAAAAATGTTGAAGGAGTTTCACTTACTGATATAGGTCAAAATCTGAACTTTCATTTGCACTAAATGACTGTCTAACAGAATATGACTTCAGTGTACTGTACCAGTGTTCTCCTCTGCAGTCATCATTCTATCCCTACTGGGATAGTCACATACTGAGATCAAGATCTGTTTTTTCAGAGATTGCCTTGTGAAATGGAAACAAGGAATTCAATGAATTTTGACAATAAAATAATCAGGATATCAAATAATAATAATAACCTTTTCAGAAGTATGGAAATTATTAGATTTACAGAATGATTGGGAAGTATCCATCCAAGGAATACTACTGAAGCTCTGTCAATATATGGTCTGTAGCATTTTGACTTGGGGTATATTCCCATTCTTCCTCTCTCCCCACCTCAGAGATATGATAGGAATGAGAGATAATTAGTTTACAAGCAACAAAGATAACTGATCTTCTCTGAAGCTCTGTTGAAAACCCATCCCCAGAGTAGTGCCAATAGTGGCACAAAGCCGAAAACTATCTGCAAAAGATCTGCATGCCTGGGATTTAATATGGGGTTCAGCTCTGCAAAGCAAACACACATTCTCTCCCCAGAACATTACTGAAAACATTTTTTTCTAGTATCAACACAAAAACCTAAGATTGTGTGGTTAGGACAGACAAGAGCCTGGCCAAATATTCAAAGGAAACCACTGAATTTTGTATTTTCTCTACAGTTTTGTCTTTTCCAGAATGTCATACAAATGGAATCATTCAGTATGCAGCCTTCCCAGACTGGCTTCTTTAATTGCCTTTTTTTAAAAAAGAGAGAGAGAGAGAGAGGGAGAGGAGAGAGAGAGAGAGAGAGAGAGAGAGAGAGAGAGAGAGAGAGAGAGAGAGAGAGAATATCTTTTTTGTAGACGGACACAACACAATGCCTTTTTTTTTTTTTTTTAATTTTTATGTGGTGCTGAGAATCGAGCCCAAGTCCCGCCCATGCTAGGGGAATGCTCGACTGCTGAGCCACAATCCCAGCCCAGACTGGCTTCTTTTACTTGACAATATGCATTTAGGTTCACTTATATCTTTTCATGTCTTGATTATTTGTTCCTTTTGATTGCTGAAGAGTTCCCCACCATATGGCTTCCCATGGTTTGTTTTCATTCAACTATTGAAGGAAGTCTTGGGTGATTCCAGGATTAGCGATACTTTAAAAACCCATCTGCAGTATTTTTGTGTGTGCACAGATATTTTTGCATCAACTAGATAAATATCTGGGAGTATAATCATTGTGGTAATTCTATGTTTAGCATTATAAGAAATTACCAAACTGTCCTCACAATAATTGTACCATTTTGTATCCCATTGTCAATGAACACTACATATTCCGCATTCTGTTCCTATGTACCTTCATCAGTAGTTGTTATTTAATCAGTATTCTTTTTTGTTGTTGTTCACCATTTTGATGGGTGTGTGGTTGTATCTTATTGCTGCTCCTATTTGCAGTTCTCTAATGACAAATTATGTTTACCATCTTTTCATGATTATGTGCTTTCTGCAAATATTGTCATAGAGCATTTATTCACATCTTTTACTCATTTAAATTAGTATTTATACAGAACAAAATCCCTCCCATGCATACATAATATGTCAACTCCTGAATCCCAAAACACATGACTATGACTAGAAATAACTTTATACATGTGATTAAGTAAAAGATCTTGAGATAAAAAGATTAACCTTAGTCATCTGGTTGGACTCAATGTCGTTACAAGGGACCTTGAGAAGAGGCAGGAAAATCACAGTTAAATGAGGGGATGTGATTAAGGAAGCAAAGATAGAAAACACAGGGCAGAACAGCCTGCAAGAAGCTGAAGAAGGAGAATGTTTCTCCTTTAGAGCCTCCAGGAGGAATACCCACCTGCTGGTCAGCCTTGGACTTGTGACTTCAAGAAAAGAAAGAGTAAAATTTTATTGCTTTAACACATCAAATTTGTAATAATTTGTTGCACTAGAAACAGAAACTAATACAGGTTATTTATTTTCTTATAGTAGAGTCTTATGATGTCCTTGTATCTTCAGGAAGTTTTGAGTTTGTAAATATTTTCCCTATATGTGCTCTACATTTTGTTCTCTTAACTGTGATCTTTTAGTTTTAGTAAAATACAACTTGACTTTGTTTTCAGCCATCTTAATATTGGTATTGTATTTAAAAACTCACTAAAAAACTAATCATGTAGATTATTTTCCTGTGTTCTTCTTCTGGAACTTTGTGTTTTTGCATTTACATGTCTTGAATAATCCATTTTGTTTAACAAGTACAACGTAGGTCTAGGCTTGTTCTTTTGCATGTAGAAGTTCAGTTGTTCCACTAGTATTTGACTAAGGACTTTCCATTCCCCTATAAACTGCCTTCCTATCTTCATCACTAGACCACATTTCCGTGGATTTATTTCTGGCTCCAATTCTCATTGGTTAAATTTTGTGAATATTTTTTTTTCCCTGATGTGATGCTATCTGATTTACACATCTTTCTAGTAAATCTGAAATTAGGCTGGAGTTGAATTCAACCTTGTTCTTCAGTATTAATTTGGTTATGCTAGGTCCTGTGCTTTTCTATATGACTTTTAGAATTAGCTTGTCAATGTTGCCAAAGTGACTTCCTGGAATTTTACAGGGGTAATGTTGAAATCATACATCAATTTGGGAAAGATTTATATTTTATTGGTACTGATGATGAACACAAAATAGCAAGGACTTCACTTATTCACATCTTTGATTTATTTTATTAGCTTTGTTTAGCTTTGTAGTTTACTGTATACAGGGGGAACTTCAACAATATTCTGTTAAATTTATATGTAAATACTTCATTTGAATACTATTATACTTAAATACTTCATGTGAATATTGTTATAAATAGTTTACATTTTGAGACAGGGTCTCATTAAGTTGCTTAGACACTTGCTAAGTTGCTAAAATTGGCTTTGGACTCAATATCCTATCGTCTCAGTCTCCGAAGTCCCTGATATTACAGATATGAGTCACTGCACCTGGCTTAGCTCTCTTGCTTTATAAAAATTCTTTTTTTTTCTGTTCTGTTTTTCTTTTATCTTGCTGAATAATCTCTACCATGATAATCTCCTATCAAGTTTGGTCACAAAAACAAAAAGTGGATAACCCTGAGTAGTGATATAGATACATTAATTTGCTTCACTATCATTACCTTTATGCTCTCAGTATGTACTCCATAACATCATCTTTTATGCTTGTTTACATACACACTTAGGAGGAGAGGGACAGAAGGGGTACTAGGGAGTGATACTGGCCAAATTATATTGTTTTTTTGTTTATTGCTTGTATATAGAGATATGTAATGACAAATGCTAAAATTATTTAAAGCTATAACATAATATATACAAATTTTATATAAAAAGTATGAGGGGAAAAAGTAAATAAAGTAATAATTACAAATAAAGTAATTTATACAATAAAAATAAATAAATAAATCCAAAGTGAATTCAGGGAATTGTATAATGTTCAATAGTTAAGGCAAGATGATTCTGCACAAAACTTTATTTGCACTAGTGTTTACTTTTAGATAATAAGTCAAGGATACAAGTTTATATAAAATGTAAAAATATGCTGTTATACTTTTCTTTGCCCCTGAGACCACCAAATACTCTGAAATACAACTATGACCCATGATGCTTGGAGATGCAGAAGGGGTTACGAGTTTTGTGTCTTTCATAAACAAACCTCTTCCATCAACATTGAAATGTAAACCACATGAGATTAGATTATTAGGATGAACTTTAATCCAGTTGGACTGGTGTCCTTATAGGAAAAGGAAATTTGAGCACTCAGGACGACATGAGGGTACACACACCTGTGTGTTACTGTCTGAGTACAGAAAGGAAAGTCCATGTGAGGTCATACAGAGGGCCGACATCTAAGCCAGGAGAGTCCTCAGAAGAAACAATCCTGTCAATAGATTGACCTTGATATTTTTACCTTTAGATCTATAAGAAATAAATTACAGTTGTTTAAGCTTCCTGATCTGGAGCACCTTTATACAACTTGATCTGAGTTGTACAAAGTATTTTGTCCAAATTTACAAAAATAGGAAATTTAGCATATCTATAGTCATTCTGTAGTCACACGACTCCAAGCTGGTGTCCTCATCATAAGAATCTTCAGGCTTGTAGGAACTAATCTTTTATGTTACTATAGCAGCCAAATTCTTTAAGGGTATTCTATATTAGGTACATTCTATTTTAAATTCTTTTGCCATTGGGATTTTCAGAAATTTATAAATGACTCATATTTTTCATAGTCTAGGTATATGAAACAACCTCGCCATGATTTCTATGAGAATTTGAACATAGAGCAAATTCTAAGATGTATGTTGAAGCAAATATAGTATTTATTCTTCAGGATATTCAAGAAATAAAGACTAGTTTCTCTACCAAAGGAATCAACAGAAAAATATCTAGAAAAGATAAAACAAAATGCAATATAAATATATTCATATACATATACACACATAATTTTAAATATTTTTCATGAATATATAGATATGTATATGATATATATGTATATATACTATGTATATATATATATATATATTTGTGTATGTATATATAAAGATATAAATACAGAGATACAGCATTAATGCCAATGAAATGTTGAAACACTTTATGAATTGCAAAAATATACATATTTTAAACTGTGCAAGGAAATAAATTGTTAGTTTCATTTTCATTATTCTTGTTAATTCAAATATTGATGACAAGAATATATGGTGGGCAAGATCTCAGTTCTGACTTTGCATATATTTCATCTTTATGTTTTATTATTTAATCACAGATCTACTTTATGTGGGCTATAGGATTACCAGCAATCTCTGGGACTACAATGTATGGTAGAATAACTTAATCAATCAATGCTAGAAATAAATTAATTATATAGAAGCAGAGGCAGGTGAAGCTAAAGAAGGAATCAACAAGAAAAAATATCTAGAAAAAATAAAACTAAATGCAAATGCAATATAAACATGTGTAGCTTCAGATGACAGAATTATTTTAAGTAAATAAAATAAATACCCTAAGAAAGTACACAAGGCATTGTTTGAATTTAGTACTGAGGTAGTAAGAGTTGATTTTGTTTTTTGCAATTAAAGCATTGAAGTTTATAATTTTTATTTTTTTTATTTTTTGGAGGGAGGGGATGTCTATAAACCATAGTCAATATTATTTTACAGATATTAATTACATTCATAGTTTTGATGCGACATCCAGTTTGCCTGAAGATTTCCTATAGAAAAATCTTCTACTAATGATTTTATATGTCCTTGTAAACCTGAATAACTTCTTAAATTTGACCAATGAACTATGCTTAAATTAGTAACCAGAATATCTTCCCAAAGATGATATTCTTTTGTAACCAATAAAGCATGTCAATGAGGAATATTCTGTGTGCATGAAAACATGTGTGCATGTGTGTGTGTGTGTGTGTGTGTGTGTGTGTGTGCATGTTAAAGTGTCTCCTTCTTGTCATCTGCTAACAGTATACCTTTTCTGAAGATCTGGAGAAACTTTGTGGTTCCTACAGAGAGAGCTTGCCAAATCCTCCAGATTTTATTATTAACAATTAGAACAACACATCAACATTTACTATTCTAATTGTAATGCATCTGGGTTTTTCAAAGACCTCTTCACTTATACCTGTTAAGAGCAAAAAAAAAAAATGAAAACCCAAAATGTATCACTCTTTTTTTTACACACTTTTGCCAAAATTGTGATTTAACAGTAATAGAATTTTCAACAGCTAGGCAATTTCCTCGTTTTTATCCCAAAGTCACATCAAGTGAACCTGAATCCATGATGAATGTCTACATTAAAGCTATCATTGCTAATAGTATTCCATATCATTTGTCTTTGGTTCCGTGGGACCAAATTACAATCACCACATGACTGTAGCTTATCTTGTGATTAATGATGGTTTTACTAAGTCACTGACAGTGAAGCTTCTGGGAGGAAAATGGTAATACGGTTTGAAATTTTAAATTGCACATTTAAAAAATCATTGCCTAGTTTCAAAGATATAGCTAATTTGTGCATGATAGGGGGTAAAATTCTACTCCTTCAAGCCTTGAGAGAGAAAAATTCCTCAAGATCATTATTCCAAATTTTAAAGGTTGTAAGATGCTATAAATAACAAAACATTTCTAAAAAAGACTCAAACATCTCTAAGAAAGGAAGCTGAGGCTTATCAGATGAATAAAATTTGAATATTCAAAGAAGTGCAGAGATTCAGAAAGAAATCCAGTAGAAAAAAAAGATTGGGCAATATATTGAAGAATATTCTGTATGATATATTGTAGATTCAGAAAACTGCTCTGCACCATTTCCTTGAGAGTCATCAGCGCACATCTAAGTCATTAGTGAAGGAATATTATCAGCATCCATTGGACTTTTGATGTTTTCTTCTAAATTACCTCAGCTTTGGAACTAATATAAATTTACATTATTACTACTGGGACTAATTGGCATTGGTTCAGTTTAAGCAAAGAGAGATTTTTAAATTCATTTTGCTTCAGGAAATAGGTGGCTAATATCAGGGAATTCATTTTGATTGCAATTTTATCTCTTTTTCTACATGAAATTCCAAAACCTTTTTGCAAAAATAGCCACACTTAAGTTCCATGATAATAGACTATTTGCAACTCAAATGCCCATAAAATAATCTTGAAACTCTGAAGACAAGTCATAAATGGCTTTGTTGTGTTATACTTTGGTAAAAATAGAATAGAGAAATCTGAAATTCCATTTCTAGCCCTTCTAAAAGTCAATTGACCATATCTTCTATGATTGAAATGGTCAAAATATGTCCATCTTTCAAAAGCCCATAATCATCCAAGTGACTGCAGCACTAACAATGCAAGCTCAGATTGTTATGTTATTTCTGTGCTTTTCATGCTTGGTTAGCTATAGAAAAATATTTTTTGGTAGTGTGTTGATTCTCTATGTGTACTTGGACTGAAATATTTCATCTATTGCTTGACATGATAATGACTGAATAATAAGATTATTGTAAAATTGATATTCTCTTGACATTATTGTTCTCCACAGAAAAGGGTCTATGATTATAGCTTCTGTTATTAGTGAGAGTCATCAAAATGTTGGGGGCTGTGTTGTTAAATCTATGCAAGTGATCAATCCTACTTGTGCTCACTCTGCTGTTTAGAAGACTAATTATTGTAGCAATATTAGATGATTTTAATGTGCTAAAAGAGCTTAATGAAGACCATTAAACATTTATTAGAAACATATTTGCCTCTATGAACCTCTAAAACAAGGATATTACTGCATTTTAACCATTTATTTCTTAATGATACTGCTGACATTAATTTGTTGGTGCTTATGAATTTGTTTGATTTTATTAATCAATATAATCATTTAATGCATTATTCCAAATAACTAAAGAAGATGGAATTAATGATGTAGACTGTCTAAGCAATGAAAAAAAGTCATACTTTACTTTTTCAAAGGCCAAGTTAGAGTCATATGCTAGGCAATTACTCAAAAATGTAATAATATACAAAAAACCAAGAGAAAAAAAAAGAAAATTCATCTATTAAAGCACAGTCTCTAGTATGGCAGCATAAAGGGATCTTTGGACTCATATCTTGGTGAAACTGCTGACTATTTTCATAAAGGCCAAAAAGCACAACCATTTAAAATATCAAGAAGTGCTGCCAAGGACATATAGCCAATGAAAATATATTCAAGGGAATCTACCAACATTCATCAATAACAGTAAGAGTCTGGGGTATTTAAACCAAGAAGGCTTCCTCTCTACCTCTTCCCAGCTCAGCCAATGGGAAACTCCACAAACCACTGTGCTTCCTGTCCTCACACCACCTGTTTGGAGCCCTGCCTTCCCAGAAGGGTTGGGATGTTCAGTATTTCAGATTCTGCCTGACACGTAACTGAGTCTCATTCTTGGAAAGTGGTGGGGACTCCATCTTTCTATGTAGCTCCTACTGATGTGAGGAGACTCTCTTAAGAGTGTGATAGCACTGAGAATATTGGGGTCTACCCCCATATCCCAAGCTCAGAGGAAGTGGTTTCATGCTAGGGAAGCAAATTCAGTAGACCTAGTACTGTTGTTGCACTCCCTCCACCCAGAAGTCAGAGAGAGCAGAAATGTTGCTCAGAGAGGAATGTGTTATTGTCCTACACCCAGTTCTAGATACATGGATCAAAGTTGCTTTTTTTTTTTTTTTTTTTTCCTTCTGGGAACAGTGTGTTGAGCAGATAGGAGGTAGGAAGAGAGAAGAAATCATAAAACAAAGTTCTGATCTTTTCCCAAAATAACTGCAATAAGATGTGGAGAAATTGGAGTCTCAAAAACAGTGAAAACTGTGGTGAAAGGAAACTGGCAGGAGATTCTTGGATTCATTAAAGCTGAAGTCCAAACAGTTGGTTGGCTCATTTTCCAGAGAACATATAAAAAAAGACAGAAGGTAGAATCACTCTGGGGTCAGACCAACACTAAAATACTACCCTCTGGAGCTGGTTATTCAAAGAAAATTGAATATGATTGTATCAGTTGTATCAGTCGACAGAATAGTTTATGTCCCAAGGCATTGTTGTGAGAAATGTGGAACAACCACTTAATGGCGCAACCAATTAATGGAGCTCAATAGTAATATGGGGTCTGCCAAAGAATCAAAAAAAGCAATGCAAAAGCAATTGTTATCCCAGAACGACTCTTGGTTCTCCTCCAGGAGAAAGAGCAAAGAATTAATACTAATGGAATAAAAATACTTCACAGGAATAATATATCAAGTCTCACAAATAATATATCCAGTCCCTCAACAAATAAATAATAAAATAAAAATAGCAAGGGGGAAACACAAAGGGATAGCACCAAAATGTATAGTTTGTAAATGTCTCTAAATGATGTTCAAGAAATAAGAAAGCATGATTCAAAAAAAAAAAACTGAAAATATGATTCATACACTGAAAAAGTAAACATAACTGTAAAAGTAACCAGATAAAACATCTATCAAGAATGATTTCAAAGAAGGCATTATAAATATATATAAGAAATAAACAAAAACATAACTAAATATAAAGGAAATTCTGATGACAACGATTCCTTAAAAAGAAAGTATCAATAAAGACAAACCATTTTTAAAAGTAACAAGTAGAAATTCTGAAACTGAAAAATGCAGCAACAAATACAAAATTCACTACATGGGCTCAACAATTGATTTGAATTATCAGAAATAAGAATTACTAAACTGATAAATAGATAAAATAGAGGTCATCGAAGCTAGAAGAAAAAGGATAAAATAAAGAAAAATTAACAGAGCTTCAGAGATATGTGGGGGCACCATTAAAACATTAACATATACATAATGAGCCTAGCAGAAGAAGTAGCAAGAGTGACACAGAAGAAAATAGCAAAGAAGTGATGACTGAGCTTGATGTAACACCTGTTATCCCAACTACTACAGGGGCTAAAGCTGATCTCAAAATCAAACCCTGTTTTGAAATAAAATTTTAAAAAGATTGGGAATGTGGCTTGGCAGTAGAGCACCCTGCGTTCCATCCACAGTACCATAGCAAAGAGAGAGAGAGAGAGAGAGAGAGAGAGAGAGAGAGAGAGAGAGAGAGAGGGAAAGAAAAGAGAGAGAAACTCTTGAAAATAATAAAAGGAAAATGACTTCTCACAAAGAAACTCCCCAGAAATGAAGAGTTAACTTCTCATCAGAAACAATCAGTGTTAGAAAGTGGTGGATTAATATTTGCACAGTTTTCAAAGGGAAGAAAAGCAGAGTGGGAGGTGGTGACAAAAAACAATAATAGTATATTCACACACACAAAAAAAATTAAAAAAAATAAAGGTGAAGGATACTTTACCAGATAAATAAAAACTGCATTTGACATTGGCTAATCTACTTTAAAAAATTCCTAAAGAAAATTCTTCAGTCTTGATATAAGTGATTTCAGACAGTATTTTGTTTGTTTGGTCTGCTTTCTTTTCTTTATTGTGGTGCTGTAGATTGAACCCAGGGCCTTCCACATGCTAAGCAAGTGCTGTACTTCCCAGCTACATGCACAATCCTCTGAAAGTATTGTGAATCCATAAAAAAGTAAATACCATTTATAAAGGTACTTACTTTATTATAAAAGTCAGTGTGAGTTCACATTTTTTTAACTTTTTTTTCCTTAAATGATTTAAAAAGTAATTGAATGAAACAATTTCAATGGTACAATTGAAAATGTACCATGGAGCCTATGCCTTATAGATATGTCATATAATTATCAACAGCAATACAAAGGTGGTGGGTGGGGGCAAATATTGGATTACAGAGATGACCTTATGCAGTAACTTGAATCCTTAGAAGATTAGAAGAGAGGAATAGAATCAGAAATGATAAATAAGACTAATATAATAAAAGCTATAAAAGAAAAAGGAACAGTGACCTTATTTCTTCAAATATTACTAATTATATCTATTCAGTGAATTAAAATAAAAATTCTTAATTCTTGGTTTAATTTGCAACATAAAAAATGCTTGGAAAAAAGTGGGTTATATTAACTCAAATTAATAAATTGATGGCCTTATTTATCATCTTAAATAACAAATAATTTGGTAAAACATTTTATATATTGACTAACTAGACTTCACTTGATGTATTACAATCGTCACTATAAATTTAAAAATGAAACCTAAGCTTACATTTGTGAAAATCAACAATTGAAATAAGCTCTTATAGCAAGTGACTTTGATTTACAAAATGTAGCATGTGATCATTTCACCTCTGTAAATTCTATAATTTTAGCACATTAGCTCTAGATTTATATAGCATAAGCAGTATTTTTTGATCTCACATTAAATGAATGATGGCAAGAATTCATTTTTCATGTATGCAGATTTGACATTGCAAAAGTAGTTGAGATGACAGAAAAATTATGTATTATACTAGTCACTTAGCTCATTGTTTTGCCCCTCTAAAGAGTTATTAAACTATTTCACACATATAAAGATATATAATACTTAAAAAAACATCCAAGGAAGGGAAAATCACCAAGAAATCCTTACCAATTTGTAGCCATTATTAGCAATAAAATAAGTTTAACACAACCTAAATGAATCTATCATTGAAGTATTTTTATTCATATACAAAAGGCTTCTTGATATTATATTTATTCATTACACTATAGTATGATTTTCCTAATAAAACAATTTTAATGTGTTAAATAATGAGAGGTCAGAATATCAAGATGCAGTTTTAAATGCAAAAAAGCATAATTTCTAAAATCATCTTATAGTTTATCTTTTGAGATTCAAAGTACACAAAAAAAAATATAAGGTAGAAGGTCATCTTAAGAAACACTATACATTATGCCTCTCTCTAAATCATAAGTTGCAATTAGAAGTTGAGATAGTTCTAAATGTGGAATATCATATATGCTTTATAAATGTCTGATATGCTTCATGCTGTTACATATAATTTCTTACTTTCCCATTTTGAAGCCAATGAAGTAGAGCAAATATGAAGAGTAGCTACAGTTCAGTTAAAACTCATTTCTATAAAAATTTGTGTAGGGAGAGTGTTCTATATTAGTTGTATGTTGAACTTCCAAAATTTAACTTTCAGAATATTACTCTGGTCTTCTGGCTTCAACTAACAGATGTTTGAAAGACATTTAACTCATAATAGTATAAGGAAATCTTTGTCACAGTAAGGAGTCAGCATAAGAACATCCCTCAGGAAGGAATATTCCAGATCTCTATTCTTTTATTTCTCTTTAAAGCAGATTTTTCTTCTTCTTTTTTCCTCACATTTTGACTATAAAACACCTTTCTATCACTTATTTTGCAATTCATTTTATGTTTAAATGAATAAGGGAAGTAGATTAATGTCAAATACACACACACACACACACACACACACATGCACATGAAATCAAACACTCAAGTACACTACTCTCCCACCCTGGTCTTCCTTTACAAAACTTACAAATGGGTTGCTATTTTTCTGAAAACTCCTGTCTTCTGCTCAACCTTTAAAAGAAGACTCCTCAAAGGACAGAGCTTCCTTCTACCCTGCAACAATATTTATTGCATTATTCCTTCATTTTTAAAATTTGTAGATGTTATCAAATTTTTTTATAGTTTTTTGGTATGCAGATCTTTCACTTTCTTGATTAAACTTATTCCTAGGTAATTTTATACATATCAATGAGATTTCTTTTTTGAATGATTATTGTTAGTACAGAAACACTATTGATTTTTGACCACTGATTTTATATTCTGTAATTTTATTATATTTGTTGATTACATCAAATAGTGTTTTTTGTTACAGTTTTTGATATTTTATTCTGTATAAAATCATGTCATCACCAAACATGACAATTCTGCTTCTTGTTTATCTCTCTGGATCTTTCTCAGGTTTTTCTTTTGACTAATAGCTCTTTCAAGGACTTCCAATATTATGTTGAATAGAAGTGGGAAAGAGAGCATCCTTGTTTTGTTCCTGGTTGTAGAGGAAGTTTTCTACTTTTCATCCTTAAGTATAATGTTAACTGTAGGTTCTCACATTGGGCCTTTATTGGTTTGAGACACATTTCTTCTACTCCTAATTTATTGAGTACTTATCATGAAAGGATGTTGAACTTCTGTCAAGCACATTTTTTTAAAATCTAATGTGATAAACAGATGGGTTTGGCCCTTCATCCTGTTAATGTGATATATCACATTTATTAATTTACATATGTTGAAACATCCTTGCAACTCAGGGATAAATCTCACTTGATCATTGTAAGTGAAACTTTTAATATGCTATTGAGTTCACTTTGCTGGTATTTTATTGAGTAGTTTTATATTTATGTACATCAAGAATATTGACCTGGATTTTTATTTATACATAGTCTGCTCATCTGATTTTGGTATTGGAATGGTGCTAGTCTCATAAAAAGAGTTTGGAAATATTTTATCTTAAATATTTTGAAGAAATTTGAGAAAGATCATTTTTTTAATGTTTAGAATTACAGATATTCATAACTTATCTCTAAAGCTCCATTCTTTATAAAATACGAAGTAGAATGATTTTCTTTAACAGAAAAAAAGAAAGTTGATTTTATTGTGATTGGATCACAAAAAAAGCATTGTGAAAAACAGTGATAAATTTTAACTAGCATTTTATGTTTCGGAAGCTGTAAGTAACAAACCTTATAATAATAAATACTCAAAGTTGTTGCCTTCAGCAAAAATAGAGAAAATACATTTATCCATAATATTTGTCACCATTCTTAACTCATAATCACTTTGAGGAAGTGTTGATGCTGATCTATGTGTAAAGATTTTAGATTATATAATGAAGTTCATAACAAGGAAATATAGAGCCAGGAAGACCAGGGCCTATTTTATCTTTGTCTACAGGCCCTTAATGTGGATTTAGTGATTAAGGAAAACCTTGAGGAAGCTACTTAAGCTTATGTGCCTGTAAAAACCAACTGTAAAGCTAAAAGGCAGTGGAAGAAGACAGCAACATGGTCATGAGAGGAACTTCTGCTGTATGTCTGGCATCCTAAAAAGTGAAAAGAAAGGGAGAAGATAAGGAAAGATGGAAATGGTATGGATTTGAGTGAGCACACTGAGATGAGCTTAAAATGTCCCATAGTTTTATTTATAGATTTTTAAAAAGATGCATTGGTGAGGTAGAGGAAGCTAGGAGAAAAAGGAAATAGATATTTTATTCGTTTGCCAAAAAAGAATACACAGGGAACTCCTGCCCCAAATGCTGTGATTCTGCCCATCAGAAGGAACAGGAGGCTTTTAAAGAGGTGACTCAAAGTCTACATTCTACTTGTTCTGTGTTGGAGTTCTAATTCACTAGTTAATCTGGGAGAGAGCCATTTCTGAGATCTTCTGCATTACTTCATTCTTATGGAGGGTGTGTACTCAAGGACAGATAAATCTTCTTCAAATAGAGAAAGGTAATCCTATCTCCCTGAGGTTAACAAGGAAGAGAGATTAGGGAGAAGCAGGGAAAATGGAAGATAAAAAAACATGTCATTGTAAAAGTTGCAGTAGCTGAGCAGCAAGGTCTATATTCAAAGCATAAAGTGGACCACTGTTACTTTTCCCCACTGTAAACTTCTACATTTCATTTCTAGGGGGAAAATGGACAACAATATCTCCAAGCTGCTTCCTGTTGAAAGAGGGTAAAGTTGGAGGAAGTAACCCAAAGTCCTGTTTCCTATCAGGTGTGATGTGGACAGTAAAGGGTATTCAGCATCAGAGCAGTCCAGAAATCCACAGTGGCATATGGCAGGTGACTGGACAAGGCACACATAGGGCAGGGATCATGCTAAGATAATAATAAACAAGAGAGCAAAGCATTACTTTTTTTTATAAACAAGTAGCACAAAGGAAATTAGTATTTCAGCTGGTCTCTGAAAATCATAGATAGTACCTCATAATCATATCAGTGAAAAACACATCGAGTTTATCAATGTGGGAGGTTAGGAAGATTTCTAGGTCTATGATATCAGGCTGAAATTAACTCAGGACAAACTTGAGAGTCTAGAGTCCTTTGTGGTTATTATTATTGGGCAATCCCACCCAAGAACCCTTCCTTTGGAGTCTCCAGCTTTTCCTGCTTTTAGTAGGGTTGAAACAAGTGTACATGTTGTAATATTAAAAAGAATTTTTTTTTCTTTTAAAACTCTATGTAGGACTGTGCTTAGGCAATACTCTCCTCCTAGGTGTTTAAGACCAAGTTGGTCAAAACTGATGTTCCTATCTACTCAGCTGAGATTCCTCAGAGATCACTCTTGGCTCCTTTAGATTTCCTGTAGCAGTGATGCCACCTGCCAGGATGGATCAGAGCTTTGCTGACCATATATGGCTTTTCTTGTCAACATTAGGGACATTTCCTCTTCATTAACCCTCTTCTTTGCAGAATGTGCATTGGTTGGCTTTCTGATTTTTGGGGTCTTCCCCAACTCCCTGATCCACTGATCTGGTTACTCACCAGAGTTGCAGGGCCTGAAGACGTGTTCTATCATTCTCTGGCTCCTGAATGACCTTAGAGGGAAAGGGCCAAAATATTGACTGCTTTTTCCTTGGCCTTTCCTTGACTTTGGTCTCCAAATTTTTAAAAACCCTATACTCTTTTTTTTTTTAAACTTCACCCTTTTATCAGCATTCATCATCTACAATTAGCCTAATGTGTGAATATTTATGTACTAACATAAAACATTTATTAAAGATAGCACTTAAACAAAATAAAACAATTCCATAATTAGCAATCAAAATGTACACAAATAGCTGACATAAAACCAGAAATTGTTAGATTCCAATTCTGTAGAGCAATAATATGAACATTCTAGATAGAATAGGAAAGATACATTATGAAAGGTTTTTATTAGTCAAACTTAACATTTTTCAAAAACTATATACTTCATGATTTAACTTTTAGGCAAGTTAGAATGGCATCAAGAATGTCTACTTCTTGAGAATAGATCTGAACTAATGAAAAACTGCTTCTTGATCATACTATTCAGTATCATGTGAGTACCACATACAAGATTTTTAAAAAAATGTTATAAATACTAAAAAGAAAGGATTAGAAATGCTGGCCCACACATTATACTAGTCAATAAGTTTTGTAATTTTATCTGATGAGTGTTTTTGTTTTGGGTTGATAGTAAAATGAAACTCATGCTCTTCATTTAATTTAATTATGTTTCGTAAAACCACTTATTTTATTGTCTTCATTCTCCATGATATCAAATATGCCTCTGAAACATGAGTTTGTAATGTCAAAACAAAATTACATTATATGAATGTGACATAAATTAATATGTCCCTCTATTGTTGAGTAATATGTCTCTCTGTTGTTGGGAATTTTCTTAAAATTATTTCCCAAGAATGGGATTGCTGAATTAAAATGTGCAAGTATTCTTTTTTTTTTTTGTATCTTTGATTTTCTTTTTTTTTATATTTTTTTAATTGGTTGTTCAAAAACAAATACCAAATGTCTTCTTTGATATAACGAGAGCAACTAAGAATAGAGAAGGGAGGAAGAGCAGGAAGAAAAGATTGACATTAAATAGAGGCACGAGATGGGAGGGAAAGAGAGAGAAAAGGGGAATTGCAT
Organism: Urocitellus parryii; assembly: GCF_045843805.1. Taxonomy (NCBI): domain Eukaryota; kingdom Metazoa; phylum Chordata; class Mammalia; order Rodentia; family Sciuridae; genus Urocitellus; species Urocitellus parryii. The sequence goes on from NC_135538.1 coordinate 24,465,772, forward strand.
GGAAATGGAAAGAGACCCTCATTGTTATAAAAAACTACATAAAAGAGGTTGTGAGGGGAATTGGAAGAAAAATAAGGAGAGAAATGAATTACAGTAGATGGGATAGAAAGAGAAGATGGGGGGGGAGGGGGATAGTAGAGGATAGGAAAGGTAGCAGAATACAACAGTCACTAGTATGGCATTATGGAAAAATGTGAGTGTGTAACAGATGTGATTCTGCAATCTGTATTTGGGGTAAAAATGGGAGTTCATAACTCACTTGAAACTAATGTTTGCAATATGATATGTCAAGAGCTTTGTAAGGTTTTGAAAAACCCTATACTCTTAATTTTGCCCTGAACTCTATCTTTGGTAGTCTATTCCATAAAATTGGTTTGAAAAGCAACTTCATTCAGTATTAGGAATAAGAGGATCTCTGTTCACCTCACTGATTACTTTTTTGCTGAGAAGCAGCTTTTTAGTTTGAATCCATCCCATTTACTAATTCTTGACATTAATTCTTGTGCTATAAGAATCTTAATAAGAAAGTAGGGGCCTAATCTGATATAATGAAGATTGGGGCCTACTTTTTATTCTATTAGACATAGGGTCTTGTTTGTATTCCTAGGTCCTTGATCCACTTTGAGTTGAGTTTTGTGCATGTTGAGAGATAGAAGTTTTATTTCACTTTGTTGCATATGGATTTACAGTTCTACCAGCACCATTTGTTGAAGAGGCTATCTTTTCTCCCATGTATGTTTTTGGCATCTTTGTCTAATATAAGGTAACTGTAGATATGTGGGTTAGTTTCTGTGTCCTCTACTCTGTACCATTGGTCTACCAGTCATTTTGGTGCTAATACCATGCTCTTTTTGTTACTATTGCTCTGTAGTATAGTTTGAGGTCTGGTATAGTGATGCCACCTGCTTCATTCTTCATGCTAAGGATTCCTTAGCTATTCTGGGTCACTTATTTTTCCAGGGGAATTTCATGACTGCTTTTTCTGTTTCTATGAATAATATCATTGGACTTGCATATCAGATAGAGTACCAATCTCTAGGATATATAAAGAACTCAAAAAGCTAAACACCAAAATAACAAATAACACAATAAATAAATGAGAAGGACCTGAACAGACACTTCTCAGAGGTGATATACAATAAATAAACAAATATATGAAAAAAGTTGAACATTTCAAGCTATTAGAGAAATGCAAATCAAAATTACTCTAAGATTTCATCTCACTCCAGTCATTTAATGGCAGCTATTAAGAATATGAACAAGAATAAGTGTTGGTGAGGATGTGGGGAAAAAGGCACACTCATACATTGCTGGTGGGACTGCAAAATGGTGCAGTCAATATGGAAAGCAGTATGGAGAGTCCTTGGAAAACTTGGAATGGAACCATCATTTGACCCAGCAATCCCACTTCTCTGTTTATACCCAAAGGACTTAAAATCAGAATACTATAGAAACACAGCCACATCAATGTTTATAGCAGTGCAATTCACAATAGCTACATTGTGGAACCACCCTAAATGCCCATCAGTAGATGAATGAATAAAGAAAATGTGGTATATATACACAATGGAATATTACTCAGCAATAAAAAATAATAAAATCATGACATTTGCAGGAAAATTAATGAAGTTGAAAAATATAATGCTAAATAAAGTTAGCCAATCCCCCCCCAAAAAATGAATGTTAAATGTTTTCTTTGATATAAGGAGGCTGATTCATAGTGAGGTTGGAAAGGGAAGCATGGGAAGATGAGACAAATTCTAAATAGGGCAAAGGGGAAAGAGGGGAAGGAAGGGTGCAAGGGGTGTAAAAATGAGGGTGGAATGAGATGTACATCATTACTCTGAGTACATGTATGAAGACAAGGATGGAGTGAATATACTTTGTATACAACCAGAGATATGAAAAATTGTGCTCCATGTGTGTAATATGAATTGTAATACATTTTGCTGTCCTATATAACAAATTAGAATAAAAAATAAAATTAAAAAATAAATGGAAAAGGAATAAGAGGAGCAAAATATTCATAGGTGGGAAATCAGTTTTTAATAGATTGAGACAAATTTTTATTAATTATGTAAAATAATCCAAAACTTTATAGAGAAACAGATTATTATTTAAATAATATGAATTTATAAAATATGCATAAAGGGGTAAATGATAGCTACTAGAGAAATTTTAATAATATAAAATAGAACTTCATTAACAAGCTTGCCTAAGCCCATATATTTTCTCAAATATTGCTTTACACTTTCAAGAAACAAATAATTTATTTCTTACATACACCTTTTTCTTAGCATGATTGAAATTTTTGTAATTTATGTTTAATAATTTATCAAAGCATAATCTATTGACAAACAAATGAACCTATTTTAAGTTTGTACAGTTTGCTTAATATTCACAAATATTTTAGCCTATGGTAAACTCTACCATTAACATATATTAGAAATCAAAAGCTTATTAGATATATGGCTTACAAATATTTTTTTCTTACATTGTAATTTGCTTTTTCACTCCGTATATGTCAGTTCACATCTGTTGAGAGCCACAGCCACAGTACTAACTCCAGAGATGGGAGTTCAAATCATTCCCACAGGGGTGAAAGGACCTCTTCCCAAAGGAACAGTAGGCTTATTATTGGGACGCAGCTCTTCTACTCTAAAAGGACTTTTGATAAGTCCTGGGGTAATTGATCCCGATTATGAAGGTGAAATAAAAATTATAGCCAGTTCTCCAAAGGGTATATCAGTAATTTCACCAGGAGATAGAATATCACAATTACTAATAATACCAAGCCTACATGATAAATTTTCCAGTCATGCTGTAGACAGAGGTTCCAAGGGATTAGGCTCCACAGGTGCAGATTGGGCTATGCTTTCTTTAAATTTAGATTCTCGCCCCATGCTAAAACTAAATATTCAAGGACATGAATTTAATGGGCTACTGGATACAGGTGCAGACCTTAGCATCATCTCTCGTCAAGAATGGCCAAACCATTGGCCATTACAACAAGCCACTCAAACGCTTCGAGGCCTAGGAGTGGCGACTAATTCTGATAGAAGTGCAATGGTATTAGATTGGAAGGATCCTGAAGGATGTGAAGGAACTATACAGCCATATGTATTGGATCATCTTCCTGTAAATTTATGGGGACGAGATGTCTTAGATCAATTAGGTTTGACATTAACAAAAAATATCAATCAAAATGCACCCACTATTATGGCTAGACAAGGTTTTAGGAAAGGAAAAAGATTAGAAAAACAAGAACAAGGTATAGCAGCACCAATACAAATAAATCAAGGAACAGACAGACATGGGTTGGATTTTCACAAAGGGCCACTGAGACAATAAAAATTACATGGAAATCAGAAAGACCAGTATGGGTTCCTCAGTGGCCCTTGACTAAAGAAAAGATACAAGTAGCCCATGATCTGGTCAAACAACAATTAGCGGAAGGACATATACAACCTTCTGTATCTCCCCATAATACTCCCATTTTTGTCATCAAAAAGAAATCTGGTAAATGGAGATTATTGCAAGATTTAAGAGCCATTAATAATGAAATGGTCATTATGGGACCTGCTCAATTGGGGATTCCTCAATTTTCTGCTTTGCCAAAAACTTGGTATGTTTTAGTTATAGATATTAAAGATTGTTTTTTTTCAATTCCAATTCATCCTGAGGATAGTCCACGTTTTGCATTTACTATCCCTGCACTAAATCATGAAGGTCCTGATCAGAGATATGAATGGAAAGTACTCCCTCAAGGGATGGCTAACAGCCCAACTATGTGTCAAATTTATGTTAACAAAGTAATCCAGCCACTTAGAAATCAAAATTCTGAGCTACAAATATTTCACTATATGGATGATATATTATTAGCACACAAAGCTAAAAACACATTGCTAGAATGTTATGCCACACTTACAAACTTATTAAAAAATTATAATCTAGAGATAGCAATAGATAAAGTACAATTAAATTTTCCAATTAATTATTTGGGAGTTCTATTATCCTCAACCATGGTCCGTCCACCAAAAATTCAAATACGAATAGATCAAGTCAAATCACTTAACGACTTTCAAAAGTTATTAGGAGACATAAATTGGATAAGGCCTTATCTAGGTATTCCAACAGGAGAATTGGGACCTTTATTTGATATCCTAAAAGGTCCATCAGATCCAAATTCACCCCGAATGTTAACGCCTGAAGCAAGAAAGGCATTAAAAATCATTGAAACATATATGGAAAATATGCATTTGGATAGAATTGATATAAGTTTGCCTTTATTATTTATTGTACTACCAACAAAAAATATTCCTACAGGAGTATTTTGGCAAGAAGGTCCATTATTATGGATACATTTATCTTATTCTCCTAACACTATTCTTACTAGGTATCCTGAGGCTGTAGGACAATTAATACTCAAAGGAATAAAAACAGCAAAGGCAGTGTTTGGAATTTCTCCTAATAAAATTATTACTCCATATACTATGAATCAAATTGATGAATTATCTAATGAGTTAAATACTTGGGCAATAATCATGTGCAAATCTAATGTTTCATTTGATAACCACTTACCATCTAATCCTTTATTGTCTTTTTGGTCATTGCATCCTGTAATTTTTCCAAAAATGACAAGAAAAACACCTATCATGAATGCTCCAAATATATTCACTGATGGGTCAAATAATGGTACAGCAGCAATAGTTACACCTGATCAAACTTTTACATTTTTAGTACCCAAACAATCAGCTCAAAAGGTAGAGCTTAATGCAGTATCACAAGCTTTTGTGATGTTTAAAGATTCTGTATTTAATTTATTTTCTGATAGTCAGTATATAGTTAATGCTATAGTATCCCTTGAAGATGCTGGTAGGATTTCGCCTTCTTGTACTGTTTTCTCTTTGTTTTCCACTATACAAAGTTTAATCTGGGACAGAAAAGATCCATTCTTTATAGGACATATCAGGGCACATACAGGATTGCCTGGAGCCCTTAGATTGGGCAATGATTTAGCAGATAAAACTACACATGACATACATATTTTCTCTATACTAGAAGAAGCTATACATTTTCATAAAAGGTTCCATGTCAATGCTAATACTTTACAAAAGCATTTTAAAATAACTAAGGAACAAGCTAGACAAATAATAAAACAATGTCAAAATTGTGTGACCTTTTTACCACAAGTTAATCTTGGAGTCAATCCTAGAGGATTGATACCAAACCATATTTGGCAGATGGACATCACACACTTGCCAGAATTTGGAAAATTAAAATATTTACATGTTACAGTTGATACTTCTTCTGGATTTTTGATGGGCTTCCTTCATGCCGGAGAAAAAACTAAAGATTTTATAGCTCATTGCTTACAAAATTTTGCCACTGTGGGCATTCCAAAACAGTTAAAAACAGATAATGCCCCTGGTTATACATCTACTTCTTTTAAACAATTTTGCTCATCATTTGGCATTACTCATATAACAGGAATCCCATACAATCCACAGGGACAAGGCATAGTTGAAAGAGCTCATCAAACTATTAAAATGTACTTATTAAAGCAAAAAGACGGAATTGGGAAGGGGTATATATTCCCCAAAGATAAACTTAAAATAACCCTTTTTACTCTAAACTTTTTAAATTTGGATTCATCAGGACTTAGTGCTGCAGAAAGGCATATGTGTCCAAAAAATGTACATAAGCCCAAGGTACTTTGGAAAGATATTCTAACAGGACAATGGAAAGGTCCTGACCCAGTAATTGTCTGGAGTGGGGGGTCTGTTTGCGTGTTTCCACAGGAAGAACAGCAGCCGATTTGGATTCCAGAGAGATTAACCAAGGTCCTGACCCAGTGATTGTCTGGAGTAGGGGGCCTGTTTGTGTGTTTCCACAGGGAGAACAGCAGCCGATTTGGATTCCAGAGAGATTAACTAAAGCAATTTCTAGAGACCAAAAAGAAGATGATTTGGCTCAAATCCATAACAGCTGATATCCAAAACTCCAATTTGGCTATCCTTACATCTGCGACAGAACCAGGATGCTTTTTTCAATATCTGTTTTATTATTGCCCTTTCCCATATCATGAAGTTCTATTTTGTTTTTTGAGCTCATGCAGACCTAGGTTAATGTTTTGCTGATCAGTTCTATTTTTTTTTGACTATAGAGTTTTTAAACATTGCAATGGAGATTTCACCTGTAAAAAGTTATAAGGCCTTTACTATTATGTTATGTGTTGTATGTATTATATTATGTGTGCACACTTGTGTTTTGTGTTATATGTTTGATGTGTGCACACTTGTGTTTTGTGTTATATGTTTGAATGTACGTATGTCCATATATCATATATGATGAGCGCTCATGAAAAAATGGATCCAAATTTTTTTTTCACGTGATTTAAATGGTTTAATTTAAATTGGGTAAATAACTGTTAAGAATTGTGTTAATATGTAAACAAAAAAGGAGGTTAACAGATCTGTTTGTTTACTTTCACCTATCCTTTTCATTATATTTAATAATTCTCTTCAAGATAATGTAAATTGTTAAGAAAATTGTTTTCTTTTAGTGCTTTCTGGAATGTTACACAATTATTAATATTAACCATTATTGCCAGTATTCCTATCTTCATCCCAGTGCCGGTGAAGATAATGTAAATTGTTAAGAAAATTGTTTTCTTTTAGTGACTTCTGGAATGTTACACAATTTTTTCTTTAGCCATTATTGCCAGAATTCCTATCTTCATCCCAGTGCCAGTGAAGACAATGTAAATTGTTAAGAAAATTGTTTTCTTTTAGTACCTTCTGGAATGTTACATAATTTTTTTCTTTAGCCATTATTGCCAGAATTCCTATCTTCATCCCTGTGCCAGTGAAGACAAAGATAAAACTAATCTACAGTTTCTGCAATAGCCATCACTGAACCGCTTACAGAACTTGCCTAAACTATGTGTCACTTGTATGCATTGTGAACTCACTTGTATGCATTGTGAACTATCTGTTGGTGCAACGACTTGTGGTAGTGTTGGGGTATTTTTGATGATGATGTCATTGGTGGTACAATTTTCCCAAAAGGAGCCGTCAATGGCTTGGTATATCTTCCTCCCTTCTGCTTGCCATGATCGTTCAGCTAAAATTTGGGGGCCAACAGAGGTGAGGCAAAGAACCTCACCCCCCACTGGTACCTCTCCACAGGTGTGGCTGTATACTGGACTGGTAGTCAATGACAGGTAAGATCCAATTACAATGGTACCAACCTAAGACAGGAGGCTGACGCCCTGAGGTCAGCTCATCCGAAGACGGGTAAGGACCATATGTAGTATTGGACAACCTAAGGCAGGCACGGTCCCTAAGCCACATGCTCGTTGTTTAAACAGAGAGGGGGAGATGTTGAGAGCCACAGCCAAAGGGGCCCAGCAAACTTCCAGCTGCCAGCAAACTTCCAGCTACCAGCTGATGATTGGCTCACAGCAGCCCCAGCAACATCTAGCTGATTGGCTCCTCTGTGGTGCTGTTCATTGGACTGTTTCCCTGCCCTTCAGACTGCCAGCTGATGATTGGCTCACAGCGGCCCCAGCAACATCTAGCTGATTGGCTCCTCTGCGGTGATGTTCATTGGGCTGTTTCCCTGCCCTTCAGACTACGGAACTGCTCATTGGGGGACTTCTTTGGCTCCGCCCATGCGACCCAGCCAATCGGCCTCAAAAGCAGGAGGATTGGGGGAGGTGTTGAGGTTTGTGGGGGGAGAGGCTTGTGGAAGCCAATGGTGGCAGTTAGGCTCTGAGGGTTTTTTCCTTTGGAGCTGTTTTGCTTGGCGTTTGTAGTTCTAAAAATAAAGTTAGTTTCTTTTGACAAGTGGCTCCTGAATTGTGCCCAGCCAGACTGCGGCACACATCTATTAGAATGGATATTAAAAAATTAAAAAAAGAAGAAGAAGAACACAAGTGTGAGAGAAAATGTACAGATTTTGGACCCCTTACACAGAGATAGTGAGAATACAAAATCATGTGGCTGTTGTAGAAGGCATTATGAAATTCTCTCAAAATATTAAAAAGTACACCTACAATGCGATCCAGAAATTTCAATTCTGAAATTGAAATCAGGATCCAAAAGAGATATGAGCACTCCCATGTTTATTAAAGCAATATTTACAATAGCCAAAATGTAGAAACAATCTAAACATCCATCAACAGATGAATGTAAAGAAAATGTAATATATACATGAGATGGAATGCTCTTCAGACTGAAAAGAATGGAAAATAAGCAATAGAAAACAGCGTGGATGAATACTGAGGCCATTATATTGAGTGAACTAGGGTAGTCACTGAAAAATAAATATGATTACACTTACATAAAGTATCTAAAAGACTCATATTCATAGACTCCAATGATAAAATGGTGGCTTCCAGGGACTGGAGGAAAGTAGGAAATGAGTAACTAGTCAATGGGTACAAAGATACCGTTAAGCAAGAAAACTAAGCTCTAGAAATCTCTGTACAACACTGTGCCTATAATCAACAATAATATATAATTCAGTTAAAAATTTAACAGGTATGTCTAATGTCAAGTGTTCTCACCATAATAAAGTAAAATATTTTTTAAATCAATTAACTATTATTTATTGGCATACTTTGTTGAAATCATCTATGTATCTATTCTCATATCAATACCACTATATTGACTACTGTTACTACACAGTAAATCTTAAAATCAAGGATTGGATGTTTTCCAGCTCTGTAGATTTATGTTAATAGCAATGTTTAACAGTTATTGTCTTCTTTTGCATTATCTCCTGCATTTCTTCAATTTATTTGTCATATTTTCCTGTTTCATCACACATCTAGGTATTTGGTACTTTATATAGAATGTAAAGTTTTACATGAATTTAGTTCTCTAATTCAGTGCTGGAGAAGTTTATTTAGGCAGTTAAGTAAGTTAATAAATTTTATCTTTTTGAGGATTGTTTTTAATTTTTCTTATAATTACAGACTAGCTATTACTATAGGATTATTTGAGCCCTAGAAAAAATTTCCTGCTAGATCATTTACTGGATTCCTTGACTGTTCAAGGACACCACCCTATTTTGGCTGCTGACATTTAAGTATCTCTCGGCCACATGATAACTCTAACAACTATTTGGATCACAGATCTTTAGCAGTTGTTTCTTGTCAAAGCTTGCATTGTTTTACTATATATGCAATAGATGGCAAGAGATTCAAGGAGACTCAGAAGCAGACTCAAAGATTTCTCTGTATAGTTGCCCACTCTAGGCACACAGACCCATAAATTCTAGCTGTCACAGCATTCTTAAAGTCTCATCTTCTCTCCTCATTTCTGTCAAACACTTTGCATCGGGTTTCTCCTCTATGCGCAAAAGTCCAGAAAATTTCTCCAAACAGAATGTAAAGCTTTTTCCTCTCTTTTCAGGAATTAATAGTCCTTCACTGCCCATGGCGTAATGTGAGAATGTGTTTGGCTAAATCCAAATGATATTACCAAAATAAATCAGAGGTCAAATTTACAAATGAATGAATTCAATGATCTTAAACAAAGAAGTGTCAAATTATTTTCAGTAATATATTAAAGAATGACACCCTAGAACCAAATTTATTTCAGGATCTCCATAATGAGTCAGTGCATCATATGTGTGACTCAAAGATGAGAATACTTTTAGTTGCCATATAGCTTCCAATAAATCTTCAGTATATAGTTAGTAATAAAATAAAACTCTAATATGATAAAACATATGCAGTTTGAATCAAAATTTAGGTAGGAGGATCACAAGTTCAAGACCAGCCTGGGTAACTTAGTGAGACCCTAAGAAAGTTAGTTAGACCCTATCTCAAATTTTTTTTAAAAAATAAATAAATAAAAATAAAAGATCTAGGGTTGTAGCTAAGTGGTAGAGTTCTTTTGGGTTCAAATTGCTGCCCCCCCCCAAAAAAAAAATCAAATCAAAATTTAGGATCACAACATAATAAATTAAGTTGTGAAATAATTTGAAGTCAATATAAAAATAATAAAAAATGCTTACTATCATTACTAACATTTACTGTTTGTCTAGCACTGGTTTTTAAACACTTTTTGGAAAGGAAATCACAGAAACTCTTGGAACTTTCTTCAAGCATTTATTTATTTTAATTGATTCACGTGTGAGTGATAAATGGCAATGGAAGTTAGTAAAGTCTAAAATTCAAAACTTAAGATCTAGAAATTAACTGTTTTGAATTTTGCACCAAATAGTATTTTGCTACTACTATAATTACCGAAATATTTGTCAATATTTTATCTTCTTCTTCTGTTAGTTAACTATCTGCTATCCCTTCTTATATTTAAAAAGAGAAATAATGTTATTTTTTATTGTCATATCTACAAGATCAGAAAACCCAAAAACCAATAGTATTTAATTGTGGGAATGACATGCCATTCCCTAAGAAAAATACATAAGTAAATATATATTACTGAGAGATAAAAGCAAACAAAAAATAAAGTTTATAGAATTCACATGAGGAAACAAATGTATTTCAAATTTTTTAACAAAATTAAATACAGAATAAAACTAAGAGATAGATGAAAGATGACATAATCAAGGGAAGCTGCATTCCAAGCCATACCATAGCCCATATCCAAAGTAGCAGGTACACACAGCTTCTCAGTGAGATGGGGGAAAGAGAGATTTCACTATAATTTAATATTGTACTTTCACAATGGCTTTGGGACACAGAAATTTGGGTGTAATAAGCAAAGAATAAAGACTACAGCAGACATGACTGCTGCACTGGTGCCCAAAGTGACAGTGTCAATTCACCATAGAGGGAGAGAAAGCACATATTCATCCAGAAAACACTGAGATAAAGAATGCTGCCTTAGGGCTAGGGATGTGGCTCAAGCGGTAGTGCGCTCGCCTGGCATGCGTGCGGCCCGGGTTCGATCCTCAGCACCACATACAAACAAAGACGTTGTGTCCGCCGAGAACTAAAAAATAAATATTAAAAAAAAAATTCTCTCTCTCTCTCTCTCCTCTCTCACTCTCTCTTTAAAAAAAAAAAAAAAAGAATGCTGCCTTAACTTAGTTGATCCAGAGGCTGTATTGTGTACTGGTGCTTGAAATGTGTACTCTGTATCTCAGCTTGCCATAGAGAGCTGAGGTGGAGCTATCGTGGGATGAGCACACTGGAGTGGTGGCTCTGAGATCAGAGCAAACGTAATATCTGGGCACGTGCCTAAGGTGTGACTTAGGGTGTGCATGGAGGAATGTGAGTGAGAAAAGGTGCTGAATGAAATACACTCAGGGGGACTCTAATTGATAGGGTGAAGAAGAGCCCAACTTGCTACTTTGAATTTGGCAGTTCATGTGACCAGCTGAAGCAGGCCAGGAGTCTGAGTAGACAGAGGTGAGTATACTCAGGGACTAAGTCTGAGAAGGATATGTTCTGGGACAGCAGTGTATGCAGAATCAACCAATCTGCACCATGACTGGAATTCTTGGAGGTTCCTGAGATCCAGACCCACATTACATTGACTACCATAGGGGCAGGCCAATCTAATCCCCCCAAACAAGTAGCATTCAAAAAAGATACCCGATTAGACCAGAGCCCCATATGTTGGAACTCCCCTCACAGAACTTTGCATAAGTTCTACCATGGGAGTGCATCAAAATGGTCTGAATAGACAAAAAACAGTTGACAGTACTTCCTAACCCATCTAACTAATATGGGTGAAGGGAAACTGAGTCATATTAAACAGCTTTAATATGCTGCTGCTTCTATTGACAGCTCAGAGAGCAACACGAAAACAGGAAGGGGTCAAAGCCCACCCTTTGCTCTCTCTATCAGTATATAAATCAAGAAGAACTGGAAATAAAGAAAGTTGGACATGGAGAGTGATCACCCAATCTGGTCAGCTACTTTGAACAACTCAGTGTAATTGGTTAAGATGTTTTTGTTATTGTTACTGTTGTTTTGCCCATGTGTGTATGTGTTTGTGTGTTAGGGTCCATAAACAAGTCAAGATGGCCCCTGGCACTTTGCCAGAGGAAGTGGTTTGTGAAGTAATGCCATCAAGCCATTAGGATGATGAGGATTCCTTAGTGAATGACTGCTGTGTCTAGATGGTGTTGATTGAGTCAAGCTGTGTGTAATTATTAAGATAATGAGGATTCCTTGATGACTGATTGATGTATCTAGATTATGTTAATTGAAACAAGCTGTGTATTCAGTTATGTATATATATACCCCTGCTATCCTACAGTAAAGCGGCTCCCAGCTGTATCAACCTTCACAAGTTGCTTGTCCACCCTCCCTCCCTGGTTATTTTGCCCAGCCAGCCGGGCTGTGGCATTTGTGTATGTATGTATTTGAATTCTTGCTGTGCCAATTTGTTCAGGACATGTATACATACACTTATTTGTTTCTATTTCTCCCATTTTCAGAATTTTTAAATGTAATTATATTTGTCTTGCCTTATCTTTTGAGGATTTGGAGTTTTGAATTGTATACTTTGGTTTGGATTTGTATAATTTTCACTTATTTCTCATGTCTCTCTTACTCTTTTCTCTTCTATTAATGGCCAAATTCTATTGTTCTTTCTCTTGCAATGATTACTTTTTCTATTTTTCCCTTCTTCATATAAACATCAAATACTACTATGTCTCCTACACTCCCTCCATTCACTTTCAGAAATTATAAACTCTTTTCTATCTTTCTAACACATTTTATTTCCCCCTATTTGTTTTTACCACTATTCATAACTAGTTGGCTTACATAACTCCTTTCCCCATCAAAACTGCTTATTAGCAGTTAATAAGCACTTATTAGTGCTGTGGGTGATATAGTTGATAAATGTTTTTAGCTTTAAAACCAGGTCTTTTTTACGGTTACTGCTAACAACTGGTGAAGCCACCATTCCTGGAGTTTTTTTGGTAGTAATTAATATTGAAGACTTCATAGTAGGAACTGGGTATTTTTTTTAAATACTGTGTAATGTTTGCAGCATTAGTTACTATTGTTTATTTGCCCTATTCTGTGAGGTGCTGGGAGCCTATAGGGAAAGTAAAAGTTCATAAGTTAAATACTCTGCTGCTGAACACAACACAACCAAAAGACAATACACCTTTCTCCACACATAAATAAATGACACTACATCTTCAGCCATACTTTTACACAAAGAATGGAAGAGACAAAACCCCAAACTAATAATTAGACTACATGATTCTCATCTCATTCAAATTGGGGTAATTATTAATATACTAGACAACACAGTAGAAAACTGCTATTGAATTCCTAATGTAGTTCATGGTTATTTGTTCTTGTTGTTTTATTCTTAGTATCATTGTTAAATGCTGACCCCAGAATAGTTGGCAAATAATATTACAGACATTAGAGTAGACAGCAGATATTTAACATAAAATTGTACACATGTTGCTAGCATTAGTGCCACTCCTGGATTTATCCTCCCTCTAAGAAGGGCTTGAAAGAAATTGGCATGCTTCAAGATTATAGAGTAGAGATCCTGCAGCTGAGAAATACATTTCAACCAGGCAACAATGTTTTTCACTTTTCATACAATCTGCTTCACCTGAGCCCTGATATTACCCCAACTTAAAGAAATGAGAAGATAAAAACTCCAAACCAACAATAAGGACCCAAGGAGGAACAACCACAGAGAGACCTCAGGTCCCACTCCTCGGCATCTATTCCTAAATTGAATACAAAAAGAAGTCCCAGAACAAAAGATGGCACACAAAAGGACATGCATAAAAAAGAGGTAGGGTAATTCACTTCAATTGATGTACAACTCTAAGACCTCTGAAACAGGCACACCAATATCCCCCCAAAATTCACAATCCCTAACAAAGAATCGCACTGATAGTAAATGGATGAAAGTCCAGAGAGACATTAATCCATAAATGGAAAAATATATAGAACCAGACCATAATATAGAAGAAATCTGGGGCAACATTAAGAGTCCAAACCTGAGAATCATTTGGATAAAAAGGACTATGGAGATACTAACTAATGTCATAAGAAAAATTTTCAATAAAATTTGTCCCATATCCAAAATGAGATGAATAACCACATACCAGAGGCTTGTTGGACCCCAAATAGACCTATTAAAATGAGAAATTCACCAAGACATATGGTAATCAAAATATTTAACATAGAGAATAAGGAAAAAATATTAAAAGCTGCAAGAGAAAAACATCAGGTCACATTTCAAAGCAAAACAATAGGGCTCACTTCTGATTTCTCAGTTCAGACCCTAAAATCAAGGATGTCCTGGAATTAGATATTTTCAGCTCTTAAAGAGAACAACTGCCAGCTAAATTTACTATACTCAGAAAAAGTCAGTTTCAATTTTGAGGGGGAAATAAAAACTTTCCATGATGAGAATAAGATAAAAGAATTCATGAGCACCACGCCAGAGCTACAAAGAATATACAAAGTTAAACTGCACACAGAGGAACTACATACCAATTCTCAAAGCTCCCAGAGAAAGTTCAATAGAATAATATCCCACTAAATCAGAATCAAGAAAAGATAAAATATAGCAAAAAAACCCCAAAATTACAGGAAACCATAAACACATCCATACAAATGCAAAATGTTAATGCTCTCTACTCCACAATTAAAAGACACAAAGCAGCAGAATGGATCATAAAACAAAATCCAACTACATACTGTTTACAAGAGACTCAGCTTATAGTTGAAGACATCCACAGGCTAAAGTAAAAGGATGGCAAAAATATTCCATGCACATGGACCACAAAAAACAAGCAGGAGTAGCTATTCTCATATCTGACAAAGTAGATTTCAAGCAAAAATTAATCAAAAGAGACAAAGAAGGCCACTACATTCTAGTAAAGGCAACAATCCAACAAGAAAGTATAATGATAATTAATATTTATGACTCAAATATCAATGCACCTGTTTTAGTCAGCTTGTGCACTGCTGTGCCTAAAAGATGTGACCAGAACAATTGTAGAGGAGGAAAAGTTTAGTTGGAGGCTTACAGTTTTAGAGGTATTAGTTTGTAAAAGGTTGGCTCCATTTCTCTCAGGGCTTGAGGTCAGACAGGATGTCATGACAGAAGTGTGTGACAGAGGGGAGGAGCTCACATAGTGATCAGGAAGTAGAGAGATTTCCACTTTCCAGGTACAAAATAAATACACCATAGCGATGTTTGCAATGAGCCATTTCATCCAGTCACACACCACCTGCCTCTAGTTACTCAGTTAATTCACTGATTAGGTTAAGACCCTAACCCAATCATTTCTCCTCCAAATCTTCTTGCATTGTGTCACATGTGAGCTTTTGTGGGACACCACATCTACACCATTACAGCACCCAATTACATTTTTTTAAAAGTACTGTCTAACATTAAATCCCACATAGAGCCCAGCACAATAATACTGGTTGATTTCAATACACCCTTATCATCAATAGACAGGCCATCAAAACATAAAATTAGTAAAGATATCTCCAACTTGAATAACTTCATATATCAAATGAACCTAACAGACATTTACAGAATATTCTACCCCAAAGCAGCTAAATTTGCTTTCTTCTCAGCTGTGCATGGAACTTCTTCCAAAATAGATCATATTGTAGGCCACAAAGAAACTCCTAGCAATTACAAATATATATAATCTCTTGTATCCTATCAGATCATAATTGAATAAAAACATAAATCAAAAGCAAGAAAAATAACAGAAACCACATAACACAGAGAGATTAAACAACACTCTCCTGTTTGACGAATGAAGCAAAGAAGAAATGAGAATAAAAATCAAGAAATGCTTAGAAAAGAATCAGAACAGAGATACAACATACCAAAATCTCTGGGACAGTATGAAGTACTTCTAAGAGAAAAATTTATAACAATGAGTGCTTACATTAAAAAATTAGGTAGACCCAAAATAAATAAGCTCATGCTACACAAGAAGACCTTAAAAAAGGGGAATAAGCTAAATTCAAAACTAGTAGAAGACAGGAAATAATTAAGATCACAGCCAAAATCAATGAAATTGAGAATAAGAAAATAATACACAGGACCAGTGCAATTAAGAGTTTGTTCTTTGAAAAAAATAAATAAAATTGACAAATCTTTAGTAAAACTAACTAAAAGAAAATGCAAGAAGACCCAAAAGAACAAGATCAGAGATGAACAAGGAGATATCACCACAGACCCTTCTGAAATCTAGAGGATTACCAGAACCTATTTTGAAAATTTATACTCCAATAAACAGAAAAATCTGGAAGTTATTGACAAATTTTTAGACACATGACTGAAGTAAATTGAATCTGGAAGCTATAGAAAACCTAAATAGACCAACATCAAGTAATTTAATGAAACAGCAATTAAAAGCCTTCCAAGAAAGGAATGTGTGTGTGTGTGTGTGTGAACACACACACACACACATATCAGAATTTATTAATCCATTCAATTACTGAGAGGAATCTGGGTTGATTCCATAATTTAGCTTTTGTGAATTGTGTTTCTATAAACAATGAGGTGTGTCTATTACTGCAGTATACCAATTTGAGAGCTTTTGTGAAAATCGCAAGGAGTGGGACAGCTGAGACACCTTTTTCCCAACAAGCCCACCACATTTCATATTGTTTTTATTATTGGTCATTTCCACTTTTACTGTAGTGAGATGAAATCTTAATGTAGTTTGATTTGTCTTTCCCTGATCCCTTACCTTTATAAATTTGTAGAAAGAACCAATGAATTAATAGATGAGTAAAAGGAAATCTAGTAGAGGAAGGAAATTGGGAGAAGGGAGGGAGGACAGGGAGGTAAAAGGAGAGGGAAGAGGGGATCATGAGCTGAAATCAAATTCAAGGCCTGTATGAGTCTGTCAGGGTGAACCTTACTATATGTGTAACTCTAAGCTCTTATAAAAAAATTAAAATTGAAATTTCTTGTAATTTGACCAATTGACTCTACACTTCACAGAAATGATAAAATGAAAGAGTAAACCAAAACATTTTAAAACAAATTATTAAATAGTTCTAACTTTCTTTAAAATAAAATATCGCTGATAATAATATTGCTGGTGCTAGAATAGACAAAACTGTAAATGAAGAAAGATGATATACCCTATGAATGTATAAGGAACAACTGTTTATTTTTAAACTATTTCTTTATGCAGAATATAGTTTTAGATTAATTCTACATAGGGAAGAGGAAATGATGTGTTTGTGCAAAGACTTCTGACATTAAAATGTAAATACTACTCATTTAAACTAATAGAGAAAAATGTTCAAGGCATATGTCCCTTATCTTAATTTTTATACATAAGCAGTATTAACAATCAATCAGTAAGCATCCAAATTTAGTCAAGAAACACAAATTAGTAAATCATGAGAGTTAAAATATAATTGGAGAATAACAGAAAAAATATTCTGTTTTTTAAAAAGTTAGTTATTAAAAAAATTCAGGAAGCATAATGGTTCAGTTCATGGGATTCATAGATGAAGAGCCATGAGAATGAGTTCCAGATTTGACATTTACAAGATAAGTGAGCTGATTTAATTACTTTGTTTCATTGAACATCCATTTCCACAAATGTTTTTACAAAGGTTAATGATATAATGCATTGTAGAATTCAACATAAGTTCTTTTATATGGCGTACTTTCACTTAATGTTTGCTTTTTTAAGCATATTCAATTATGTCTTAATGATTTCATAAAATGATAATAATGAATCATATTCATCTATGGAACTAAAATATTCTTATAATAATGCAAAAGTGAATATGGGAAATCAGTATTCTCATATACTGATAAATATTTTCATTTCTAAATATTTATCGTAAGATACAAAAAAGATAGGTAAATTGATTTTAGCTACAAAAACATTTATTGATCTTTTATGTATTTTTTTCCTAATTCTAACTCTATTATTTATTCTATGTGTGATGTTGAGCAAGTTTAGATATCTTTATATACCACAGCTTCTTCATATAAGAAATGGAGATAGTAATAATGCCTAATAATGAGGCTTTTATTATTTGTGATCATCTGAAAATGATTAGTAAGCATTAGTTATTATTTCTCTGGTCAATGATGATAATTACTATTTTTGTTATTCTGAATTACCCAAATTAAAATTGTGCAATTTAAATGATTTAGGGGATATTCAGTGGGATGGGATTATAATCCATCATCAAATAAGGTGATACAGAAGGGTTTCCAAATCATTCCCTAAGGAAGCCTGATTCCACAGTGCTTCTCGGGAGTTTGAGGTGGTGCTGGCAGTGAGGTCAGGTTGTCTCACTTCACCAGAACTGGGCTCTTTAATGTAGGACCTATTCCAATTCCACTTCTGATGTGTTTGTGCAAAGACTTCTAACATTAAAATGTAGATACTACTCATTTAGAGTAACAGAGAAAAATGTTCAAGGCATAATGTTAAAAATCAGATTTCAAAATATTATACAATCCGTTTTTAAAACATGAAGTGGACACCATGGATGGTTTTTAAATTTCCTATTATTGTTTTCTTCTTTTTGGTCATTCTGTAATATATGCTGAGCAAATTACTATATAAATAAAACACACAAAAAAAACATTTCATGAAGTAGAAAAGAAATATTCCACAGAAAATATCAATAAAATAATTTCATCTCTTTTACAATGATGTAGAAAAATTACTCCATATCACCATCAGAGATTTGCAAAGATTTGTAGTCTGCTTTTATATACAAAGTACATTTACTTAGTAAAACATACGCAGGCATGTTGGAATTAATATAAATTGAAATGAGACAAATATTTTGTTCTAATACAAAGTATTTTATTTGATAGCATACTGTGAGACAAATTTCTTAATTACTCTGAGCCCCAGGTTATTTAGTTATAAAATCTGGTTAAAAGAAGTGATGTACGGGGTTAGAGGGAAGGAAGATCATTTAAATAAAGATCTCATTCATAAGAGACACATACAAAAAGTGATTAATTTTTCTATTCAGGTTATGTACTCATTTAACTTAAGTGATAGAAACTTTTAAAATACTCAAATTCCAATATTTGTTGTGGAAAATAACTCTTTTAAAGATACTTGACTCTCGGTTGGTAAAGTGTCTGCATAAACTTGGCATGTTGTGAATTTTTACTTTGTAAAAGGAAAAATTCTGTTAATTAAATAACAGTTGATATGGAGAATCCAAGGTGTACCTACTACTGATCTTTATGGATTTTTTTCCTTTTCTGTTTGACCACTTCAGGGAAAGCTTCCTGTGTTAGTAAGAGATTGCTATTTGCATTTTGTATAAATCTGTCTTTGTTAATATTTTATTAGTTGCTATTTTTAGTTTTAGTAAAAGATAATTTCTAGCTCTTTTTTTTCTCCAGGCTTCTGAAAGTGGACTTTGCTGCAAATCAAAGTGCTTGGGAAATCTACTGGTTAAATCTACATGTTAAAAATGCTCTTTAAAATAACGTGTTGAGGGCTTTCAGCTTCCAAGTGGTGGCCAGCCTGGCGCACAGTGTGTTGGCAGAGGCCTCTACACCTGTTTGGCTCCTTTGCTCTCTTGCACTCTCTTCCCCTTGTTGGCCACCCCAGCTGAGTGGTGACATTTACTTTCTGCTTTTATTACATGGCAAATAAAACCTGAGCTTAAAGATAGATCCTCTTATTATTTTAACACGAGTTAAAAAGATGTTGTTTGTACAGCAGTTCACCACACCTTTCACCCACATAGAATACATTTAAAAATCTAAACTATGAATGAAATAGCTTAATTTCTAAACTGTGAAATAGTCTGTAGTGTATTCTATGAGTGATTAACTCTCTTAAGTACCCTAGTATTGACTAGGTGTGGGTCACTGCTCGCATTTTGTTGTTGTTGTTGTTGTTTTTTTGGGGGGGATAGTTGTGTTTTATTCTTATAACATCCTCTATGAAGTAAGAAGTATTTTGAATCTCCTCATTACAGATCATAAAACTGAGACTCAAGTCACAAACTTGAACATAGTTACACAGCTGTTGTTTAACAGAACTAGAATCCGATCCAGAAATTTATTATTAAAAAGTAAAACAAATTTCAATATTGAACTAAATTTTTAAAAAATCAAAGTTCAAATAATCATATTAATGAAAACTATTTTTTTAACCTCAACTCTCAGAAGTAATAATATGTCCTTTAGTTTTTCAAATTCTGGTTATAAAAATTTGCACTACTGATGATTTTCACAGAACTATACCTAAAAGAGAGCCCTTTCAAAAGTTAATTTCAGTTAGAAAGAAAAGAACATCATCTGGTTTATTGGGTTTTAAATTTTTTTAAAAAAATTATTTATTTATGTATTTATTTAGTGCTGGGAATTGAATCCAGGGGCATTTTGCCACTGAGATACATCTCCATCCTTCCTTTTCTTTTCTTTCTTTCTTTCTTTCTTTCTTTCTTTCTTTCTTTCTTTCTTTCTTTCTTTCTTTCTTTCTTTCTTTCTTTTTGAAATAGATTCTCCTTAAATTGCAGAGGATGGAAGAATTTGTAATCCTCCTACCCTAGCCTCCCTGATAGCTGGGATTACAGGAGTGTACCCACCTTACCTGGCCTCAAGAATCTCATTGTTTTAAAAGAGATAGGGAACATATTTTAAGTGGAAATGCTTAGGGTTATTTATTTATTTTTTGACAGAGAAGTAAAGTGGTTTGTTTCTCTGGCATGGCATCCCTTTCAGCATTTCTTAATATTTAGTGATGCCCAGCCCCACAACCTGGGACTAGCTGGAGTAACAGTGGGTGTTCACCTTCCTAATAAACTCACGAAGGCACCTAGAGTGGCTGAGTTCTTATTATCCTTTAATAACCACTAAAGAAAAGTTGGATCATGTCTACATTATTCATTTTTCTCAAAGACAATAATTCAAGCATCATATTTAAGTAAAGTAATAAAGAGTGCTAAAGTGTTATCTAAACAAAATAAGAGACAATTAAGTTGTGCTCATTAGAGAGGACACTGGAAAATAGCTCTTCAACTGGCATTTTCTATCCTTCAAACTAGAATATGATTAGTTGCTACCAAATTTAGTGGGTTTTATAAGCATTGCTATAATCACTTTAGAAAAAATCCTTTGGTCTCTTGAAAGCAATAATGTGTATTAAAAAGGTGATTTGGGTATTATATATGCAAAATTCATCATTACTATAAAAAGACAATTAGCTTATTTAAATATTCTGGATAAGGGTGAAGTGAATATATTTGGGGTAAAAAAACCACCATAGTCAACTATATTTGCAATTTTAATAGCTTAAATTTGTTCACTTAATTATTACTAATATGATTGGTTATGTTAGACAGAACTTCTTGATTTTGACTAGTACTAAGCAAATGAAAATCTTTAAATTTTTTTAAGTTTTTCAGTAATATAGATGCCCTGAATGTTGGTAATCTAACAATGAGTAACCTTACTTAAAAGTTGGTTGTATTGATTTACTTCCTTTCGATGATGGTTTTGCAGTGTGGAAAAGAGCAGAGTTTATTGTTTGTTTAATTTACCAAGGCATATGATAAAATAAGATAACCAGATCTTTGATAAAACAGATATTGGCATATGAGGTTTGATTTCACTACTTGATCATATCAACTTGGAAATTATTATATCTCCCTTTTTTTAAAAAAAAATGATGATCATTACAAGTTTATCTCTGTGTCTTATTTTTCCTAGGGGCACAAGTTTAAAGGAGAGAAATACTATTGACTGTCCAATGATGTGCAAATTTGTTAAATATTTTGAAATCAACTTACGTTCTTAAAGTGAAGTTGCTTTTGATAACAGGAAAATGTAAGTTCCCATTTTCATATTTTCACTACAATTTATTGAATTATTACTTGGTAATATTTTCTAAATGCCATATAACATGTGAAAACCTCTTTCACCTCTACATATGCCTGGGAGTTTACATATGCTCAGTGAAGTTGACTGGTTGTATTTAAATAAGAGAGCTAGTTGCCATAAGCCAAAAAAAGTCAAAAAGAGAAATGCTTAAGGAAGAATGGTTAGCAAATTTTAAAAGAATGACATATACTCTAAAAGACAATAGTGAGCACCAAGGTATGAAATGGGGTCAAGAAATGAAGTGTGAAGAAAGATTCATTCAGAGATTGAGAGTGCAAGTGCAACAGATTTTCTTATTCTTCTACTCAGATCTGTCCTTTCTCTTACCTCCCTTGCCAAAGATAGATTTTCAAAATACATTTGAAAATTCATTTGCTAAACAACTTGACCTACATCTAAGACTAGCCCTTTGTCAGTAATGAAGCTTCTACTTTATATCATGTATTAGGACAAAAGCAAAGAAAACCAAGGCAAGCCAACATGCAGCTAAATTAAACTAAAGTAGATTACATAAGTGGCCTAAATTATCTGAGCTCCAAGATTAAATTTGTTTCTATGACCTAAGGACTTACTGTGTGTCAGAACTAGATAAATATCTTGTATTTTTTAGATGTTGACTAATAGTCCTAAATCCTACATTTAGTCCTTTGGTTTTATAAGTGTGAAATGAAACTGAAAATACAGTGGATATATTTCCAAATTATTAAACCAAAAGGTATTTTTTTTAAACCAAAGACCTTGACGAGAATGAATTAAACATGTTTTGGGGAGAATGATGTGAGTTGCAGACATCTTTATCCAATGCTAGTTAAAAGGGTCTTGCTTGCAGGAATTACGTGATAGGAACAACACTAAAAAGAGGTTATTTTCCACTTAGATTTTAGCCTTAAGTTTCTTTTCATGGACCTTGCCTTGTTCTGGAGTGTTCCTGCTTTGTATTTCACATATACCCCCATCTACAGCTTCAGAATTTGATCATTCCTATCCTGTTTGGTAAAGCATTACCTCTTATTTATATTTGGGAAATGTGTAGAATACAATATGAAATTTCACATTTGGGTAACAACAAAATTCATAGAGTAATATTTCATGGTACAATTGGAGGAGAAAATTATTTTTAAAGTACAGTAGATGAAAATCAGATCTCTGATTTGTTAATTATATTTTGATCAAAGAGGATTGTTGTGTATGTTATAGTCCATGACAAAATGTATTCTTTAGAAGAAATTTTAGTGCTTTTAATTTACCTAAGTAATTATTTTTATAATTCATGTTGAATTATTATGTTATTCTTTTAATAAATAAGGGATCCATCTTTCAATATAATTACATTTATTATATGTAAGATAAAAATGGGACATTCTTCTCTGCATTAGTTTTGATTCGAAAACCCAGGTTTTATCATTAATATCTTTATTAATTAAGACATTCATTGCACATTCATAGAGTGAATGTTACTCTTATAATTTACTCTAGAATCCATAAATATTAATTGTTTTGGACTTCTTTAGGTTGTGACTAATTTATAATTCAATAGACAATATGAATTTGTAATATATAAATTCTAAGGTTTTATAGCTTATTGTAAATAGGGGAAATAAAAGTATAACATAAATAGAATTATGGAACCCTGCACATGTTTTGTGGTAACAATTTCAGAGAACTGAACTAAAAATAGATAAAATTATACAGTGATAAAAGCAGTGTGATTGTATGTCATATGATAAATATTCTAGCAAAAATTTTAATGGATGAATGATTAGTTAGATAATTATTATAAAATTCAAGTCATTGAAAAATCTTCTCATTCAATTTGCTTTTCGAAATTGATATTTCTTTTAAATATTTAAAATATATTCCATTCAGTTTAGACTGGGTAACTGTTGGGAAATGACCTAAATAGATCTTTCCTGTGAAAAAAAAATAGTAAGGCTCTCATTTTTATTTGGATCTACCTTGAGCCATAAATAACATTCAAATCTGGAGAAATCTTAAATGAGTTAAGATTTTATACCTTTTAATTTTAATAGGACTAAGAAAATGAGGAAGTGCCAAGGAGTAAATATAAAATAAGGAATTACTATTCTTTTTTATTTCCGGAGTTTTATGTGTTAGTTTTTAGAGTATTTATTGAGCATTCTACATTTTTGTTAAACTTAAAAAAATATATAAGCATATTGGGTTCATGACCAATTCATGACCATGTTCTGCTACTTTATTGTAGTCCTGGAGCTTGCATTTGCGTTGGCCCCAAGAAAAGGACAAATTACCTCATGGCAAGCTGTACAAATAAAGCTTTTACAATCATTTACAGAGCAGTGGGGGAAATTAAGTCATTCGATAGCACATGGTCTTTGAACTTGGCAAAATTGAATAGAACTTGTAGTGTAGCTGTTAATATCATGATCAGTTCATTAGAAGATGGGTGGATTTAATTTTTATACTATATATATTAAATACATAATAAAGAGTTCCACACTCCAAATTATTTTTATTGTATTTTATGAACATAATTGAATTGATTGAATCTTCAAGGAACTCCTGATGTTTTAAATTATTAGATGTTTTTTGAAAGCAAGAAAAAAAAAACCAGGAGACTGAGGCAATGGGTAATGATATCAATTGTAACTGAAATAAAGGACAAAATGAGAATATAAAAGTGAGAAAATACTACCTAATAGTTTTAAATTCACTTGTAATTATGCTTTTTAAAAATTCTTAAATATATGTTATATTAATATTCAATTTGAATTTTATTGGTGGAGGGAAATGTTAGTATTTGATTTGAAAATGAAGTTTAATAGCATTTCAGAGCTAAAAGTAAAATAATTTTTTTACATCATTTTGTTTGCATGTGATATTGGAAAAACTAATAACCCTTTGGATGAAGGAATATTTTGCTTTTTTTAATCTGAAAAAGGGTACTTAGATTAATTAAGTTTAAAAACATGAGGAAAGAAAGCCTTAATTATATTTTCTTTCAGTGTCGACTAATGTTTGTTACATTTTGTTGCTTGCTTTTTGTTTTTTTTTCATCATTAGTAACAACAAAATAAAAATAAAATATTTATTTTTAACTTGTGTATGTTTATTTCACAGATAGCAGAGACAAATAAGATAACCAATACTTTCTCTTTTTTGCAAGAAACTTAAGAAAATTCAATCAGTAGGAATGTGGAATCAGTAGAAGGGAAATAAGCCAATCAGAGATGTGATCGAACCTAAAAGTATAAATAAGCCCGAAGAAGAGTTGCGTGGCCCACTCATGAGGAAACAAGCTCCTGGGAGTGAAATCCCTGGAAAATGCTCCATGTGCTTCCTGGTCTTGCTTTCGAAGTTCTATAATAAATTGCTTTGACCATCCCAGAGCAGGGCTCTGTAAGATGGGAGGTTTCCCTGACTAGGTCATCTGTGACTCCCTTACAGGCAGCACTTCATGCACACAGAGCTTCAGCATATGGAGCAGGGAAGTCCTCTTCCCTGGTGCCTTCAATTCCCTCAGCCACTGCTCTCACACACATATAAAACACACAACATGATTTCAGTGAGTGAAAATTATGTCCTGTAGAAATGGCCAATTAGAAATCTTCTGTGTTTTGTTGCTCAAATTCAATGTCTTTTGCTATATACTGATTTGTAACTGTTTATCACTGATGACTGAATGACAAATACAGCATCCTTTCAGGATTTTGCTAAACCATGGAATCTGAGAACCTATATCTGCTAACAGTAATATATATAAATGGGATCATGTGAGAAGGATTGTGTGTGTGTGTATAACTAGAAAGAGGAATGTTGAAATATTCTTAGGAAAAAGATTTAAAGCAATGTAATCCTAAACTAAATAACAATATCATGGCTTTGTTGATATTACTATGAATTCAGAATAAATGAATACTCTTTTATCTATGATTTCTAAGACTCTGCTTTATGCTTAGCTAAAACAGAATAAAAACATCTGTGCAGTGCCTGTGTTGGTATCTTCTCAACCTCTTGGCCTCATTTTATGCCTGTTAAATGGATTGGTTGAGAATAACTAAGTGGATAACAAGGCAGATAAAAAAAAAAACATTTTAAAGAGATAGAGGATTTATGGTTTAATGAGCTAAAAAGCTTTTCATCATGAAAGGAAGTTTTGAAGTATGAACCAGACTTGACAGAATGAGTGAATTTTACCTAGAATGAACATGAACAAAGTCAGAGGAGGCAACCTATGAACTGTTCTGTGTGTTACAAAATTGACCAGTTGGATGAGACAGTAAAAAATTGACAAAAGGGGAATTTTAAAAGGCCATATTTGGATGGCCTTCAGAATAAAAAGAAGGGCAGGGTATCTAGAGAGCAATAGATTTTTTATGGAAGGATTTTCTGTTAGGAGTACAGTTGGGTTTACCTTTTAGACAAACTATCTAGGGAAGATATAAAGAAGATTGGATGGGACGCCAGAG
Organism: Urocitellus parryii; assembly: GCF_045843805.1. Taxonomy (NCBI): domain Eukaryota; kingdom Metazoa; phylum Chordata; class Mammalia; order Rodentia; family Sciuridae; genus Urocitellus; species Urocitellus parryii. The sequence goes on from NC_135538.1 coordinate 24,492,065, forward strand.
TGGCAGGAAAATGGGAGACTGTACATAAATCAGTAAGAGTCACAAGAGCAAAAACCTGTGCAATGGCAATTAAGATGCCAAGAGTAAGATGAATAAGAATAAGATGAAATGGACTTTGTAAAAGCAAAGAGTACAATTTGGCAACTGGCCCTAAGTGGTGAGTGAAAACAAATTGTGCCATAAGTCTCTGATGGTTTTAAGAATGAGCAACTGAAAAAATGACACTGGAATTAATCTTAAGGAGGTGGTTGGAATTAGGCAGGTGAAGAATTTCTTTCTGAACATGTTCAGTATGACTGTCTACTGATAAACCACATGGAGTTATCCAACAGGAAAACTGACATGAAGGTCTAGAGATGAAACCAATGTTTAGGACAGTCACTCATTGGGAAATAATTTATTTCAACATGATTCTTATCATTGATGACGTGACACTGCTTGACCTTCCCCAAGAGAAAGACTAAGCAAATGAGGGGTTGTTCAGCCCCATGCTCTTGTTGCAATTTTGTATTTGTTAAGAGTTCCCTATGAGGAGACCCCTACTCCCATTTCCTATACCTACTTACTCCCAGCACTCACTATGTGAACATGCACATGTGTACACATATGAGCACTTTCACCATATAATATGCAAGTATTGCATTATCAAAACCTGGATAGGAACACAGGGTCAGAACGTCAATCTCCATTAAATTCATACATGAGATGATGGACACCATCACATCTGTTTCAGGCAGTATTTTGCTTCTTCAGAGAGAATCTGACAGCTGTTGTTGAAAAGAAGCCTCACTTCCGCTCGTTTCCTTATTATGACATTCCAATTTTCTTCCTAAGACTTTCTTCCAAGTTCTTGATCTGAACTCTAGAAATTTGCATATAAAGTTCCCTGGGCAGCTATAGTATTGAAACAGCTGCATGATTACTCCAGCAATCATTCTTCCACCTTTCAACTCTTAGAGCACCTGCATTTTTGCTCCTCAGGCAGCACTTTTGTCATACCGCCTTGCAAAGAACTATCTGTGAACTAGTCTTATTGCTGCTACTAAAATTGCAAACAGTGAGGGCAATAACCTTTCTCATGCTTAGCATACAGAAGGGACTTAAAAATAGTACATACTTGACAGTTGAATAAATTGCTAACTGAAAGAACAACTTTATCTGTGAAGATTTTTTAATTGTTTGACATTGTTAAAGTAAACACAATCCATTAGATTATTCTCTGAGCTCCATCAAGGGCATACAAAAGTCAAATGGGATTCACTCGTCCAAGAAAATTGAACAGAAAAAATTGCAAGAGTTCCAATCTTTCTATGGAAGATTGTCAAAAGGCATATTATTTCCTTTTGAAGTTTTAAATAGATTGTGAAGAATAAATATTTTAACACTCAAATGAGTGTTCATAAATGATGTGTAATCTATTATATATAGAGAAAAATGATAGGATGATCACCTATCTGCAGTGGTAATTAGGTAAACAGCTTTAAAAATACTGTGACACATCACTATGGTTCCTTTTGTGCCCTTACCAATCTCAAACCTTCCTTCACCAGTCTCACAAATTTCATACTCACTGTTTCCTCTAATTTGCATCTTTCATGACAAAGATTTGTACTTCTAGCTAAAGTATGGAACCAACCCTGATAAAGAAAATATGGTATATATACACAATGGAATGTTATTCATGCTTAAAGAAGAATGAAATTATAGCATTTGCTGGTAAATGGATGGAGCTGGAGAATATTATACTAATTGAAATAAGCCAATCCCAAAGAACCAAAGGCCAGATGTTTCTCTGATATGTGGATGCCAATTCATAATAAGAGGGGGAGGGCTAGGTAAAAATAGATTACTTTGGATTAGACAGAGAGAAGTAAAAACCAGTAAGGGGGTATTTGTGAGGGGGTATGGGAATACTAGAATGAATCAAACATTATTACTCTATGTGCATATATGATTACATGATCAGTGTAACTCTATATCAGTGTAACTCTAGAATGAGTTACTCACTCATTCTGGCTATCATGTACAACTAGAAGAATGTGAAGTAATACTCCATTTATTTGTTAAAATGCATTTTACTATTATGTATAAATAATTAGAACAAATAAAAAATTAGAAAATATTTGTACTTCTAAGCAAAACTACATATTTGAATTGTAAAGAAAGCAACTACAAAGTATTCATTCTGCTGTAATTTTATTTTTCATATTTATTGTTCCCAATGCTCATTATATTATTGAATATTTATCCATCTATTTTGCTTCTTTAACAAATATTGACTTGTTTTTTATTTTAACATATGTAACTATTTGGATTGTTTCCATTTTTTTGCTATTTTCTATGCTACTGAGAATATTTTTTTCATTGATCTCCAGGTGAACATATATAGGAGTGAAATTCTTGAATCACAGGTTATGAATATATTTAAATGCCATTTTTCCCCAAAGTGGTACACTTATCTCCATTTCCAATAGCATCTGTGGGCTTTTAGACATGGACATTATTTCACGTCCTCATCAACACTTGGTATTGCAGATTTTGGGTTTGCCAGTTAGTGTGAACAAAATGGCATATCACATTATGATGTGTATCATGTTGCTGATTAAAAATCAGATTGAATATCTTCTTATATGCTCACTGGGCATTGTAGATTTGCTATCATATGAATTTCTTGTATATACATTTTCTCATTTTTGTGAAGTTGTCTTTATTTGAGTTATTCATTCTAGCTATTTACAGATGACTTATGTATGTTGCATATGGTTGCTTCCAGTTCATTGCTTTCTTTTGCACCACACCATAGTTTATACATAATGCCATTGAAATAATCAGTGAGATTGATTAAATTGTTCTCAACTTAAAAGTATTTTTTAAGTTGTCAAAAACAATATTATAATTTTTATCTCTCATATATAAATACATATACAATGTTAGTCAGAGGATCACTTTTCTTAGTAGACAACCAATTGTGCCAGCAGACTTTGTTTGATGCTTGTTCTTTTCAATTTATCTTGAATGAAACTTTGTTAAATCAACTGATCATATACATATACACATATGTATATATTTCAAATGGTCTATACCTCATATAGTTTTTCTAAGTGTATCAGCATCATATTGTTATCAATTATAACTTTATAATATTTGATGATAACCAGTATGACATATATATTCCATTCTCCATTACCATGTTGTGTTTTAATTTTAAGAATGCTCCACTACTTTTCCATATCAATTTAGAACCATCCCCTCTACTATCACTTGCAAAAAATAATGAAGAGAGAGGAAGAAAAATAATTCTTTAGGGGATTTAACTGGCAGTCATTTGAATTTATGAATAACTTAGGGTGGAAATGAGAACTGACTTATTATCTTATTATATATCATTTTCAGAATTATGTTTTTCACCTGATGAGACAGTAGTCCATGAATGTAATTGATTTTTGTACTATAATTTTATATTCTACTGCTTTGAAAATATTGTTAAAATTTCCCAGTTACTTATAACCATCTAACATTTTTTGGGGGGAGAGGGTTTCTACATAGATAATTATATCTTCACATAATGACAATATTTAATTTTTGTTTTTGTTTTTATTGCCTTTAATACATTGGTTTAGGCATCTAACACAGTGTTGAAAAGAGTGATGAAATCACTTTATCTAGCTCCTGAGTGCTTTCAATATTATTTCATTACAAATGTGTGCCATGATCATATTGGTAGATAACTTCGAAACACTAAGTAGATCCTCCCTATTTCTAGATTAATAATTGGTTCTATTATGAATAAATATTCAATTTTGATAAATATTTTCTTCTTTTATTAAGATAATCAGTAATTGACAACACATTAATTTATCTATCTAAATTTTAAGATTTGAACATAATATATAATCTGTTATGAAATACATTTGTTTTACTAATATTTTATTAAGGATTGTTCAATATATTCATGATAATACTGTGATAGCAAGAAAGCTTATAATAAGCTTCTCATGTTTTAAGATAAGATGTCCCCAACTTTATTTCCCATAAATATTTTGTTATACTTAACCTGTAATTTCAATGTTTGTTATTGATCCTTGCAGCTTGTAGTCCAGCAGTTAATGTATATCATAGTTTATTATATATACTATATATCTCATGCTATATTTGACTGGTGTAACAAGTGGCTGGCAGGCATTGCTGAAGGCTTTATTATAGTGCACACCCCATTTCTGTACTTGAGGGGAGAGTAAGTTACCTTTTACTGAAAATAAGACAAAACAAAACAGAAATGTATTATTGTGTTCTGCATATTGTGTTCCGCTGAGTACATCTTTCAGGCTCTTAGTTGCAATTATTTGAACTAGGAGTATATTTCACCCAGTACTATTGCATGCAATTATTACTACTGCTGCTTTACAGTAAATTCAAAGCTGTCACTATCCTGGACAAACTGAAACATATTATCAACCTACATCTACTTTATTATATACTAAGCACTGTTGTAAATACTTTTATTTCTAATTTCTAATTTTGATTCTAAGGACTTTTACTTCATTGTCATAGCAACTCTTATTTAGGTACTATTATTTATCCTATTTTATAGATGAGAAAAAAAATGAGACCTAGAGGGTATCTTAGCCCATCTTGCTGTTATAACAACATATCTGAGATTGGAAAATTTATAAACAGATGTCTATTTTCTCTTAGTCCCGAGACTTGGAAGTTCAAGATAAAGACACTGGAAAGACTGGTGTTTGGGAAGGCTGTTCTCTGCTTCCAAGATGGGGCATCTTTGCTGTTCCCTCTGGGGAGGAGGAAAACTGGGTCCTAACATGATAGAGAGGACAGAAGAGGAGTAACGGAAGGACTCCCTAGTCAAACCCCATTAGTGTTGTCAGGATATCTGATCCCATTCATGAGGACAGAGCCCTCATGACTCAGTCCCTTTTCTACAGGCCCTCCTTCTTAAAAAGTATTGCATTGAGATTTTCAGCATGAATTTAAATAAATAAATAAATAAACCACACTAAAACCACAGCATAGGGGTTAGGTACATTACCCAATGTTTTAGGTATTACAGATAGGAGAACTGGGAATACCTAAGACCAATCAGTTTTTGGATTTTAGCCTTTCAACTTCTACTATTTTTCATTCATTTTCCTTCTACTTTCTGTGGGTGTATTTCTATCTTATTTTTTCTACTTTCTTGAAAAGAAAACTCAGATTATTGTTTTGAAATCTTTTTCTATGAATAAAATATTTAATACTGCAAATATTCTTAAACTTGAACATTATATCATTTAAAATTAAAAGACTCAAAATTTCCTAGTAATGATTATTCTACTAAAATAATATTTTAATAATATTAATATAATAGATAAACAACTCATATAAAATTTTTCTTATTCTTACAGTTTGATAATTTAGTCTTCATTTGGCAGGAGTATCAGCTATGTTTTAAGTCCCATCAAAAGCATATCCATAAAGCTGAAATGATGAGTAATGAAGACATTGGAATTCAATATATGAGTGTATAACTCAATAACTTAATTATCAACAAATGGTCAAAAGGTACAAAATCTGTGTGTGTACATTATGAAGGTGAACACATTCTAAAAAACATCTGTCTATGGGATTTTCATATCTCCTATGCTGTCTTCCTCCCTCCACCCAATAAAATCTGTCTTTGAACTTGTAGGAGTTACTAACTCTTACTGTGAGAAAAATCCTTATAGCCTTTACCTACTTGTTCAGATTCATCAAACTATAGTTCAAACTGTCATCCTTCCACGTAATCTAGAATTTTTGCTTGTTGATATCTGCCAGATATGTGTAGTAGGCTCAAGAACAGCCCTCAAATATGTCCACACTAGGTGCGACCCTTTATGTTCAAAGGGTCTTTGCTATTGAGATTGAGGGTCTTGAGACAAGGAGATGATCCTGAGTTAATGTGTGGTCTCCATGGGATCAAAGTGGTCTGGGAAGACAGGAAAATGCAAAGTGGTGACAGGAAGATGGAAGCTGAAATAGGAGAGACCTTCTGAAGAGTGAGAAAGTGACACAAGCTGAGGAATTTGTCAGCCACTCAAACCTGAAAATGCCAGGAACTGAATTCTTTCCCCAGAAGAAATGAGCCCTACCAACATCTTGCCTGTAGCCCAGGGAAGCTAAATGTGGACTTCATATCTCCAGAACTTTAAGAAAATATATTTATGTGATTTAAACTACAAGGTTTATGGTAATGTTTATACTATCAATAGAAAAGTAATAGCAATGCCTTTGCTAATATGGCTATTTATTTCCGGAAATGAACTCTAGTAGTTACCTGATTAACTGTTGCTTCTTCCATTTTCTCCTTAGGGAAGTCTTTAATGGAAGGCTTAGGTTGAGAATAAGCATTCCCCATTTATCTGCTTTCTTCTTTGCAGCATCAAGCCTTTCCATAGCACCTGCCCCAATACATTGATATTTGAGCTTTGAGTTTTGACCCACATATAACATAAGCTCTCTGAAGGAAAAGCCACAGTCTTATTCATATTTTTATTCTTCAGTCACTAGAATACACTCTGAAATAGTTAAATAAATTTTTGTTTAATTGATTTTTACATATAGGGAAAGACTTGTGAAATTCTTTGTGAATCTCTGCTTTCATTGACAATTTGAAACTGCTCTAAGTAAACAAAAACAATTTACAAATAAATATGTATAAGATATATATGCATATATTATACATATATTATTATAATAAATATTCTGATTTTCAACAGATATTGAGCTTTTGAATTGAGGATAGATAATTCATATGCTAGATAATCTGTGGAGAAAGTTCAGGGTATAAACTTTTTTAAAAAAAATATTTACTTTTTAGTTGTAGTTTGACACAATACCTTTATTTTATTTATTTATTTTTATGTGGTACTGAGAATCGAACCCAGGACCTTACACATGCTAGGTGAGCATTCCACAGCTGAGCCACAGCCCAAACCCCAAGAGTATGTACCTTTGATTGAGGTGAACTATAATGATCCTAAGAGTTAGAAAGAGTATTAGAACTGCCAAGGACAAACAAGACCAATTACCAGAATGCATACAAATGAGATATTCTATTGCTGCTTGAAAAAATAACATTCTGAGCCTCATGCAATGCCCATTATTTTGTTTTGAGTTCTGATTTGTTTTCACTCTGATGAGAATAGACCACAAGATGCAGTTACTAAATGTTTTAAATATGTTAATGTTTCTGATGGTTAAGGAAACAAAAATGACTAAATTAATGTACCTTATGTATATGTGTCTGTATATATATACATATGTATATATATATATTTATATGTATATATAATGATTATATATATGTACATAAATATGTGCACATATTTGAGGGCACTGAAATATTTAGAACATGCTTACATGATAGAATGTTTCTAAATGCATTTTGATTATATGGATACATGCAGGAAGATCTTAAAGGATACGAAAAAGGGTTTAAGAGCCCTGTTTCCCATTTTCTTACCCACACATTATTAAAGGTATTTTGAACTGATATTGTCATTTGAGTTCCTAATATTTGCCTACACAGGCATTCTATGACTGTTTCATATTTAAGAAGGTATAATAGAGGGCATTGATTTATCTGAATATGTTTCAAGATATCTTATTCTCAATACTATTTTAAATGTATTGCACATAAGTTTTTACCCTCCTTTCATCCATAAAAGCCATTTTGTTAAAAAGAAAAGGAATGGTTGCAAAAACACCACACAATAAAAATTTAGAACATCAAGAAGGAAAAATTTCATCAGAAACTGCAAAAGATTTTGTTTTGACCTCTCAAGATTATAGTCTAACTTTGGCCATATTTATACAATAATGTTATATTACTTTGCAGGTTCTATGATGCAGAGTAGGAAGAGAAATACAATTACACCTCAGTATTCATAGTTTGCACACCTTGGCTTCAACCAACCTCATATTGAAAATAAAATGCTTCTAGTACTGAACAAGCACATATATATTTTCCTGTCAATATTCCCTAAACAATGCAGCATAGCAACTATTTACACAGTATTTACATTGTGTCAGCTATTATAAGTAACCTAGAGATACTTTCAGGAATACTGAAGAATGTCTGGAGGTTAAAGAAAATATTGCAGTATTTTATATAAAGAACGTTGGCATATACAGATTTTGGGTTTTGTAGAAGTCCCAGAACAAATCTCCCCACAGATACCAAGTAACAACTGTATGCATTTCAGTATAAGTTTCCAATTTAGTATAAGTTTCACTTTTTCCTAGAATTCAAAATGAAACGCAAAGAAACAGACCAACAAATATTTGACCAGAGACTGAAAAGTTGAGTAGGGTAAGGAAAAGAGTGGGTGGTGGATGAATGGATTCAACTCCATAACCCTGTTTCCTTGAAGTAGCACATGCAATAACAGGTAAAAAAACAAAATTGTGTGAAAATTTCAGCATATCTTTCTGTTAGTGCTTTGAGGACAAAGGAGGGCAGGAATGAATTGACATCTATAATTTTTTTAGAAATCTTTTTTAGCTGTATGTGGACACAATACCTTTTTTATTTTATTTATGTGGTGCTGAGGATTGAACCTAGGGCTCCACACAAGCAAGACAAGTGTTCTACTGCTGAGCCCCAGCCCCAGCCCTGACATCTATGATTTAATGAAGCAAGTTAAGGAAAAAGTGATGGGCCTATCTACTCCTGGATGCAGGAGGAGGGTTTTCATTGATAATTCCAGGAGTAACAAGGTCCATTTTCCCCTCCTCTATAATCCATCACCCACATTCCCCATTCTCACCCCACTGAGTTTTCAAAAATTATTGCCTCGGGGGTTTTGATTGAGGAGAAGAGGCCAAATTTCATGGAGAGAAATGAGTTCAGCTCCAGACTTCGTGTTAAAAAAGCAGGTCTCTAAAATAGCAGGAATTATACTTTAAAACCCAGTGTTTCAATATGAAGCACAGAGATAGTTTGAAAATTAGACTGTATAATTTATGTGTAAAGATAGTCCATGGCATTCTCCAATCAGAGCTTCAGTGTCTGAGAGATTCTGAAGTGACACCTTCTCCTTTAATTCCTGGAATTGATCATTTATGTCTTCTGTATATTTTTCTGTGTCAGAATTAGCAGAGGTGTATCACTTTCAAAGAAGTAGCTTTTGGTTTCATTCTCTCCCTCTCCCCATGTTGCCCTTCTGCCCCTTTCCTTACAGTAGCATTTATTTCTGTGTTTCAATTTTTTTCTTTGACCTTTCTTTATTTACATTTTACATAAATTTCCTAGTTATTTGAAGCTACATTTCACATGAATTTTCTAGTTATTTGAAATGGAGTTCAGGGAGTTTTGAGATTTTTATCATTTCCTAATGTAAACATAAGTTTTCCCTCTAAGCACTGATTTAATTAAATCCCACAAATTTTTGATGCATTGCATTTTCACTCATTTTCTAATTTCCCTTAAGACTTGCTCTTTAAGTTATAGATGGCATTTGCTAGAGCTACCATTATAAAATGCCATGACTGGATTGCATAAATAACAAAAATGTATTTTCTTACAATTCTGGAGTCTGAAAATCCAAGATCAAGCTGGTGGTTGGGCTGGGTTGCTTTCCTTTCCTTTTTTATTTTTTGGCAATGGAGATTTAACCTAGGGTACTTAACCATGTACCCACCTCCCCTGCCTTTCCTACTTTTTACTTTGTGACAGGGCCTCATTAAGTTGCTTAGGGCTTCACTAAGTTGCTGAGGCTGACCTCAAATTTGCATTCCTCCTGCCTCAACTTCAGGCTCCCAGGGGATTACAGGTGTGAGCCACCACAGACTGGGTCAATTTCCTCTGAGACTTATTTCCTTGCCTGTGCTCTTGAGGCCACTTCCTATGTTGTCCCTTTCTACACACACACACATCTGTAGTGTCCCTCTATGTGTCCTAAGTCTTAACCATTTCTTATAAAAACACTAGTCATATTTGATTAAAACACACCCCAAAGCCATCACTAACTTAATTACATCTCTAAAGGGTTTATCTCTAAGAACAACTACATTCTCTGGAAGTTAGGACTTCAGAATATGAATGTTGGTGAAAACTAATTTAGTCCATAATATAATTTTTTTTAAAAGATGTGTTCTTTGGTTTCCAACTAAATGTAGATATTCTTATTTCTTAGTATTCATAGTTTCTACTTGAATGCACTTAATTCCATTATTATAATACAGTAAACTTTCATTTATAAATTTTCATATTCTAAGCACTCAATTCTTAGATTATTCATATATTTAATAACTTCATATTTTATTATTCTTAAAAGTGTAAGTTTGTTTTGTTTGATTGTGCCAAATCTTATTCAAGGTGGATTTCTGTCCTATGTGTGTGTGATCATTTTTTAAATGTTGCTTTTGAACCTTGAGAGATCTGGAGATCCAAGCTCAAGCTGCATCTCTGCAGAGAGTGGTGGACTGGGGGTCAAGGAGTGCGTGCTGCCAATCTCTTCCAGTGTCTCTACCTTACTTTAAAAAAAAAAAAAAATGATTCCCAAGAGTAGTTTGCAAGATTGATACTGATACTGTGATACTGGCATTTGTTTTCAGAGCACCCAACTTACCGCTTTTGCTTAAGGCTCTGAGTTGGTGTCCATTCAGAAGTTTTCTGAGTTGTTTTATTTTTTATTTTTTAACTTGAGGATGAGGTTATATTCTTACTTCTTATATACCTAGTAGTGCATTAAGGATAAGCCTCACACATTTTGTCACTAAAACACCTTTCTGGGTCAGTAGTCTGCCACACTTTGAGGGGAGGCAATACTTATGGCCTCAGGGTATTTGCACTTTTGTTTTTTCTTTTGCAATGACTTTCGCCTACCAACTTCCCTTTCCTCCACAGACACATGCACACACATCTCATCTCCCTGGACTTTGAGTACTTCTTACCCATATCCCATGTTTCCAGACCTTTCTCACCATCTATTCTAGATTAGGTCCTACAATTGTATGTTCTCATTGTATTTTCATTCATACTATGTAAAACTACTAAGAAATAAATAATATGAAAATGGAAGATTTTATCTTTTTGAGATCATTATATCCTCAGTGAACCCCACAGCTCTTGTCCCTATAAGTATTATTAAGAATATACCTGAAAGGAAGTGAACAAAGAAATGCAGTATGTCATAACCAGTAGGTGAGGGTTTGATTTTTTTTTTCACAGTACCAGATGACCTCATCAAAATGGGGTGAATATATTGAATTTGATTTATATATGGCATTTATAAATCACTTAAGTTCCAGGATGACTGGAACTTAGAAGACAAGACAAGAAGACAAGTTCACTTAAAATCTAATTTTGAGTATCTGAGCAGCAATTGAAATGGGGAATTCAGATGTAGAGGACACATTCAGGCGACACTGTACAACATGAAAAGATATTTACCTTATTACAAATTTTTTTTGCATATAGTTCCTGGAGAAATAGATACCTGATTTGTAGAGATTTAATAAATAACAGATATAAATAGTTACTATAAATAATAACACTGATTATCCTGTGTAATCAAACCCTTCACCTGCTGTGATATGCACTGCATTTATGCAGATCAGCTGTAGGCCTTTCATCCATGAAATTATAGAATGTATAATGTGATGGGCCATGATATATTCAGTGTAATTGCTTATTTATAAAAAGAGCTATCAACAGCCCACTTTAAATAAATTCAGAAATCACCGTAGGGCATTTAGAAATGAATATTTTATATGACATTTTTAAAAGATTATGAGCATTTCTTTGAACAGTAAAATTAATGGCTGTTTGGCTGTTTAAACTCATCCAGTGTAGACTCAGGATAATAGCATATAAACTGTAATTACTGTATTTGTGTTTTAATTAGAAATAACCATCTAAATTACTAGTAATGCAATTTTTTAACTAAAATATGAATAAAGGAAAAACAAATTAATAAGTGTTAAATTTTTTTACAGGTCTTTTTTAGTATATTTTTATGATAATTATGTGTTTATTTATATACCTATATACATTCCTACCTACACATCGATATTTTATTACAGTAACTTTAAAATTATATTTCTTGACAAAACATATATATATATATATATATATATATATATATATACACACACACACACACACATAGTTTTCTTTTTAATTTTTTAATATTTTATATTTTTAGTTGTAGTTGGACATAAATACCTGTATTTTATTTATTTACTTTTATGTGGTGCTGAGGACTGAACCCAAGGCCTCGCATGTGCCAGGTGAGCACTCTACTGCTGAGCCACAACCCCAGCCCCCTAGTTTTTAATCTTAAATATATTATTAAAAAACTAATTTGGGGATCTGGGGTTATGGCTCAGTGGTAGAGCACTTGCTTGAGGCACTGGGTTTGATCCCCAGTACCACATATAAATAAATAAATAAATAAACAAACAAACAAATAAAATAAGGGTATTTAAAAAAAGACACTATGTTTAAAAAAAACTAAAGTTTTAAGTAGGCTCAGAAATAATAGATCTTCTGTGTCTTTAATTTTTAGTATTAAAATAAATTTTATTATAATTTGAGATACATTATAAAGTTAGACTTACTCATCACATCCTCCAATTCCCCAAATCAAGGTGAGAGAGCCCCAAGAATAATGATCTTCGTCTAAAATTAGCTATAGAAGATTAAATTAGTTTCTCACTCACAATAGTTATTTTCATAGCAGAAAAGAAAATGCACAATTAAAAATTATGAAATTACTGATAATGAAAATAGATGTTTGCATAAAAATAACTTACTATGCATTGATTTAATAGCCCCGGAGGGCCACAAAGTCGTTTGTGCACTCCTCTATATTATCCTGACAAAAATTATTTTTCATATATTCTTCTTCGCATGCCTTCTCCATGTTGACATTTAAACATCATTAAAGTAGTACAAGATGAATTTTTTACACATTTTAAATTTTCTATTGCTTTTACTCTCACATATAAAGACAAGACTATCACTCACAGAAGTAAACCAAGTTCTACAAAGCATACACAAGTAACTTAACACAATGTTGTCTGATCACTTTTAATCAATAAAATATTTTCTACAATTAGAGAAAATTAGAAGCTTTCTCTAAAATGAGTGGAAGTAATTTTTTTCCAAAGTAGGAAAATCATGGAAAATTAATTTCATATGATCAGGCTAGGCCAGGAAGGACAAATTGAAAAACAATTACCAAACCTATATTGTTTAATTTTATTTCAAAACTAATGTCGGGGCTGGGGATGTGGCTCATGGGGCTGGGGATGTGGCGTGCTCGCCTGGCATGCGTGCTGCCCGGGTTCAATCCTCAGCACCACACGCAAACAAAGATGTTGTGTCCGCCGATAACTAAAAAATAAATATTAAAAAATTCTCTCTCTCTCTCTCTCTCTCTCTCTCTCTCTCTCTCTCTCTCTCCCTCCCTCCCTCTCTCACTCTCTCTTTAAAAAAAAAAAACAAAAAACTAATGTCAAAGATAAAGCATGAGTATAAAATAAATATAAACTTTAAATAGCATGAAGCTAATAGTCTATTAAGAAGGGTGTTGGCCATGAATATACTTACATGAGACTCATTGGATCTATTCACATCAGATATGGGAATTTTAAAAAATAATAAATTCAAATTTAGGCAATATTTAAAGTTGTAGTAGAGCTTTAATAGCTAAATTAAGTTGTGAAATAATCCCATCAACAATAATAAAGATCAAACCAATCTAAAGTGAAAATACATATAGAGATGAGGACTTTTTCAAATAGACTTTTTCTTTGAAGAATAGGTTTACAGCAAAATTAAAAAGAAGGGACAAAGATTTCCCATATTACCACTTTGTCAACATGGACTTCCCAGCTCCAGCACGGTATGTTTGCTAGGATTAAAGGAACTACATGGACATATCCTCCCACACAGTCCAGAGTCTACCACAGGGTTTACTCTTCCCATTATACATTCTGTGGATTTGCAGAAATGTAAAATGTCATGTATTTTCTCTCTCCCTTCTCTAACACACAGCAACAATTGATATTTTTTACTGTCTTTATACTTTAATCTTTCCCAGAATATTATATAGGAGGATCTACGAAGTAGATAAACATTTGCATCTGAATGAGAACGGACTTTTGAAACATGTGTAGATTTTTTTTTTCTTAGGTAACACAAAGCTTGAGTATTTTGATTTTATGAAGACTTACAAGATTTCCAAGTTTCTGAGGAACTGGCAAGGGGATACAGTCCCCTCTGTCTCTATTCATGCTTCCTGAGACACTCTGTTAACTTGGGAATGGATACATGTATACATAACAAAGAAAAAATGTAAAAGAGATATCTTCTCCAAATTAAATCTTCAGTTTTTATTTCAATTTGACTTCTCTTTACTAAATTACATCATTTTTATGAGTGCAGTAGTAGATAAATTAATTATACTCTATTGCATTCAACAGAAAAGAATATATGAAGATAAGTAATTTCAAATTTTTAAAAATAAAGATCAAAGTAATTTTATTTTATATATAACCATTAAAAAACTATATATAACACTTAAAATCCTTTAAAAATTTCCTAATTTTTGATTCACTACATTATATAAATATAATTGAGTTCAATTTATGATACTACATTTTTATACTTAATCTGTTCTCAATTATTACAGAATCTTAAGACTTGTGTAAAACTAAAAGGATGCATTTTATATAGTGGAATGGTGATGCATTTATATTTTAAACATCCAGAGTATGTTTCTCAGTACACTTATTTATTTGTAAATTTTATTTGCATTCTATTTCTGGAAAAAATATAGATAAAAAAATATATTATTAGATGGTTGCTATTGTAATGACATCTAAGTATTTGAAATTTATTTTTGTTCTTGCTTTCCTTTTATTGTAAAGGACCTTTGTTGTAGAGGGCCTTAATGTTAAAAATCAGAAAAACTATACAACATCACATTTAAAAAATGCCTCATTTTTTCTTCCTATTAATGAAATGGAAATTTTCTGTGATGAATAGGAGAACAATACATACGGTGGTCAACATGATACTAAGGAAGTTGAAACATATTTTATGACCAACCAACATAGAAAGGAGATTTCTCATTACATATTCATACGCTTTGTTTCCTGGTTTACTATTTACTTTACCTTGCTATTTCTATGTGCTAGAGGAACACAAGTGGCTTGCAAAGGAATGTATGTATGAAATGAAATTACAACTCCTTATCCCTCTCTTCTCTGTCTCTCTCTCTCTCTCTCTCTCTCTCTCTCTCTCTCTCTCTCTCTCACACACACACACACACACACACACACACATATACACACACTCATTGCATGCACACACACCTCATGGGGATCTATGGGATATGTAATACTATTTGCTCTTGTTTATTTTGCTTTACAAATGCTACAAACTGCAGAGAATTAGATGAAAAGTGAATGTCTTTTTGGAAGCAAAGCATTTTCCCCCAGGACAGATATGAGGATATTCTAAGTGAATTATTAACCGAAAAGAATTTCAAGAACTTCTTTGCTCCCTTGGGCAGGAAAAAGAGGAATAGATCCTCTCCGTGGGGAAGGTGAGTGACAGCCCCCACATCTCAGAAGAAAAAGTTGTTTTATTTATTTTTTCTGAATTAGACATAAAGGGAGGTCTTGAAGTCAACTGTGATGAATTGTCTTTAAGAATCTCTGTCAAATTTAGGATTCTATAAATTAAAGAATACCTACTAGACACTTGTAGGGACATGATATTAACACTGACAGGATTAAATGAAGAAAAAAAAACTCTGTAGAGAAAATTATTAAAAATAAAACTGGTTATGGAGCAAAGATGTGAGAGCAGCACAGCTAGGAAGAAGACTCAAGAATGACTGAACAGTGGTCTCCATTCATATAAAATCCAGTTATATGTAGGACAATATTATAGGACAAAAGTTCCTCATAGTCATGGATATGCCCTAAGAGTTTAGATCAAAGCAAAAAAAAAATGTCAAAGTGTGATCAAACAATGGAGCAATGCTTTACAAGTATTTGCAGAATCTATCAGCAGAGGCATTTAAAAATAATTCACATCAAATTAGTTTACAGTTTTAGAATGTACAACTTTCCACAAACAAACAAATCAAAAAAAAATATTGCATTAGAATAAGCAAACTCCAAAAGTTTGCAAAATAAAGAAAATGACATTTAAAAAACATTACAATAATGTTTTTTCAAAATAAAATTCTAATGAAAATCATGTGTTTTCAAATGCATAAAAATACATGAGAATTGTTATTCATAATAGAGGAAGTCAATCAATATTTCTGCAGATAATAAATAGTATTACACTTCGAAATAAATATTTCAGTTTGAGAAAGGTCTGTCTGTATAAAGAAGGTGATGGGAATGCAGTGTTTTTGCCTTTAATGACAAAATGTGAGCTTAAAAAATGAACTTGTTAATTTCGTGAACATATATCAGCAATGGAATCAAAATCATCATTGTAATTCTGGCTTTTCCAAAACAATAAAAATGTATAAAAATTAAAGAAATTAAAGTGAAATTAAGAAATAATTAAAATGAGGGCTAAAGACATATATCAGAGGTAAGGGCACTTGCCTGGCATACAAAAGGCCCTGTGATCAGTACCAAAGAAAAGTTACTTTGTAATGGAATATTCTTATTGTAAAATATTAGAAAAAAGTTTAATTTTTTGTGTAACTTCAAGCTTAATCTATGAAAATAGACTTTCCAAATCATTAATTTTAGCATTTTTATTTTAATCATATTTTCCTTATTCTCTGTTCCTTGTTATTTTGTTATTTTTCAAAGCTATACTTTTAATACATTTATTTTGCTCAATTGAATGATTTTAATATACCATAAGTGATACCCTATTTGCAAGGCTTTTAATTGTTTACTTTAAAAGTTATATTTGTTTTTTAGATTTTCTGAATACTAGAATTTCTCTTAGAAAAGAGTCTGAGAATTTAATTAAGATAGCAAAGTTTAAGATATTTTTCTCTTAATTCATGGAACTAAAAATATTTTTAAATATCATACTAATTGAAAATGTTCTGAAAGATTTCTAGATTTTTGGACGAGCTATGTCCTAGGCAACAAAGAATATTATGTTCTCATTAAGTGTTAATAGATGAAAAAATAATAATAAAAATAAAAATTTCTTTTGATTATAAAGGGTTTTCAAATTATAAATCCTAATTTGACTAAGAACAATCTCATTAGATGATTATATAGAATAGCCTGTCTTTGTTATTGACACATTAGACTGAAAATAAAGAAATCTGTAAATATTACTTTATAAGGGAAAAGGGCCTTTATATATTGGTCCATTTTAGTCATATATGACAATACAATTCATTTTAATATAATTATACAAGCAGGAACTGTATCTTATTCTAGTTAGAATCCTATTTTTGTGAATGCACACAATGATGAGATTTACTGTTATCTATTTATATAGGTACATAGGAGAACTATGTCAAATTTATTTTTTTTTCAAGATTTTAAAAAATGTTTGTTCATAGTTTTTCTACAATTCCAAATTGTGTCTATGTTCATTACTTCCACTGATGTCTGGACCTTGATCACATCAATACTAGATAAGCACCACAGAATCTAATGAGCCTTCATTGTTGTATGTTTTTTTGTGTGTGTATGTGTGTTTGTGTGTGTGTGTATAAATTTATATATGACAGCAAAATGCATTACAATTCTTATTACACATATAGAGTACAATTTTTAATCTTTTTCTGGTTATATACAAAGTATATTCACATCAATTCGTGTCTTCATATATGTACTTTGGACAATAATGATCATCACATTCCACTATCATTTATAACCCCATGCCCCCTCCCTTTTCCTCCAACCCCTCTGCCCTATCTAGAGTTCATCTATTCCTCCTATGCTCCCTCTCCCTATCCCACTACGAATCGGCCTCCATATATCAAAGAAAACATTCAGCATTTGTTTTTTTGAGATTGGGTAACTTTATTTAGCATTATCATCTCTAACTCCATCCATTTGCCCGAAAATGCCATGATTTTATTCTCTTTTATCGTTGGGTAATATTCCATTGTGTATATATGCCACATTTTTATCCATTCATCTATTGAAGGGCATCTAGGTTGGTTCCACAGTTTGACTATTGTGAATTGTGCTGCTATATACATTGATGTGGCTGTTTCTCTGTGGTATGCTGTTTTTAAGTCCTTTAGGTTTAGACCAAGGGGAGGGATAACTGGGTCAAATGGTGGTTCTATTCCCAATTTTCCAAGAAATCTCCATACTGCTTTCCATATTGGCTGCACCAATTTGCAGTCCCACCAGCAGTGTATGAGTGTTCCTTTTTCCCCACATCCTCTCCAATACTTATTGTTGTTTGTCTTCATAATAGCTGCCATTTTAATTAGAGTGAGATGAAATCTTAGAGTGGTTTTGATTTGCATTACTCTAATTGCTAGTGATGATGAACATTGTTTTATATATTTGTTGATTGATTCTATATCATCTACTGAGAAGTGTCTGTTCAGGTCCTTAGCCCATTTATTGATTGGGTCATTTGGTTTTTTGGTGCTTAGCTTTTTTAGTTCTTTATATACCCTAGAGATCATTGTTCTATCTGATGTGTGAGGGGTAAAGATTTTCGCCCAAGATGTAGGCTCTCCAGATTCACCTCACAAATTGTTTCTTTTGCTGAGAAGAAACTTTTTAGTTTGAATCCATCCAATTTATTGATTCTTGATTTTAATTCTTGAACCACAGGAGTCTTATTAAGGAAGTTGGGACCTAATCCTACATGATGGAGATTAGGGCTTATTTTTTATTCCATTACACACAGGGTCTCTGGTTGTACTCCTAAATCCTTGATCTATTTTGAGTTGAGTTTTGTGCATGGTGAGAGATAGGGGCTTAATTTCATTTTGTTGCATATGGATTTCCAGGTTTCCCAGCACCATTTGTTGAAGAGGCTATCTTTTCTCCAATGCGTGTTTTTGGCACCTTTGTCTAATATAAGATAATTTAATTTTGTGGGTTAGTCTCTGTGTCCTCTAGTCTGTACCATCATTGGTCTACCCGTCTGTTTTGGTGCCAATACCATGCTGTTTTTGTTTATAGTTTAAGGTCTGGTATAGTGATGCCACCTGCTTCACTCTTCCTGCTAAGGATGCTTTAGCTATTCTGGGTCTCTTATTTTTCCAGATGAATTTCATGATTGCTTTTTCTGTTTCTATGAGGAATATCCTTGAAATTTTGATCAGAATTGCATTAAATCTGTATATTGCTTTTGGAAGTATGGTCATTTTGAAAATATTAATTCTGCCTATCCAAAAGCAAGGTAAATCTTTCCATCTTCTAAGATCTTCTTTGACTTCTTTCTTAGGGTTCTGTAATTTTCATTATATAGATCTTTCACCTTTTTCAATGATTCCCAAATGTTTTATTTATTTTGTTTGAGGCTATTGTATATGAGGTAGTTTTTCTCATTTCACTTTCTGAGAATTTGTCACTGATGTACAGAAATGCCTTTGAGTTATGGAAGTTGATTTTATATCCTGCTACTTTACTGAATTCATTTACTAGTTCTAGAAGTTTTCTGGTGGAACTTTTACCATCTTCTAGGTATAGAATCATATCAACAGCCAATAGTGCCAATTTGAGTTCTTCTTTTCCTATGAGTATCCCTTTAATTTCTTTCATCTAATTGCTCTGGCCAGTGTTTCAAGAACTATGTTAATTTTTCTCCATTTAGAATGATGTTGGCCTGGGCTTAGCATTGATAGTCTTTTTATTCTTGAGAAGCTGGTGTGAGCGCTCTGGGGTGGATCTCAGCTCCCGCGATAGTCTGTTGATCTCAAATTTATTTCATTATCTTTTTTTTTTTCTCACTCCCCCTCTCTACCTTTATTCCCCTTTTTCAAATATACTGAACTTCTATTCTTCCCCTCTGGCTATGCTTATTGTGTGTTAGCTTCCACATACCAGCAGAAACATTTGACCTTTGTTTTTTTTTGAGATTTTTTTTTTTTAACTTAGCATGATGGTCTCCAGATCTATCTGTATACTGGTGAATGTCATAAAGTCATTCTTCTTAATGGCTGAGTAGTACTCCATTGTTTATATATACCACATTGTCTTCATCCATTCATCTGTTGAAGACCCTCCTAGGTTTGCTTCATAACTTTGCTATTCTGGATTGTCGTGCTATAAACATTGATCGGGTTGCATCACTGCGGTATGCTGACTTTAAATCAGGAAAAAGGTCTTTGCTGATGTGATTAAGTTAAGGATCTTGACATGGAGATTTTCCTGCATTATCTGGGTTATGACATCCTTAATAAAATGGAGGGTAAGGCAGTTTGACACTTAAAGAAGTACTGCCCTCAATGTGAACAGAGTACTCTGAAGCAGAGATTGAAGTGAAGTAGCCAACCAGTCAAAATCAGCAGCCACCACAGACTCAAGAGGTAAGGAATGGTTTTCCCCCTAAACCTCACAAGGAGGACAGCTCTGACTATACCTTCGTGTTGGCTCAATGAAAATAGCTTCAAACCTCTCTATTCCCAAACCGAGAGATAATGACTTTTCATTATTTAAACCACCAAGTCTGTGCATCTGTTACTGTAACCACAGGGAAGTGACACAGGAGTGATTGTCACTGTTAAATTTTGCACAATTGAAAATGGACCTACTATACCTTAAATTAAAAAATGGAATTAGAAGATGTTACTTTGATTTTTCTGATACTGTTCCTCATGTTTACCTTTTGATGAATGTGGTGGCTAATTTTGGTTGTCAACTTGAGTGGACTGATACCTAGGAAGTTGGCAAAGCATTCTGTGTGTGTCAGGGAGGGTACTTTCAGACAAGAATGGCATGTAGCCAATGGCTAGCTGGGAAGACCCACCCTAAAAGGGGCAGCACCCTCTGATGACTGCAGGTGTGGGAGGAAGAAAGGGGAAGTGAGTTATCTTGTCCTCCAGTCCTCTAGTGTGGCCAGGTTTTTCTACTGTTGCCACTACGCACACTTGAATTCAAGTTCATCAGTCTTTGAAGGCACACTTACACTGGCAACTAATGAGGGGGATTTTAGTTCTTCGGTCTTGGACTAGGGCTGCATCCCCGACCTTTCCCTTGTTTTGAGGATTCCAGCTTCTTGTATGGAGTGGCTACCAATTTCTCAGTTTCTCCAAATTGCTGATGGATATTGTGAGGCTATGCAATACTAATCATGTGAACCAATCTAATAAATTCTCTCATGTATATTTTCTTGGTTCTGTTTCTCTGGAGAACACTGATTAATGAAGTATTGAGAATAATGGGTTGCTGCGGTTTTAATGTTTTATTGATCCAAAATATATGTTGAAGGGCTGGGGATGTGGCTCAAGCGGTAACATGCTCGCCTGGCATGCGTGCGGCCCGGGTTTGATCCTCAGCACCACATACAAACAGAGATGTTGTGTCTGCCGAAAACTAAAAAATAAATGTTAAAATTCTCTCTCTCTCTCTCTCTCTCTCTCTCTCTCTCTCTTTAAAAAAAAATATATGTTGAAATGAAATAACCGCGGAAAAGTTACTAAGAGGTGAAACATTCAATATGTGATTATGCCATGAAGTTTCTCCCTCAGTGATGGGATTTGCTTAGGTCCTCTGCCTTCACATATCCCAAAAAAGAAGGCCTTTGACAGACACCGACCTCTCATTCTTGAACTTCTAGAAGCTGCAACTGCAAATTAACAAATTTTGACTCATTATAAATTACCCATTCTCAAGTACTTTGTTATAGCAGCAAAAAATGGACTAAGAGGTCTTATAAGACGCTGGGACAATCACTAAAAGCTTAAGAGATAAAATTATGCATCAGTAAAACAAGGCCAAGAACAAGTTGTTCACCTTGAATTAAGAGGAAAAAAGGATATCCACTTCCCAAAGCAATTTCAGAATGAAAAAATATATAACATTGAAACATAAATGTGAGAATATACTTCCTCTGTATTTAAATCTGAGGGGTTAAAAATTCTGTATCATGTTTGTTTTATGAAAATATAAATTTAGTTCATAAACATTTATAAAATATAACTTGTGCATATTGTTTTATGTCACATATAGCACATCTTATATAATCTATGAAAATCATTTTAGTTTTCCATAGAAAAGGATATTGCATATATTTTCTACTTGAAGCAAATATAATAATTTCTAATGAGAAAAATTGCTATACATAGAAATAAGAACCTAAAACTTTTTGTGTCAAGAACATATCTATGGAGCTGGGATTGTGGCTTAGTGGTATAGCACTTGCCTAGTATGTGTGAGGCACTGGATTGTATCCTCAGCATCACATTGAAATTAATTAATTAATTAAAGTTAACAAAAAGAATATATTTATGTGTATTCATTCAAGTATCCTCCCTTAGAGAAATTTCTTGTTTATTTTTCTCTTTTCAAGGCTACAAAACAAGCCACTACTAAGACTGATAGAAAAACACTACATAAAGTATGAGATAGCCTGAGATTCTAACTCAGATTTGATACTTTTTTTAAAATTTATTTTTTAGTTTTGCATAACAGTAGAGTTTGTTTTGACATATTTGTACAAACATGGAGTGCATCTTACTCTAATTAGCTTTTCAGTCTTGTGGTCCTACATCACATAGAGATTTACTTTGGTGTATTTATATTTGTACATAGAAAAATTATGTCAGATTCCTTCCACTATCTTTCCAGTTCCTGTCCCCCTTTCCTTCATTCCCCTTTGTCGAATCCAGTGAATTTCTATTCTTCCCTCAAACCTTTGTTGTGTGTTAGCATACACATATCAGAACACTTGACCTTTGATTTTTTGGGGATTGGCTTATTTCTCTTAGCATAATAGTTTCCATATCCATCCATTTACTGGCAAAAATCATAATGTCGTTCTTTTTGTGTGTAAGTAATATTCCATTGTGCACATGTACCATATTTTCTTTCAGATTTGATACTTTCTCTTTACATGAAAACTTGGCAACCTTGATCTTTCAGAATTTCTATTGGAGATCTATAAAAATGATAATAGTTTTGTACTTGAAGGATTACAGAAATATCAAATTATTTTCAGAACTAATGGATTCTAAAAGATAAATATCATTGTAACAGACTACTAATATACTTGTATACCTGGACAATCATCTGTCAATTAATTATAAGGTAAGAAAATAACCATATGTCATTTTGAGTTAAATCACACATACCACATATTTTATTAAAAAAAATCTCTTTATTTGCAAAACAATAATGATTCTTCTTTGAGGAAATGAAACATGGCAATCTCAAACATTTTTCCTAAAAATACGCTAAGTAAAACGGTATTGCAAAACTATTTTTACCATTTTAATACGTTGTGACTGATATGATAGAATATAGATATAAATGCAAATCTTGTAACAAATCATTATTTAAATGCACCAAAAATCTCTGTATGTAATAATGGAATCTTGTTATGTCAAATGCTTTTCTTAATTCAATGAATAATTTGTTTTCAATGTCCTTGGGTCTGACAAGACTCTTACAGCAAACAGCACCGGGTAAAGCTTCTTCTTCCTTCAGCAGAGAATAAGCTTTCCCTCTTCAGAGAACAATCTTTCCCTGGGTAATATCTTGGTGTCCTCCCTTATCTATTCCGTGTCATTAATACATTTGCTAACTCTCAGTGAAGGCTTGAAATCCCCCTTTATTGCTTTTTGTTTCTCATCGCCAACATACTCATACTCAACATTTTACCTATTCGTCCGCATTGTATATTATCTGTGTTTTCTAAATAGAATACGATATTCAGAGACAAACTTAATTTTTTTTTTTTTTGTGGGGGAGGCTGTTGGTATATCTCAACAATCAGCACAAGACCCTGGTTACCTTTGCTTGTTTCAAGTCCAACAGAGTTGGCACACAAACAGCTTTGAATAAATAAGTGAACTCATGACTGAATACATAAGTGGAGAGAGTAGAAAGATTGAAGTTTAGCATAAAACATTTGGCTAGTAAACATCAAATAATAATTCTGCTATGCTTAGCTCAACTTAGGGTGATAAAGGTAAGAGTATTGTAAACATTAAAATGTTTTATAGTGTTTATAGTAACTCAGGTGTTTATAATAACTTCTATTCTCTTTCTTACATATGATATAGATACCAGATAATTTTTCTAAAATTAAAAAATAAGCAGATATATAAATTACAATAAAGTATAGAGAAAACAAAAATCTTTTACTGTCTTATATAAATACATGGATAATTCTTTAAGGAAACAAATGTATATTTTGAAATAATTATTGGATTTCCAACAATATAAATATTAACAACCAAGTCAATGTACATGGATAGGGATTAAATGGGATGAACATTATGGAAATTTTTATTTTGTGTTTGTGCCCTCGTTTTTCAATCTTTCCTTCTTTTTCTTTGGAAGACATACACTTTAATCTTGTTTCGCAGTTACCCTAGAAATTTTAGCATGAATCTTTAGCCTATTAATATCTAATATTAATTCCTATTTTAATTTCATACTATATATTTCAAAGAACTCATATAGAGATAAACGGAACTATGTTTAAAGACTCCATGAGATATTCCTTTTATTATTATTTTATATATTTCAGATTGATTTGGATTTACTCTCATTTTGAGCATTTATTTAAGATTTTTTTAAGTGTCAGTAAAATCAAACAAGCTTGATGATAACATATTAAGCTTATGAAATGAAAAAACTGGATTATTTTCCTTTTGTTTAATGTCTTTTTGTTTATTCATGGTTAACTTTTTTTGGCCTGAACAAATATCTTTATTTATTTTTTTAGGATATTTGATGGGTATGTAATTCTACAAGTTAGGTAGATTTTTTTTTTTCAGTATTTTGATACCACTCTTTCTACTGGCTTCTCATTTCCAGTATTACTACAGCAAAATCAACTGACCTTTGAATGAATATTTTTTAATGTTTTCAAGGCACTTCTTTCTCTCCCCTCTTGCTCTTTCTCTCCCTCTCACTTTGACAATGTTGTTTCAGGTTGCCTTTTTCTTTTGCTCTTAGATTCTTAGGTGTCTGGAATGTTTAAATTGTCATTTTCCAAAAATGTATAAAATTCTCACACTGAACTATTAAGTGGTTTTTTTACTACATTATTTCTCTCCCTTTCTTAAATCAATTAAATAAATGTTAAAATTTGTTACTGAGTATTCTGTTTCTCTTAACTATACTTCTTTACTTTTCAACCCTAATTTCAGATTATACTCTGAATAATTCTCAATGACCTATTTCTTAGTTGTCTTTCTAGCTATTTCTAGTTTTAAGTGTCTTTATCCATTGGATTCATGACCCTTGGTATTTTATTTTCCAGTACTAGAATAGAAAACAGAAATTTGGTACTTTTAGAATTCTTTTTTGCATGTTCTTTGAAAAATACAAGCAAGTTTTTTTTTTAATGTAGCCATAGAAATGAGAATATCTTCTCTATTGGATACATTCAAGGTATAATCTTTTAAAAATAATATTATCAATTGTGTTTTCTATGTCTCATGATGTCTTGTTTCCATAAGACCCTGGTAACCTTTGCTTATTTCAGGTCCTTTATTTTATTTTAAAATATGTTTTAATAGTTTTAATTAATAATGTGGTATGTTTTCTGATCCAGCAAACAATGTTTGTTATCCCCATAGATTGTTCACATGGTTTTGAAAATAAAACATTGGGAATAATATTTCTCACAATGATACCAAAAACGACTCATATTTCTCCATTAAGGACCTTGAATGCGCAGTGGTTTCATTAATGAGGTTCTAGGCATAAAGTTAGTTAGACGAGATCGAAATAAAAACACAAGACTCAATTACCTTAATTCTATTGCTAGGTCCGAGACAGCTCCCCTCTCTGGTTCGCTCCTCTAGCCGCCCAGCAGGGCAGCAGGGATTACTCAGGGCTAGCAGGAGAGAGAGAGCGAGCACGCCGGGGAGTAGCCTTTTATTAGGGAACCAGAGATTCAGGGGAGAATTCCATCCAATGAAGGTTGAGGGGGGGCTGCACTCCAAGGTCAGGGTCAGCGATTGGGTCCCCGGGGTCAGTGGTCAGGCACACCCCCACACGGATGGGCTCTCTCATCAGGAGAGGGACGGGAAAAACTTCGACATGTGCCAAAGTGCCTCAGACCCTCAACGGGAGGCACCCGATCACGTGTGAGAATGGCTCCCAACATATTCCCCCTTTTTTGTCTTAAAAATGAGGCGGTGGTTCATTCTCTGGAGTTCCTGGATTCTTGATTGAAAGACTCGCCATCCTATAGTTACAATACAAAAGAGAATTAACAGCAAAGAGAATAATCCAATAATGTACCAAGCGGAGTGTTTAAGAATATTTCCAGGATTGAATCCATTTAACTCCTTTAATATTTGGTTAGCCAAAGAAGAAGGATCTGAAAAATCAGCTTTATTATTTTGAATGTCTTGGATATGGTGATGAAGTTCCAGAATATCCAAGCTATTATTACTATTTTGCCAAATACCTAATAAATGGTTTTTAACCTTCTCCCAATCCCAGAGAGAAGCATTGTATTTGGCAGCTGTAACACATACATATTTATAATTAAGTTCTTTGATATTTGTACTGTGGACAAAAGCAAATCATTAAAAAATAAAGAAGATCATAAGTGACCTAGATTATTTGAGAAAACAGTGGCATGGAAACCAGTTAGAAGATTAATGTAATTGTCAGGTGCAAACTGCTAATGTGTTGGACTCACACCATGGCATAGGAAGGGGTGAGGAGAGAACAACTTCATCTAAATTAAGTCAGCAAGGTTTGTAACTGCCTGAACATATGTTGGAAGAGAGAACAAATTTAAAGATAATATTAGATTTTTAGTTAATGTGTAGGTTTCAGACTTAAGAACAGCAGGCTTGATGATAATATATTTGGTTTGTGTTTCTGCAAAATATGTAGTTTCAGATGTTCAGCAAATGGTGGAAAATAATGAACTAAAAAATGCAAAATGCAGTTACATGCAAGACCAGTGCATTTTAGAAACAAGTCAGTACGTAAAAAAAAAATAAAAATAAAAATAAAAACACATACAAGGCTGTATCCAGTTTGACAGTGTAATTAATAAATAAAAATTGAATTGATATTTTGTTTTAGAATACCTAAATAGGTTGGAATTTTTTTAAATGGAGTAACAATTATAATAACCAAGTTAGTGATTGCTTCTGAGTGGGAAATTAGTAAGGTGGGTTTTGGGGAAAGTATAGGTTCCATTGAATGGGCAATATTATATATATTGGGAAGGGGAGCTTCCTAAATATTGTTTTATTAAGATGATTAATAATAGTTTTTATAGCATATAAAAACCACATGTTTTAACATTATATAATTTATCTCCTAGGAAAATATTTCATCAGATTCAAATATTTAAATTGAAGCATAATATAAAAATGTAAATTTTACATAAAAGTACAGTATATGAAATTTTATTTAGAGGCAACAGAGAAGAAGATAAGGAAAATGATACAATATCCTAAAAATTCCAAGTTGCCATGGGTGACAACCAGAATCAATAAGTGAAGACATGAAGAATCTGGTGTACAGGAAGTAAATTTTATCTTGACGTGAAGTTAATAGAAATACAAGGGTCTGCAAAATAAAGCAGAAACATCAAGGTTTGAAAATGGGATGTTTGATTTTTAAACTAATAGGTATTCTTTTGGGCATATCAACTATATTACATGCTTTGAGTTTGAGGAAAGCGGTAAATAATTGGAAGAACTCCTGAACATAGTGATAAAGAATCCCATATTTATGAGAGTATTAGTCTTAGTAGGGCTGCCATAGTAAAGTAACACAAACTAGGTGGCTTAAATAATAGGAATTTATTTCTCATGGTTTTGGAGCCTGGCTGGAAGTTCAAGATCAAGATGCCAGAAGGGGTGGGATCCTATGAGGGCCTCTATCTTTGATTTGTAGATGGATGCTTTCTTACTGTCTCCACCCACCCTTTTCTCTTCTCAGTACACATACATATTGGTGTGCACATGACTCTGTTTTGTGTTTGTGCATCTTAATCTCTTCTTACAAGTATACCAGTTCAGTTGCATGAGGGCCTACCCCAATAGCTTCATTTAACTTAATTACCTCCTTAAATAACCCACTTCTAAATGTAGTCACAATCTGAGTTACTAGGGGTCAGAGTTTCAACATATGAGTTTTGGGGAAACACAACTCATCCCATATTAATGATCTTTTTTTTCAGATATGTCAAGACATCTCAGAAAACTCGCAAATGTCATGATACTTAAAGAGTATAAATAGTAACCTTTTAACTTCTCTTCTTTTTTTCCAACATGACCTGGTGACTCCTGTCTTGTACCAAGATCTTTGTTCTTACTATTGAATAGCATTCAGTGTATGTGGTTGGGCGTGAAGTGTGTGTTTAAAGCCAACTTTGACAGGTGCTCTGGAGTCTCCAGAAGATTACTTGGTAGTTCAGTACATTGAATCCAAGAAGAAATTGTACATCAATTACATTGTGATTTTAAAGCCTAAAAATACAGCACAATTGAGTCAAAATAACTTCCCATTGACATGTAAAGTATTGTGTAATGACAATCCAATTAAACTATCAGTGGAGAGAGTATTTATACCAACTTGGCTCAGATTATATAGAAATGCAATTTAATTTTGTTCAGAGCCTGAACAGGAAAAATAAATGTGATTAGAGATTAATGTGAATTAGCTGGTAATGTTCTTATACAGGAGGTGAGCCAGAAAGACCTGATCAAGAGCTGCAGAATATTTAATAATTATATAAGTATGTATATGAGTCCAGAGGTTAGAGCCTGGGGAGGCTCTTTCCCAAATAGCATGGACTTTCTGAATGTCACAGGAAGATTTGGTCCTGGATTCCATCTGGGTGTCATGTGTCAGTTGCTGAAATGAGAAATCTGAATGCTTGTAGAGAAGGCTTGGTACCTGAACAGGACTGATGGAGGAATGTGCAACATGACATGGTATTTTTAGGTACGTTGCATGTTAAAATTATATAGCTTTTTTTACATGCAAAGCCACCTTAAAGGATTTTATTATTCAGAGAAGAATGATTTTCTCTCCTCTTTCAGTTGAACTGTCATTTGAGTCTGAGAACTAATGCTGACCACTTGACAATATATTGGAACCTATAATCTAGTCTTCCTTTCTTTTCCATTATTTGTCGCTGTTATTTTTATCTTCTATATTATTTTTCAATGTGACCTTACTTGATTTATTTAATTCTTCTTTAAGTGCTCTTTCTGCATCCTGGTTTTCTCTCATCACATTATTTAGCACATTTATGTCCTATGATGCATAAAATATGGAAAATTACTAAGTGAGTATATATATATAAATTCTAGTTTATAAGAAAGACATATGCAAAAAGAGAAAAAACTGCACATTTGTAAGCATTATTAAGGAGTCTTCCAATTAAAACTGCTAAACAGAAAACAATCTCTGTACGTTTTCAAAAAGAATGTTTTTGATATATTGATGTATTGGTTTTCTTAGCTTTGTTCACATATGTTAATTTCCTGAAATCTTGCTGCTGCTCCACATCATATCCTGTGATCTATATTTTCTCCTTTCACATGCAGAACTGTTATGCAAGCCAAGTTTTATTATTTTCATTTTGTAAATTAGGGACTGAATTCTGGAAAGCTTAATTAATATGGCCTAGCTGACATGGCCAGACATGGTCTAACTGGAAAAAAGAAAAAACAAGTTTGGTAACCTGATTCCTACTTCTTTGGTTAGATTTTAAGGATTTAGCTTTACTTACTTATTTGGTATGTATTGAATCTTCATTAAATCAAATAATTGGGGCAAATTCAAATGCATCCATGAAATCGATCCTTTATTTTTGGTCCTTTAAAATTGTGAATTTATAGAGGTGAATTGACACGAATCAACCCACAGTATGTCCCCTTAACTCTCCATACCTCAAAAATAAATCTCCCCTTTAGAGCTTATTTGCTCAGGGATAAAGAAAAGAAGACAGGAAAACAAAACATTTTAAGCTGAAATTTTTCTGTCACTGTGTGTGTATTTTACACAGTTGAATTTTTCTAGGAAATAAAGCAACACATAGATAGATTTTGTATGTCTAGTGCCTAGGAAGGTGTTATAGATTTCTTACTAAATGCTTATTGGGTTGAATCAACACTAATAGGAAATCAAAAGAAGATAAGGAGGAGGAGGAGAAAAGGATGAGGAGGGAAAGATTTATGTGTATACATAAGATAATTGTTTCTAAATTCTGTAAATACAATGCAGAAAGCTGTCATGCTAAATGCAAAATGATGCTAATCACACCATCACCGGTGCTGTTTCTTGTTTTCAACTCAGCCAAGCAGCTTTCAAAGACACGAACAGCTTCCTGACTCTGAGGAATGAAGTGTGGAGCCAAACCTTCCCAAGCACAATGGTCTAATTACACTGAGCATCTGACAAACACCAGAGACTTCCTTACACTAACCGAGCAAATAGTCAGTAAATTCAAAGAGGGGAAGGAAAGGGTGCAGAGAGTGTGGGAGCAGAAAATGAAAGAAGCCCTGATCTCTACATAAGCCTCAGGGCTTTGTTGTTGTTGCTCTAACATACTGTAGAATTCACAACGTGCCTTCTTGGAGCCTTATATAGACATGGCACCGTTTCAAAAATAGCCTGTGCTTTTTTAGACCTTTAAAGACATCATCAATCATTGTCTTCTATGGTAATGCTTCAATTACCCAGGAGGAAAAAAAATACAGTAGCCATGGAAGTGACGTCCTGATGTGCTGAAAATCTCAACTAAAAAAGGGCAGTGTTTGCATATTAGCAATGTAAGCAGTGCAAGAACTCTGATGAACCATTAATAAGCCTCTCTCATGCTTTCTAAGTATTCAGGAAATGTGCCGCCTGACAGGCCAGATCTTTATAGGATTAGCTTAATGGTTTGTCACTTTCTGCATTGCTTGCTGCCCTTCTGCCTTTTCTATGCTGAACAATATTATAGTGAGCAATCTGTGTGGCCATACTAGTCCACTGTTTCACCACTATAAGCACCTCCATTTTAAGCACCTACAGTTCACCCATGTTAAATGACAGCCAGCAAAAATGAAGCCCTTGAGACATCACCCTCTACACAAATCACATTGCTTTCTTTTTTTACTGCCAAGGTGGTTTCAAATTGGCCACTCCCAAGTGATCACCCAGAATAATGATTACCCAGGGGTGCTGCACCCTGGACTCCACACCATTTGTATCTATGGGAACCAAACACATGCAGCATCAGCTTCGAGAGGCACACAGGTGCAGCTTGTTTGAACTCAGTTTATGCCAGGCTCCCAGATGGTAGCCAAGGAGTCACATGTGCTAGAAAAAAAAAAGCCATAGGACATACACATTTTTATCACAGTGAGATGCTTGTGTGTCCCTTCTGCAGAAAAAGAAAGAAAGAAAGAAAGAAAGAAAGAAAGAAAGAAAGAAAGAAAGAAAGAAAGAAAGAAAGAAAATATGTTTATTTTTAAAATAGCAATCTTTCTACAGCTCCTTATATGAACAGAATATGTTTAGTGTCCATGGGAAAGGTTAACTGTGGTTTTGAATTGAAAATGAATTGAAATATTGAGAGGACAGAGTTCATCTATTGATATTTTTATTGATATATTTGAGCGTACATACTAAATATATACAGAGCTATTACTTTCAATATGAAAGATTTCACACTGCAATAAGCCTGTAATTAGAGTTTTCAGATTATCATCTGTGACTGCTTTATGATAAGTACACCAATTCCCTTGAAATGTTTGAGGTGCTGACTGCCCGCACCACTGATTTTATGGAAGGTCCATAATCTGTGAATACCATTGAATTTAAACTTGCTTTATACACCATGCAAAACCCTAATATATGCCACCTCAAAATCACATTAGATCCTTACTCCTGAAGAGACATACACACATTATTTATGGCACTTCGGGGTTACTTTTCAATTGTTTCAATTTGCCTCAAGGGATTGGTAATGGGATAAAGAGCTTTTCACTACTCAGTCACATATTATGATCCTAGTTGGAGTCTGTAATGACCACTAATGCTTAGTTTGAGAATATTGTTGTCTGCAATCCATTTTCTCTTTGAACCTCATACATTTTAATCTGTATTTTGAAAATTACAAGAATCTATTTTTAGTAATAACCTTTGAACTTTAAGCATTGGCTGGAAAATTGTAAAATGATGAGTTACAATATTTTAGACCTTGATTTTTTTAAACTATAAAGTTAAAGAGTTAAACCACATCACACAGGCACATATATCATTAGAATTGTTTGATGAGACAAAGTTAACCA
Source organism: Urocitellus parryii (assembly GCF_045843805.1). Taxonomy (NCBI): domain Eukaryota; kingdom Metazoa; phylum Chordata; class Mammalia; order Rodentia; family Sciuridae; genus Urocitellus; species Urocitellus parryii. The sequence continues at coordinate 24,524,470 of NC_135538.1, forward strand.
CAGCTCAATATCTACCCCAGCACTTGAGCCATGAACAGTCATAATTCTGTACTAAAAGGTAAAATACTCTCTGCTATATACTAAAACTGGTTTTGAATAACATTTAAAGAAGCTCATATAGGGTCACTTGATGACTACTACCTCTAAAGAGCTTAAGATCTAAAAGTCAAGTGGCATCTATATAGAAATAGAGATTGATAGCTATAGCTTTGTAGCTATATATATATATATTTTTTTCTCTCTCTAGTCTCATTCTCTTATGAATTTGGGATTCATAAGCAAGGATCTGATGGTAGAAAATTCCAAGGGTCTATGAACACCATTAAATATTATACAAATAATCACATTTTAAGGTTTTCTAATGCTTTACAAAATGCATCTAAATTATTTTCACAAAGTTCACAAGCTTTCCTCTGAATCATTAGAAAGGGTGCTTTATGGCTAGATTCAATCTGAACAGAAAAGGGAACAATTTCTGACCAGTAGCCTATCTCTAGGAAAAGGCAACATTTTTAATACTAGACTAAGCATTTGCCAAGATACAACTGGCTGGTTGAAAAGTGATACAATATGGCTTCCATGGCATTGCATCTCTTCATTCCACATTCCACCTCAATCAGCACTGGCTATTAATGGAGGAGAGATCAGATGGAAGATTAAAGTGGGGGCAAAAGAAGATGAATGTTAAAAGAAGAAAAAAAAAGATTCCAGAGACAGGCACACATGGAAGATGCTCTAACACATAAAAAACACATCATAGAATATACAATTGATCTAATCTGATCTAGAAACTCAAAAATAAAAAAAAAATTATAAATTCCAAGTGATAAAGAACTGTGACTCACTGCTGCTACTTGTCTCATGCACCTCTGGGATGAGAAATGGACCTTCATCCAAACAAAGTGTTCTTCTCTTCATTACAGCAGGGGCTTACAACTCATTAGAGATATTCAGCTGCTGAGTCCCTAAGCATTCATTTTTAGATACAGGTTTGTGGGAGTGTGGTTAAGTAGAAGTGATCAAGGCAGGGAGATAAGAAAATAAAAGCAATCAGAGATCTGAAAGTCCTTATAAAAATGCGTGAGCAGATTTACCAGCTCATGACTCAGGGATATTGAATACAGATATTGAGGCTATAGTGAGTTTTTCACCCTAAAATGTGTTTATACTTTGCCTTGAATTACAGTCATTTTGAAATAGGTAACATTTTGAAAGAAATGATGGAAGCGATAGACATTACCTTAAAATGAACATACAAGTACACACATGCATGCGCGCGCGCGCACACACACACACACACACACACACACACTTCGTTTCCACTTAATTGCACTATTCCTCTTTCCCCCCACCCCTTTCCAACTACTATATAGGGTTTCCATGATTCCTGATTTGAGAAAATGGTAAACATTTCTCTACCAAATTCTCCAGTGTTAAAATAAACAGATTTATGTAAGTGTATCTATTTTGTTCTGCTGTTTAGTGGGCAGGTAATTTAATGGCTTATTGGTTTCAATGGAACAAAAATGTACTTGACTAATCATTTATTCAAACTAATTTTCTGGATAATAGTCATGAGTCAATTTTTAAATTGTAAATATTTTTAAAAATCCATTTAAAGCAAAATTAATTTCTTTATAAGTAAAGAGAGAGAAAAGGGGGATCTTTCCCTTGGTGCCAGGCATCTAGGAACACCTAATAAACTTTTAGAGGTGAGATGCATAGTACTGAACTGACAGAACCCACAAAGGTCAAGAAAGCCAGGATAATGGTTTTTCCAGGGTCATTTCCTATGCCAAATGTTCATCACCTGTTAGATTTTGTTTCTTTGGATTTATTGCCTAGTTTTGGGTAGATTGCTTTCTGAATCATCTTTTGATAATGAGAGAATTAGATTTGTTTCCTAGTTTAAATATTATCCATCTGTTTTGTGAAACAAATTGTATTAATTCACATTTCTCCCATTTGAAAATTAGATTTACTTTTTATTCTGCCATTAACAAATTAGTTATCTGAGAAAACTAAAAATCTACTTTACTGTCAGTTGAAGTTTCTGTTTTGAAGACAGAATGTGATCACTGGCATATTTGATCAAATACTTTTACCTCTTTGTTTTCATGAACATTTATGAAAGTAAAGAATACAAGTAGATAACTTGTATATTGCACTATTTAAAGAGAACATTTTTGCATTACTTATTAGATCCAATAGGAATGCACACATTTAACAAATTGAGGTATCTGAAATATTTTTTCTATATGTATGAGATATAATTTGAAAATATTATTGAGTAAATACCTGCAATGCCAGGCTTATGAAACAAGCAAACTTTACTATATTTTACTTTTAAAACTGGTTTTATTATGTTTGTAAGATGTTCAGTCTTTTTTTTTTTTTAAAGAGAGAGTGAGAGACAGTGAGAGAGAGGGAGAGAGAGAGAATTTTAATATTTATTTTTTAGTATTTGGCGGACACAACATCTTTGTTTGTATGTGGTGCTGAGGATCGAACCCAGGCCGCACGCATGCCAGGCGAGCGCACTACCGCTTGAGCCACATCCCCAGCCCCAGATGTTCAGTCTTAAGGCATAGTTTACCTAACCTGAGATATATAGACATAAATTATCTAGTGAATGAAGATTACGGTAGGCACTCTGGTTTGTCATACCAAATTCTGGAGATGGTTATTTTTACTCATTTTTTTTTTTTTTTTGCTTCCTGACTCTCCATAAGACAAACTTTATACTTATTTAAGTGCAGGTTCCCATCTCACACTCTACCAACAAGGCCATCTAAGAAATTATCTTCAAGCAAAGCTGATTTGTCTAGTATTTTAACAAACATAAATATTTATTGTTCAAATTACCAATAAACTGCAGAAGAAGTTGGCAATTGCCACATACCAAAGAAAGTACATCTTTTCCTGATAATTTTAATATTAAAAAATTTGTTCATCCATTTTTTTTCTAGAAGCAATCTATACACAGCCTATGTGGCATTATTCTTAAGCAGTATACTTAAGAGTAACCAACCTATCACAACTATAGCAGTGTTTGATTATATAGTTTATTCTTATTTACTGCATAAAGTATCATATTTACTATACTAAATATTAACTCTAAGTATTACCAACACTTCAGTGGAAATATCATTATCAGAAGCACAATTTGTTGGGTTTCATAAAAATAAAACTATTATATTCTAATAAGTTCTGAGTTCATGGGGCTTTCATAACATAAAATAATTTCATGAAAATCTATAATCCAGGATCATCTTTTTTGTGAATACACAAAACAGTAAGAAAAAATCATATAAGTCTACAATTGTATATTCACTGTTTTAAATCATGAGATATATTCTGAATTAAAGACACATTCTTATTTTTTTCCCTGTCCACTATTGGCTATGGTATTTGAATATGTAAGAAATACATTTATATTTAAGAATGTAATTCTTACATTTATATTTTTCTTCTTAATATGAAGGCATGTATGTTCAGTTATCTTGAAGGAAAAATTATCAAGGATTCCACTACCAGAGAGCAATTCTATACATTTAATTTGAAGCTTATGTCCATAAGATTAATCAGCTGAAAAATTTCCTAACTCAAAGGTTCCTCTCTATATATTTTAAAATTAATTTAACCTACTTTTATTTGGACAGGAGGTAGGCTAACACCCACAATTCTGATAAAAATTTACCTATTGGAACATCAGGTGAGCATACACATGTATTTATTATTTATTATTTTTAGTAGTAAAGACATCCACTGAACATAAAATAAATCAACACTGGTAACAAAGCTGATTTCTTTCTGATTTACAACTAGGAAAAAAACACAGGAAAGAATCCAATTAAATAATCAATGTACATAAGCTGTGAAAGAAATGAGCCGTGTTTCCCATTTTAAATCCTTCAAAGCAAAATTAGCTGAGGTAAAAAGCACTTTTCAAATATTTTAACTTCTTATTTTTTTTCTAAACTTGTCACAAGTGCAAAATTTTAGTGTTTATATAGTTTCTCCTCAGGATATTAAGCAATATCTTCAGAAGTACAGTTCATAGGAAAATAGATTTTTATACCTTCAAGGTGAAATAGAGACAAAGATGCTTACAGGGAATGTTGGCTATAGCATGGTGCTTAAAAACAATGGAGAACATTTATTAAGCTAATATTTAGAAATTTTCTAAACAGCATGCATTATGAAAGTTTGAAGTTCATCAACTAGGAAAACTTAAAATATGTTAACAACTGACAATATTATTTTAGCCATAGTCTTAATAAAAGTTGAAGACAATTCAGAAATTATTTCTCTAAGACATTATTAGAATTCTTTTAGGAGACCTCAAACCAAGGAGTGATTTTTTTAGTTCTGGAATTTTGAATTTTGGGAGAAATGAAAGAAGGTTGTATAAAATCTAGAACTCCATGAGAATTTATTTACATCTGCCTTCACCTTAGGAAGGTAAGAGAGTTTTCCAAGCAATTCTGGAATATCAGGTAGTTCCAATTACTAATAATTTGGAATGTGCTTTTAATGAAATGCATATTCTTGCATATAATTTAGAAATGGATTCAGTTAATTTGAACATTATATGTATGCATTTGTGTCATAATATTCAAATTAATGTTTCACATTTTATAACTTGTACTATTAAAAAAGAAATAATTCTAGTAAAATAATATTTATCTGCACATTGTTTGTTTATTTATTTATGGTACTGGGGATTGAATTCAGGGGCACTCAAACACTGAGCCACATCCCCACCCCTATTTTGTACTTTATTTGAGACAGGGTCTCACGGAGTTGCTAAGCACCTAGTCATTACAGAGGCTGGCTTCAAACTCTGTATCCTCCTCTCTCAGCTTCCAGAACTGCTGGTTTTATAGGCAAGCGCCAGTGCACCTGGCTTATTTTTTTAATTAAAGATTAAACCAATCATTTTATATTATGGTTACATTCACATTAATATCTGCCCACATTGATCTTGACAGTAATATGACCCTACACTGCATGAAGGCGTTCTTGAAATGCCAGAAATTTTATTTATCACAAATTATGTACATGGCCTCTTCCTCCAGCCAATTCATTCAATTTCATATATAACATGTACACACTCTGCAGAAAGCTGTGCTTCACACTTCTTAAAATAGAGTAACTTTTACCCGGTGAGTTTACTATTTTACACAAGAGGAAATTTATCTACCTCCTCCCTCTAAATGTAATGCAATGTAAATGTAAAAAGAAAATGCAATGCATCATTGAGTGCAAAACAAATAGCACAATAATTTGTTGAGAAGGAAAAAATATTTGTAAAGTATAGTATTTGATGTGATCCTTGTTTGACATTTTATATACAACGAAACATACAAATATTAAGTGTACATTTGAATATTTCCTGTCCACCTCTTTGTGTGATCACCAAGACGATCAGAATATGAAATATCTGCATCCTCATTCCTTTGCAGTCTATGCCATTACTCTCAGTGACAAACATTACATTGTGTTATTTTGAGTTTTGCTTATCCTTGAACTTGGCATAAATGTAATTTTATCATACACTAGGTGTGCTGTTACATCTTGGTTTGTTTTACTTCAAACCTTATGTCTGAAATTCTTCCATGTAATAGAATGTGTCAACAACTCCTTCTTCTAATTGCTGAATAGTGTTTTAAAATATTCTTCAATTGGAGGACATTTGGGTCCTTTCTATTTTGGAACTATCATGAAAAAATATTTCATTAATATTCTTCTATAAGTAGGTTTGTGTATATGAGTAATCATTTATTTATCTAGAGTGTATATATATTCTTAGAAGAAGTATTGTAGACTCACAAACTAGATATATGTAAATAATTTTCTAGTGGGTTAATCATTTCACACTCTTTCCCACAAGATATATGAATTCTGGTGGCTCTACATCATGACCCCATTTGGCATTGCTGGTGTTTAATTTTCACCTGTATAATATTCCCCTGTAATTTAAATTTGTATTTTTCTGATGACCAATACTGTTAAGTGTGTTTATATATCTGTAAGATATATTATTGAATCCTCTGTCAGAAAATAATTGCAAAAATACAGGCAAATATGGAGCATGGATAAATAGATGAATGGATAGATAGATGACAGATAATACAAGAAAAGAGATAAATGAGGACAATAACATTAGGGACACAAAAATCAAAAACTGTGAAATCCCCAAACACACACAAACACATACCCCATGATTAAAAAAAAAAAAACTATTAAACTGATAGTACTGCTTTTCAGATGTTGAAAGATTAAGAAATGCCTTTAAATTATAATAAAGTAAGCATTTTTCTTAAAAAGCCGTATATTTACTTGAGGAGGAGGATGACTGACAGATTTGTGGTTATTAGGAGTTGATAGGAGAAGAGTTATCTGAAATTTGATGGAAAGTTGTAACACAGATGTTTGACTAACTGCAAATAAGGAACTTAAACTGATGGATGTTGAAGATGTGTGTGTGTGTGTGTGTGTGTGTGTGTGTGTGTGTGTGTTGCATGTGTCTGTGTGTCTGTGTGTATTCTGTGCATTCATATTAGGCTCAGTTCAGCTAGGCCTACTTTTTCTTTCATTTCAGATAGAGTTTGTTACAGAAGAAATTGCACACAGACAAAGGCAAGATTTTTGTAATGCTCAAATTGCTCTGCAATATACCAAATGTTTTGGAACAAATCCATGTTTTCAGAACAAGCATTAGAACAGAACTGAGTGCATATTCCATTGAATATAATTTCCAAGACTGACAAGGAATCAACAAGAAAAAAAAACAAACTTGGGTTAATTGAGTTAACTGATATAAAATCTTTGGATACCTAAGTAAGGATTGGTAAATATTTTTTACATTGGTAAAGGGCAAGACAATAAATATATACATGAGTGCAGATCTTTACTGCAGTAGTGCTTCTAAAGTATTCATAGATAAGGTGATCATGAGTAAGTGCAAATGTGTTCAATAAAATATTACAAAAGTAGAGGGTAAGCAAAAGTTTTTAAATATTTGGATTTTTAAAAATTTTTATCTGTAGAGAGCTACAATTTTGGGAGGTATTAATAGAAAAATGTGTGTGTGTGTGTGTGTGTGTGTGTGTGTGTGTGTGTTACGAATAGTGGGATATTAAGCAAGTTAAAAAGGGATGGATGAGGGCTGGAAAAAGTCATTTTATATCTTTTTCATAAACTTTCCTAACCTGCTAACATGCCTCTGTGTAATACTAACAGTTTGCATTGTAGCTTTCAGTTTTCTCTGTGTATAGAAGTTTACTTTTGTTAGAACTAATAACTGATAATGATCGAGATAATACTAGGAAAAATAGTGACAGAAAAAGACGAATTTTTATGAAAGGTAATCAAAATTGTTTTTAAGGAAAAGCAAGAGAAGTTTTAATCTAAAATTAGTCTTGATTTGTCCAGAACATAAATGTGTATACTTAAACAAAAAACTTGAATGTGTTTAGCAAGTAGAGTGCTTGGGGAAATGTAATTTGGCTTTTCTTGATTTATGATACACGAGTCTGAAACAAGATTATGAAATATGTTAAAAAAATTTAGAAAAAATGTTCTTGTTATGAACTAATTTGCAAGATAATTATGTTAAAAATTAGAGAAAGTCATGAATCATTTATTGCAAGGAACTGTGCATCCAAATTTAGAATTTGTCTTTCTCTTGTTAAAGAGTAAATTGATCTTAGAAAGCTTGCTAAGACTGGTGAAAAGTATTCTTTGTATTCTGTGTAACATGTTTCTATCACAGACTCCACATCTTACCAAAATCATTTTCTTTATTAGGTTCTTGATTATTACAAACTATAATAATAAACTCTTTAATAAAAGTCTTACACTCATATTAACATTTTGCTTATTTTTAAATATGTTATTGGCACTGAGATTGAATATATAACCAAGATATTATTTCCCAGGTGTCCTTGAGCATACTTTAATCTAGCAGTCAATCTCCTGACAATTCTTTTGATTTTACCTTCTCAAGATTAGTAACAAAACATAAATAAATAAAAAAATTCATAATGTTTTTTACCTCAAAAAGTATATTTTATATTTCCCAGAAGACTTCAAGAAAAAATTAATATTTAAAATATTTTACTTTATAAAATAGAGATCATAGGAATATATTTACTTGATAGTCTCCATGTTTTGTCATTACCTCAACACTATTAAGATCTATATAGGAAGAACTTCTAACTTAGAATTCTCAGACTACTCAAGGTAATATTGTTAATATAAGTATTTCAGAGATTGTAGGTTTTATAGGAAAGATCTATACATTTGTTGATATCCATAACATACTTACATTTAGGCTAAACTTTTACCAAACACTTATAAGATAGATATATATTATCCTCCAACAGGGAAATGTACTCTCTTCCATCCTGATATATCATTTACTGCTATAATAAGTTAACCAAAGTCTTTGGTCTCATTTCCAGACAGGTTGCTACCTACATCTGATGCTAGCAGGACGGCCCTGCTGTAATGCAGATTGGAAGGTCAGGTGATCTCAGATAGAATGCAGATTGAGACAAAAGTATCTAATTTTATTAAGAATATATAAAACAACCTCACAAAATGTACTAGGGAACATTAAGTCGACCTACATAACTTTGTAAATGACTGATTACTGTATTATTAATGATGAAAGAAACTATAAATTAGAACTGGTGATGAAGTTGTTTCCAATAAGTGTATGAGTTACCAATTTTGGAAGCATTGTATATGTTTACTGGAATTGAATCAATAAATAAATGCATGGTGGATGGTTGGAAGTGGGTTTCTCACTGTTGAAGTAGAAGGTTAAAGATTATTAAGGCAGAAGTCTAAAATGTTCCAGGAGGTGATGGATTAGAGTTGGAGAAATCAATAGGAGTGAAGTTTACCTCCATATAAATCAAGATTGCTAGTATAGAAATATTTAATTTATGAATATGTACACGAGAGAGTATACACACAAATATTTTCTTGTTCTGTCAACTAATAGGGCAAAGCAGCAGCAATATTCAGTAGCTATGAACATAGCAATTGACCAAGTCTCCATTACTGACAATATTCTGCAATTCAAGGAATCAAGGGTCCTTGGATAAATGACTGATTTTAGAACTGGATCAGGAAATGTATAATGGGCTATGGATAAATCTATGGTGTCTAAAATTAAGAGAAGTTGTGAATAATATGCACAAATGCACAATGAAGAGGCTATGTCAAAGGAACAATGAACCTATTGTAAAGGTCCTAGTGGCCAAAGTTGTAACAAAAAGTAATCAAATGTTGAATTATAACTCAAAAAGTAAAACAAATGTAGATAATTCTATATAGATGAAAATATAATTGAATAAATCAGTACATGGAGGAGAACACACAAATTTATCATACAAAAGAAAAGTCCCAAATAATCCATGAAGATGTTCTGCCCTCAAGAAGGCTGCCCCAAAATTTCCTGTTATGGGCTTCCATTCAATGAACAATGTATAGTTTTGCAGTGAAAAACATGAGACACTACCTCAACTAGATTATCAAGGTCAACATGAAAAGTATTATGTAATATTAAGAGTATATACTCTTGATTTTGTTATATGTTGAGAATTGCACTTTTTCTCTGAGATCATTTATATATAAACTAATGACTCTCATGTACCTATGAGAAAAGTCATGTCTGGGGGATATTTTATAACAATTGGACCAAATCTCTCAATTGAACCAGTTGGCCTCAATTCTCACAAGGTCATCAGAAATAGAAAAGGTCAGACAAATCCATAGCCACAAGAATTCTAATTAGACTAAATGTTATAAGGATACTGGATATAATTCTGCAAAAGAACATTGGGCAACAACTTAGGACATCTGAGTAAAGTATGTGCATTATTTAGCTAATAATAATAATATATAAATATTGGTTCATTACTAATGTAAAATCAAATGTTAATAATAAGGAAAACTGAGTGTAGAATTTATGAGAATTCTGAATTATCTTCTCAAATTTGCTGTAGGTCTCAAATTTTCCTAAAATGAAAGTTTAGAATTTGATAAGACATGAAAAGAAAAATTCAATACCTCTTTTGTGCTAGTTGATAGAACAAATAGACACAAATTAGATTAAAGAGGTACTGTACACATGACCAAAATATCTAATCAATATTTATAAGAGAGTCCAAGAAGAACAGAATAAGTGTTCTCTTAAAAATCTCTGAAATATATACCAAGATATACTATACCCTGGTCCTAAAAATCATGCTTAATAAGTTTAGAGGATTTGAAATCATTTAAGTGTGTTTTCTGATTAGAATGGAACCAAACTAGAAAAATATTGTAGAAAAAACAAAAGCTTTGTCAATATTTTAAAACTAAGCATAATACTCAATAATCCCATGGATTGAACAAGTCTCAAGGACAACCTAAAATATATTGAGCTGAACAAAAATCAAAACATAGCATATCAATTTTTGCTTAATCCAACTAAAGCAAGAGAAGGAAATTAAAGGCACTAACTACTTAAATTACAAAGAAAGAAAAACAATGTGAATAATACTAACTTAGGATAAAAACTGCAAAATAAGTCCAAAACAGACAGAAGACTATAATAAAGATAGGAGTAGAAATCAATAAATCTGAAAATAGAAAAAGAATAAGTAAAATAAGTTAAAAATGTGTTCTTTGAAAACATAAATAAAATTGACACAACTTTAGCAAAACCGACAAAGAAAATGATGCAAATTACTAATAGAAATCATGAAAAATCTAATATCACTTCTAAATTTTCAGACATGAAAAGGATAACAAAAAGATATTATGATCACATTTATAGAGGTAAATTTGACAACTGATATGAAATGGACCAATTCCTCAGAAAACAGCTGACCCAACTCAATGAGCTGTTTTTGCATTTTTAGGGGAAAAAAATCTAGTTGTGTGGACATAAAGATAAGATAAAAATTGAATTTGTAACTTTAAAATGCCCCCAAAGAAATCATCATGCCCAGATAATTTCTTTAGAGAATTATATCGAACAATTAGAGTAGAATTCATATGAATTCTACACAATCTGTTCCATAAAATAGAAGAAGAATAATTTAATAATCTCTTATTATCCTGAACTCCAAACTATACAAAGAGGGTAGAAAAGACAAAACAATGTTCCCCCTGAATATCTACACAAAATTTATTAACCTTGTATTAATGAAAAAATCTCAGAAAAATGAAGATACATAGTTATATACCATGACCAAGTGAAGATTCTTCCAGAAATTAATAACTGAATAAGTGTTCTCTTAAAAATCTGTTCTACTGAAAAATAGTCAAAATAATCTACCATCTTAACAAAAAAAAAGGAAATACCCATTGATACAGAAAATTAATATGACAAAATTTGCCCCTTATTCATTAAAAGAACTCAAGGAAATTGAGAATAGAGAGGAATATAGTTAACTTATTAAAAACAACTACGAAACTCCTATACCTAGTAATGTACTTAATTATAAATGACTGAATACTTTCCCCTAATGTTGAAAGGCAAAAATGTTTTACTCTTTTCACACACCAATTAAACACAGTTTTCAACATTCCATCCAGTTCCATTTTGCAATCAAGTAAGTATAGGAAATGAAAGGACTCCAGATCTAAAAGAAAGAAATGAAATTATCACTATTTTAAGATGACATGAAGATTCTAAATAACAAAACAAAATTTAAAATTGCTAGAAGGAACAACTGAGCTAGGCAATCACAGCTTACAATATTAGTCTACAAGTAACAATTTTTATTTCAATGAACATGTGGACATAAGAATCAAAAAATGCAATATCCTTCACGGCCACTCAAAAGAATTGAAATATGTAGTCATAATTTTCTGTAAATTCACAAAAATGACACAAGAGATGAAAAGAGAAGCCACAGACTCATAGGAAATATCTTTAAATCATATATCTTCCAAAGGATAACTATCAAAAATATTCAAAAACAGCTGTGGCTGTGGTTCAGTGGTATAGCACACTTGTGAGGCACTGGGTTTGACTCTCAGCACCACATAAAAATAAATAAATGTCTATCAACAACTAAAAATATATTTTAAAAAAATATTCAAAGAACTAAAAAACTTAACAGGAAGAGATAAAAAAATTCAGTAAGAAATTGGGCAAAATAAATGAACAGACATTTTACTCAGTAGGACATGAAGTTGTCAAAAAGTACATAAAAAGATACTCATCATCATTATTCATTAGGCAGATTCAAATTTAAAACATAATTATGTTGTACCTGCTTGAGTTTCTCTAGTTATACACATTGACAATATGAAATAAAGATGCAGAGAAACTGCCACTCATACACTGTCCATGGAAATATAAAACAGTCCATCATTCTGGAAAACAGTTTGACAATGTCTTAATAAAATCACATATGCCAATACATAAGAGCCAGTAATTGCACTTTTGGACATTTACCCCAGAGCAATGAAAATCTGTATACATAAAACATGTACACAAATATGTTCATACTAGATTTGTTTGTAATGCCCTAGACTGTAAATAATCCAAGCTCCTTCAGTTGATAAATGATTAAATAAACTGTAGTACTTTCATACTATAAAACATTACTCAGCAATACAAAGAAACAATACACATGACGACTTAGACAAACCTCTAGAAAATTAATCTAGTCAAAAATCAATCTTTAAATGCTTACATATCTTATTTTTCATTTTATATAGCATTCCCGAAAAGACAAAATTGCAGAAATGGATGAAAAATTAGTGACCAGATGTTGAGCAGGGAACATTAGTGGGAGGGGCTTGATTGTTGCCATAAAAGATCAGTGTGCAGAGCTGGGCAGGCACAGTGGCACATGTCTAAAAGCCCAGTGGCAGGATTGTGTGTGAGTTCAAAGCCAGCTCCAGCCACTTAGGGAGGGCTAAGCAATTTAGTGAGACCTCCAATAAATAAATACATAAATAAATAAATACAGAAAGAAAGAAAGAAAGAAAGAAAGAAAGAAAGAAAGAAAGAAAGAAAGAAAGAAAGAAAGAAAGGTAGGTCAGGGGAGCTGGGGTGTGGCTCAGTTGTTAAGTACCCTTAGATTCAATCCTGATAACAAATAAATAAATAACACATAAAGCCAATGTGTGGGATAATTTGGAAGATGGAAAAGTTATGAATCTTGAGTTTATCAGTGTCCATATCCTGGTATTGATATTTTACTATAATGTTTCAGGATGCTATCATGGAGAAGGTGAAAGCAGAAAATGATGCACAGGATTTTTCTGCATTATTTCTTCCAGTTGTTTGGAAAATCTATGTTTATCTCAAATAAAAAAATAAAAGTAAAAGTAAAAAAGAATGCACAAGAAGCAATGGTAAAAGGACCTAAAGTAAATATCGAATATGAGATAATTAAATCACTTCAGAATCATTGTTATATTCAAAAGCAATATAACATATTTTAACAAAGTACTAATAATTTAAGCAAAAAAATGGGGAAAAATTAAAGATGGAGGAAAGATAACAGTGACAAAAATGTTATTTTTATGTCACTATTCAATAACTTACATCAAAGTAGCTGAAATCTCATGAAAACAATTAAGAGATAAAATTAATCTTTTTTCTTAACAATAGTAAGTTCTTTAGAACTTTTATTGTTGGAAAACAATAATATGAATTTATCATTCTCTTCAGCTATGCTTCAGATTGTTGTTTACTATCAATTTGAGTAAAATAAATTATAATTGTTAAATAACATTAGAGTATTATTGTAATTACCATAAAATTCATGTATTAGAAAAAATTTTAGTACTAATTTAATAAAATGCTTAGCCAGATTATTTGTAGATGCTTTAAAATTTAGTTATCATTGTTTGTTTATTATGCTTACTTTTACCTTCTTAATTTATATTAGCACACTTTGAAAGTTAAACACTGGGGATGTTCATTAAAATTACATTTAAAATTAATTAAAATATGCATTTCTATTATGTAATACTTATAAGGTGAATTGAAGTAGATTAATGATGTTAGTTGGAAATTTTATGTCTTTTTCCTACCAAATAGGTTCCATAAAATCAATAACATATATTCTCTAGATCATGAAAAAATATACCATACAATAGAATTTTAGCTTGACATAATTTTGCAATAACTTCGATTACCTGCCAAAATATCAATCATGATGCAAATAAATAAATCCAAAGTTATACTCATATCATGAAGTAGAACCATAACTTATGATTATCTTGCAGTGAATGTTCTTAAATTGTCCTCTGGTTTTCATTAAGTTCCACTGAGATATACCCCTACGGAGAGTAAAATATTACATATTAGCATTCTTTTAAACAAGAAAAAATGAGCATTTTCTGAGATAAATATTGTTTAATGAGTTATATCACATTGTTAAAACAAAAATATTTTACATATTACAAATTCATATTATTCAGAAAATAATGTGAACATATCTGTAGACATTGAAATCATTTTTCTCTACATTAAGAGTTAAATTTTCTAAAAAGTCTTTTTTAATACTTCTCAGAAGAAGATACACAATTGATGAACAAATAAATGAGAAAAATGTTCAATTTCTCTAGTAATTAGAGAAATGAAAATCAAAACTACTCTAAGATTTCCTCTCACTCCAGTCAGAATGGCAATTATCGAGAATACCAGCAATAATAAGTGTTGGTGAGGATGTGGGGAAAAAGGCACATTCATACATTGTTGGTGGCACTGCAAATTAGTGCAACCACTCTGGAAAACAGTATGAAGATTCCTTAGAAAACTTGGAATGGATCTACCATTTGACCCAGCTATCCCACTCCTTGGTCTATATCCAAAGGATATAAAATCAGCATACTATAGTGACACAACCACATCAATATTCATAGTAACTCAATTCACAGTACCTAAACTATGGAACGAACCTAGATGCCCTTCAACAGATGAATGGATAAAGAAAATGTGGTATATATACACAATGGAATTTTACTCAGCATCAAAAGAGAATAAAATTATGGCATTTGCAGGTAAATGGATGGAGTTGGAGAATATTCTGCTAAGTAAGCCAATCCCAAAATACCAAAGGCCGAATGTTCTCTCTGATAAGAGGATGCTGATCCAAAATGGGGGCGGGGAGAAATGGAAGAACTTTGGTTAGGCAAAGGGGAGGGAAGAATGTGGAGGGTACATGGGGGCAGGAAAGGTGGTCGAATGAGATGGACATCATTACCCTAGGTTCATGTATGACTGCACATATGGTGCAATTCTACATGGTGTACAACCAGAGAAATGAAAAGTTGTGCTCCATTTATGTACAATGGCTCCAAATGCATTCTGCTGTCATATATAACTAATCAGAGCAAATTTTTAAAAATCAAACATTTAAAAATAAATACATAAAAATAGGTCAATAATATTAGTTATTCTGAATCTGAAAATATTAATTGTGAAGCGCATATGCATGACTCAGAAGTGAGAGTATATCATGAAATGTTAAAAATCTGTTGGAATAAAATAGTCACATCAACCTATTTTTCTTTGATAGCTATAAGAACTAAAAGGATTTGGGGGCATCCCACAAGATGGACTTTGAAACCCAATGAGCATTGTCTAATGAACATGGAGCCTCTGCACCTACTCTTGTATGATTAATTTTGTGAACTCTAATTATGTATAACAGAAAATAAACACTAAAAGCAAAAAAAAGCCTTTAAAAATATATATAAATATATATAGATTTGATTTGGTGGTTTATAATGGAGTTTTAACTACTTTGATATACTTTTAAATACTGAAAGTTTTTCATGTAAACCATGTTAGAGATTTTTTCTTTTTTAATTGTGTATATCTTTTATAAAATAAAATTAATGAGAAATATAGAATATGAGAACATAGTTATTTTAGTTAAAATTTTCATTATTTATCTAGTCCCTGATAAATATTTATTTTTTAAGCCCACGTATTTTGCCATTATTTTTAATAGGTAAATGTTCACCTAAACATTTGATATTAATGTTTAAGATACAATGTTATCTTAACATTTAGTACATTTTAAATGTGGTTTAGTAACAACACAGTTATTGCTTATACTATTTAATATTCTTTACAATTCATTTATATGTAGTCAAATGGAAGTCTTTGTATCAACTTACTTGAAGGATTTGTGTGAAAATCTATTACTAAATAAACTTCTCATATGAGAATCATAATTATTTGCTTGTGTTTCTCTTGAAGATATCTATAGAGCACTTCAGAGGAGGCTGCAAAAGTAGTGAGTTGAAAAACAAATTCATTTGCAGCTTTATTTTCTTGATTATTTAACTTTTGCTCTTTTATTTGACTCTCTTCTAACATGGGGATAATAAACTTTTCTTACAGTGGCATATGATTTAAGAACCAAAAAAGATTCTTGTAAAAACTCTTAAAAATTATCTCAATATTAGTTAAAAGCTTACTTATGATGATAAGTCCCTGATATTGGCACCTGGGATACTAAATAAATTAAAAATAAATATGATTCTACCTGTTTTTTCACTTCATTGTTTATATTATTTCTCCTTTTAGGGGTATTTTCTTTTTTAGTACATGATCAAATATGCTAGCAGGTCAATTTTTTATAGAGGTAAATTCTGTACTACAGAACCAGAAATGCAATTTTGTAATGAATATGATTTTTGTTTAGTAATTTTACCCTTTATTTCTTAATCTACCCAAAGTTTTAACAAACTTTATAAAACTTGCAGGTGTAGCAATGAAA
Organism: Urocitellus parryii; assembly: GCF_045843805.1. Classification (NCBI taxonomy): domain Eukaryota; kingdom Metazoa; phylum Chordata; class Mammalia; order Rodentia; family Sciuridae; genus Urocitellus; species Urocitellus parryii. The sequence goes on from NC_135538.1 coordinate 24,541,236, forward strand.
ATGCCATTTTATCACATTTGGAATTAGATTGTTGTAACAAGAGGAAATGAACAATGAAGTAGAAATCAATATCAATCACCAAATCTTTCAGAATTTACATGAAATTATACTCATCTAAAGTCATTAGTTTACTGATCAGTTCTTATTTATTTATTTTTGTTTAATTTCACTTGAGAGAAAACTAGAATTGAAAAATTAGCCAATGTTCAGTTCTACAATTGAGTTCAAAGAAGTAAGAATAGTGAATTATTCATAATGTAAAGAGGAGTTTCTGCAAGGAAAAATTATAATTAAGTTTCTGAATCTCTAGTACCTACAGAGTATATAAATATTACATGCAACAAAAGGGCAAATCTTATCTAAGAGATGCCAATGCATCTTTTGGATACAAAATACCTGTAGGTCAAAGCATTCATTTAAAATGAATGTTTTTCTTTCTCAACAAAATACTGAAAAGACTGATACCATCACTTGCACTTTTAAGCATCATTATCAGTTGAAATCCAACATAAATTAGATTTGCAGTAACAGGTAAAGCACTGTGGTTAAGTCTAACATGTTACACCATACACATTTTCAAAGAACATTAAAAGTTCCCCAATAAACAATTTTAACAATTCTGGTGTCTGATAATCTGTTTCACTGATTTTCTATGTTTTCTTGATCTTCTGAACTAATATAACATTTTTTTCTTGTAACCATGCATCTACTTATTGATTATAAGTAAAAAGTAATTGAATTATCTGTATAATTTTAAATTACACAGGTCTTTGTCCTCAAGAAGTTTGTGACTCAGAGAGACAAAATTTATTAATTTTTAATTTTTTAAAATTATTTGGTACAAAGGATTAAACCCAGGGGTGCTTTACCACTGAAACACATTCTCAGCCCTTTTTTATTTTTTATTTTGAGACAGGATGTCTTTAAGTCAATTAAATCCTCACTAAATTGCTGAGGCTGACCTTAACCTTGAAATTCTCCTGCGTCAGCCTCCAGAGCTCTTGGGATTATAGGCACATGCAAGAGATAGATAATTTAAAAAGGTAATAATGAGACATGCAACAGATGCATAGATATCTGGGCAAAGATCCATGGAATTACAGAGAAAAACAAATTGTAAAAGCTTTGGTGGTCAATGTTACCTAAACACAGTGTAAATTTTTCAATATTTAAGAAATTAGTCAACAGTGTAACTAAAACTGCATGTATGTTTGTGTGTAGGTGTGTGATATAGAGTGAATGTACTCTATCCAGCAAGTGGCCATCTTTCTTGGCCACTTGTGTTGGCCTGAGTTACTGACTCTACTATAAAAGATTTCATTATCCCTTTAGATGTGTGCATTTCTTCCCAACTTATCTATTTTGATTTATTTTCTCTTGCTATAAGAAAATATCCAAAATTAGAGAATTTACAGAGAGAGAGAGAGAGAGAGATAGGGAGGGAGACAGAGAGAGAGATTTTGAGTTGCACTTCTGGATCCTGAGTAATTCAAGATTGTATATCCATATCTGGCCAGTTCTCCCAACACCCTTGTGCTGCCTCAATTCATGGAGGAAAGTAGAAGGTCAACCAAACACTGTGGAAGAACGCAAAAAGACCTAACTTCTAAGATAGCTAACTAATCCCATAATAGAGGCATTAATCCATTTGCCTCCAAAACCAAAAAGCCTCCTCCTGGACCCATCTCCCAACACCTCTGCATTGGGGACCCCACTTCCATATGAGTTCTGGTATGGAGAGACTATATTCAAACCACAGAATTTCCCATAGCCAGTTTATAATATTCTGATACTTCAACTGTCTGCAGCAAAATCCTTTAAAGAAAGATGTCTAATGCTTTCCTTCAGAATATCAGGCATCACAGCTCTCTGTGGGCTTTTTATCCAGAAAGTCGTTTTGGCTCTAAAGTAGACAGTATCCCTGTTCCTGTGCACTGCCTGCTGGCCTCACCTCATAAATCAATGTATAATTTTATTCTTTTTCTTGCAGGTATTATCTCTATCTAAAACTATACTATACCCTAGTGATTCTCCTCTTCACTTAGTTTTTAAGTAGTTTTTCACTTAGTTTTATGAGCACAGGAGAATAACTTAAGATCACAGTCTCATTTGTAACCAAAGATAGGACCTCTCTCTCATTTCACAAGGTCATTTCATGAGAGAAGGAGATGATTAAATGGACCTTATTGTAAAATTATATTACATTTCTAAAGGAAAAAAAAGTGGGATGGTTTATTAATCTTCTCACCTAAAGTTCAGGAAAAGCACTTTAGTATTAGTGTCAAATGCCTTTATATTAAATATGACCATGCATATTTTATGAAGTGTTGTATCAGTAGATCAAAGACTACAATATAAAAACATTACAAAGATATCCATTCTAAATTAACACAGAAGAGAGAAATAAGATGGTCTATTTGAACATGATGAGGCAGTCCACAGGGTTTTCTGTCTGACATCTTCAGAGGTCTTCATAGGGGAAATTATGGCAAATCATGAACCCTGCAGTGTAAAAACGAAAAACCAACCAAGAGCAGCCAAGGAAGAAAACTGCAGTCATATTACCCCAACAATACTGAATAAAGTAAAAGCCAGGGTTTAAAGCACATTAAACTATGAGAGAGGTAACAACTTGTCTCAATAAAATACAGATGCAGGATGTCTGGTAAAAATTGGGTAAGTAGAAGCATATTTACTCTATTATTCTCTATGGGATACACTAAAAACAAGACCAATAGAAACTACATTTTTTAAAAAAAATAATAAAACATGTAAAAGTTTTCCTGAAAGAAAGTCAAAACATAAATAACCCTCTTTTCAATATAAATTGTCAATGTTATGAAAATGTTTATGTACTATAAGCTATTATTAAATTCAATGAATTTGTCATGAAAATTCAAATCAATTGTATAACTCTTTTTGCAAATGATTCTTATATTTCATCTGGAAAAAGAAACAAAACACAAAAAACAACAGAAGATAATCTGAAAAGAAAGATTAGGCCAAACGTTTGTCCAATCTACCATCACTGGCTCTCCCCAATAGTATTTCTTAAAAACAAACAAACAAACACAAAAAACCCTTGTAGCTCATCTCATATCTCATCTTTGCTCTTTCTTGGTCTCTCAGCAACCTATTCCACTACCATACCACAACTGGACTGTGAACATTAGAGTAGGGATGCAAAAATGTTCATCATGCATTAATAAGAAAAACAGAAAGGTGGAATACAGTAAGTGTAACATGATTTTTATGAGAAATACATACCTGTGCATACACACATGCACACACACACACACACACACACATACACATACACACACACACACATATCCAGAGGCTAATCTTGGTGTGTTTTCCAGGAGTCAAAATTCAAGTGTTATCCTTCAAAAACCAAGCAAGTGCTATCAATGTCTATGGAAGCTAAATTAAAGAATAGGAAGTGGTAGCTGTGAATTGTGGAATTGATTTCATACCTAAATGCATTCAAATTCAATTTTCAAAAGTTTAAAATATCATGTTGCCTAAATTCAACAGTGATTTGCCTAGTAGGGGAGTCCTGGTACAGATCTTCATATTCAGTTAGAATTACTACAAGTCAAATGAAAAATGTTTAAGAGAGACAAATACTTCAAAGTGAAGGTAAGATGGCCAAAGTTAACTGCAATTTATATTTTATACTTTTCTGTGCAAAAGTAGACTTTTTTATCATGAGCATATATTGTCTTTTTCTAAAGAGACTAGTACAAATAAAATTGTAAAATAAACTAATAAAGTTTCTTTGCTAGTATCTAAAATACAGCATATATTTTAAAAATAGAGAATATTTACCTCAAGACATGCATAACTGCATATATTTTCTGCATGTTCTGCTAAAATTTAGATTATAATGTTTCGTATGACATGTAAACTTTCCATATTACATGACTTTATACATATACTTGAAATGTGGTGGTGATTAACTTGGAATATTCATCCCTCTGCAGTCCTTGATTTCTGCTACACATGTATTCATTCTTCTCAAACTTGGTCAAGACACTTCCTTAGTTTCCCATCCCCCATGGTGAATGATGGTGCTGAATTGCTCCCTCTCCTGCAGCACTTCCTTCTCCTGCATATTTTGATCCTGTGTGTATCACAAGGAGTTAGTTAGCATTTCAGTCCAAAAGTTCCTTGAGAGCAGAATTAATACCTTATTTTCCTTAGTAAGAACTGTGCTGTGCAGAATGCCACAAACAAAATTGTTTTGTCACAAATTTTATTCAAATGAAGTGAGATTAAAAACATTTTATTTCAGGACCAGTCTGTAAATCAATCCTAGAGCCTAGGAAGAGGGCAAAAGCTGCTGTTTTACTGAGGGATTAGGATGGTATTTCTTAAGCACTGGATATGTATTGTCTCATTTAAAACTTCCACAAACCCTATAGATCATTTTTCAGCTTATATACCAGATTAATAACTCAAGTGTCTGAGTTATTAAATTTCTTGGCCAAGTTCTATGATATAGAACTTTTTATGATATCATGGGTTAAGATTTGAGCCCAGAATAAACACTATCCGGAAATTAATCTGAGACTCAAGAAAACGTAAACTGAAAATAATGCTTATTATATCATTTTATGTTTAAAAAAATGATGGAAGGAGTGTTTTCCTCAATTGTAGGAAAATGAAGATTTTGAAGTAATAAAATTGGAAAAGGGACAAAGAAGAAAAGACATTTAGGTGATTAAAAAACAAGTAAAAAAAAAAAACCTCAATGAGTAAAAATGAATGTGGTTCATAAGGTGATGTATGAAATGTCTCAGCACCATAAAATCTACTATATTAATTAATTAATTATTGGGATATATAGTGGAATATAATTATTGGAATATATATTAGAATTATATATATGTATGTGTGTGTGTATATATATACACACACACACATTATAGTTTGCTCCAGAAGGGAATATAAAAAGATTAGCAAACTGGATTGTTGACTGGAATATTTTTTTTTTATTGTTGGTCGTTCAAAACATTACATAGTTCTTAATACATCATATTTCACTGTTTGATTCAACTGGGTTATGGAATATTTTTAAATATAAAGGGAAATAAATCCAAAAGGACTAAAGAGATACAAAATTATACTTTTCAAGGAAGAGCATCACAGGAGCCCCACAATAGAAATCAATGTGGACAGTTTATAAATATTACTTATTAAAAAATGAAACCTTTAAAGGATCATAGAAAATCAAATGTCCTAAGGCAAGTTGAATCAGAAAGTAATTTAGTAATTTAATTCTAATATCAGAAAAAGAAGAAAAGACTTGAAAAATTGGTTTCATTACAGAGCTTTAAATATCAGAAATACGTATTTTAAATCAATGGAAGTGTACAAATAAAAATCTGAGGCCTTATGCTTGTCTGAAAAATGTAGGTAAAATGAAGGAATAGTTTTTAATCTTCATGGGATCACTAAAATTAAAAGTCTCATTGAATCACAATTCTCTTAGGTTTTCAAAAAGAATGCATAATATTTTCCAGAATAGGAATTCATAAACTTGAATTGGAATCAGGGAATTCTTCTCCCTGTTCTAAATAGGGTTACAACTACATCTTCTCTGTCCATAATCATCTCAATTGGATGGTTATTGTCAATTGTGAGGTAGGCAAAAACTTCATTGCCACGAGCTGCTCATTGTAAATATAAAGACATATAAAAGAAAACTTGGAATATCACTAAGATGTGTTCCTCAGTATGCTTATTTGAGAAGAAAGCATCTCCCAAGAAAGGCAACACTCTATACTAAATGACCTGCCCAGGGCCTTATGGCTCTTGGTCTCCAAGCTGTTTAGCAGACTGTGTCAAAAAAATTACTTGTTTCAGTCCAATTTCTCTCAATTCAATAAGCCCTAAGCCTCTCAAAACAAAGTAAAGTTAAAATGATTTTCAATTGCTTTGGACTAGAATGTGTCAGGCCTACATTTCATGGACATCAATGGAACAAAGCACTCACCCTTAAACCTTTCTCCTTTTCTCATTAATCAAAATTCCAATGAGCTGATTTCTTTTTTTGTTTCTAATCTAGAGGAGAACTTATGAGAAATGGGATTTTTCTGACTCATGATTTTCAGCTAAGTACTCTGGAGATATATTCCAGAGAAAAACAACACAGCTAATCATCCCACTTAACTCTAAATAATACGTCCTTGATTACAGATGGTGTTCCAGAAATCTGGCAATCAAGATGCTTGAGAGAAATGAGAGTGTGGCTTTCTGCTCTGGACTCTCTTTCTTGGTGAATGACTGTTCTTACTCTGGTTTATTTAGTCACACATCCTAATATAAGTTCATTGTGTCAGAAAGGTAAAATCACAAGAATTAACGATGGAGGATTTCACTTACTCAGCCGCCTGTCGCCACCTGTCAACTTTCTACCCATTCATCACCTAGCCTGTCACACTTGACATAAGCTTCTGAAGGGCTGGGCGAAGGGAAAGCAGGAGAGGCTGGATAAATGTCTTCATGACCATCTTTAGCAATGTCAGTAGCTCGGCCCTCTCGGTATTTTAGATTTGCCTGTGACAGCTTTTCCACTAGCGCCGAAGCTGCATTCCAAATTGATGTTTGTGGCGGCTTGGATTCTAGGCTAGAGCCATGCCTAAGGCAAGCCAAATTCTACAGTTTGATACCAGTAAACAATATGATCTATCTTTGTGTTTATGTGGATTTGCTGGAGTGGAATGAGGGAAGGATAACTTCAAATGACAGTTGCCACAGGTGATTAATTTTTTTTTGTCTTTTACAGATTTATTCTGCCTGCTCTAATTTAAATTGGTGTTCATAATGATCCTTTCATTTGGCATAAAAGCTGAAGAGATGCTTTCACTCATGAAACAAATGAACAGGCAAGATGCCATGCACAAAGATGACAACCAAGGCTCCCTATAAAAATGGTCCTGTTATGTGTTTCCTCTTTATTGATGCTCACCTGACCAGCCCATTTCTGAGCAGGAAGTGCAATTGCAATGCACCTCTGAAACTAGAAGTGGGAGGAAAGGGATGCTCCTGAGAGTTAGGGATGGAGAGGGGTAGCCTGGGGGCTTCAGGCAAAGAGCCTAAGCTGAGCCCAGAGGACAGAAAACATATTGGAATCAGGGAAAAGTAAATTAACATCATTGTGGCTCAGTGAACTAAGGAAACAATGAATGAAGACTACTAGAAAGGGAGAGCGTAAAGATAGGACAATGCATATGAGAATATTTTAAAAGTTATAAGGCACTGTTCAAGAATTAGTTAAATGTTACTTATAATTCTCTCATATCAAAGAGAACCCAAATGACTGATAATTGAGCCTTTAACATTGACCTTGGGAATCAGAGAGAATACAAAATCTCATATTAACTCTGCTCTGCTTTGTATGGTCTAATCTTAGTCATCCTTTAGGTTTCCATTTTGGGATATATGTAAACATAAAGCAGTAGTATTAGTATATATCAAAATATTTAAGAAACATAAATTTAGAAAAGTTGGTGGCATAGAAATGAGCAACATTTGAAAGTAATTTCAAACTTCCCATGGGGGGAAAAAAAGGAAAGAAAGAAAGAAAATAGTACAATGCTAAATAAAGTCTTTCAAGTATGATGACTGCCCAAACCACAATTCATTTTTATGAGCTATGGAATAATAAATTGTTTTTCCTTTAAATGAACAAAAAATCTTCTCATATTACTAATTTTATTGCAGAAATAGCCTTAGAATTTATGATTACAATAGAAAACACAGAATTTTTCACTTTGTTCTTACTCAGTCAATAGTCAGGGGCTGTACTGTGATTACCTGACATACATTCAAACAAATGTGAGCTCCCACATTGATCTATTGCTCTCCGGGGAGCAAAGCTCTCAGAAGCTCTGTTTCTAAATAACAAGGTGAGGGTGAGCTGATACAAACTTCCTTTGAAAGAAAATGTCAGCTATGAAATAGAAAAACAACAGAATTCCTTAGCCTTCTTTAAAAGATACACAGGCTTGAATTTTCTAAAGTATGTCCTATAGATAAATACTTTAAGAAAGTCAGATGAGGAGATATACACAGATGCTAACTACCCAATCAATTCTCCCAGGAACAGAAATATGGATAATTCTAACATGTATCCAAAAAATATTTAAGATTTGCAATCCAAAGCTGAGCAATGACTTCTTTGTTCTAATCAGACAGTACCTTCTCTGTTCCCTGAGGCAATGCCTGACATTTATTCAATTGGTAGAAACCTACAAATGAAAGGCATATAGGAAATAAAACATAAATCAATTATTTTATATTCCCTAAAACATTATCCATCTTACACCTTATAACATATTAGCTAGACAAACATTTTAGCTTATGAACTATCTACATCCAGCTTGTCATTTGTCCAAGCCATCAGCATACATTCAATACACGGAATTGGGTTTTCAAAGCCCTTCTGATCATGAGTCTAGTTTTAAAATTGTTAATGACTTCCCCTGTGTGTTCACGTACGTGCGCGCACGTGTACACACACACACACACACACACACACACACAAAACCTTTGTTTGGTACATTCTAATATCATAGCAAATTTTTAATCTATAGTTTTTATTCATTTCCCATTTAGTCTCTATTAAGTCCACAATCCAGTTAGACAAAAAACAACTCATTTTCTTCCTAACACTCCTTGGATTTTGTTTCTCTGTTCCCACTACTTTCTTTGCCTAGAATGTTCTTGCTCTTCTTCCAGCTCTGTCTCATTGAAATTTTACTTACCCTTCAAGTTCTATGTCAAAGATCACTCACTTATTTTTCTGCATGAAAATCATTTCCCAGACCAATATATTAAAAAAATAATGTTTTGTCAGTTTTTTCATCATTGTGACCAAAATACTTGATGAGAACACTGTAGAGGAAGGAAAGTTTTATTTGGGGCTCAGGTTTCAGAGGGCTCAGTCCATAGATGGCCATCTCCATACCTCTGGGTCCAAGCTAAGGCAGAGTATCATGGCAGAGAAAGCATCTCAGGATATGGCAATCAGGCAGCAGAAAAAGCACTCTAACCACCAGGGACAAAGTACAAACCCCTAAGGCATGCCCCCAGTGATCCAGCTCTTCTAGCCTTCTCCCTGCCTATACTGACAGTTAGTGCCCAGTTCATTCATATGAGTGGATTAATACCCTGCTTAGATTAAACCTCTCCTAGGTTAGATTAAACCTTCTAAACTTTCTTGAATTGTCCTACACATGAGCTTTTGGGGGGACACTTATCTGTAAACCATAACAACACCTAAGAAGACTCAAGGATATGTTCAAACTTAGCAATGGTTTTCAGTACTAGAAGGCAAACTGCAATCAGAATCTGTGAAGGGTTTTCACTGCTTACAGATATACAAACCTCAAGTGCCATTCCACATTGGCAAAGAATGTTTGCTTGTTTGTTATCATATGAGGAATGGCATTCTCCAGAGCCTGCAGAAACCAGGAGTTGGCACCTTCCCTACTTAAGGCCCAGATTCTTAACTCCATGGGCTTCCAGTGCATTTTATTAATTTTTAAACAGCCAATTCTATTAAGTTTTTAATGGCCAAATATTTTCATTGCATTTCATTTTCTTAAGTGGATTACCATTCCTGGAAAATTGAGGGCTCAGGAAGTCAGAGGGATAGGTGATGAAGCAAAGATTTTGCAGCAATATTATCCAAATAAGACAGTGTTTGTAGGAGGGTTAACAGGCACAAGAATTTGGAGCAGTTTACCTATAGATGAACAAAATGATATAATCACTTGGTTAGAGTTTTAGACAGAGATGATTGCAAATAAGGGGGGGGGAATCACACACACACACACACACACACACACAAACTTTCAATTGAGCATAAAAGCATTAAATGAGTATTTGTGAAAACAACGAAAATTGAACCTGGAGCTATGTATATTAACCTACTTCTCAGGTATAGATCTGAAAAAGAAAACTAAAGCATAATAAATATTCAAGTGCAGGTGTCTGTGGTTCTGTTTCTTTTTAACTACATCATAAAAATACTTTAGCTTTGTTTTTGAGAATCAAGGACATTGTTTGAAATAAATTTTATGCAACTTTATTTTTGCTTACTATCTAGGTTTTATAATATGTGTTATAGTGCAAAATTGATGCTCATGTTTGATACGGTGAGCCTTACTGCATTTTGACTGAAATTTTCTGACAACCCTCCCAAAGTGAGTTGAATGGTGAATAGGATATGACTCATTTTCTAAATTTTTGTTTTCATCAAATCTAAAAAGAATTTTTCTGTTTTAAAGAAAATTTAAGAAGAAAAGATCTTGAATGACATCTATGAAAATACGGAACATTCAGTAAAATTATGTTGCAAACATTTTGGATGTGTCCAGCTTTAAGCTGTAGGAAAATATTTGAAAAATATAAAAACATTAGTCCTGAAAGCAGACATCTGTGACACATGACTAGCATTTATTCTAAATTGTACAAGTTATTTTGAATAACTAAAGCAATTGTAGTCCATTCAAAAGATGCTTTGGAATAAGATGTTCTGAAATAAGACAACAGAGTCCAATATCATTCCAAGAAAATTAATAGATTGTCTAGTAAAGGGAGATTTCAGTAAATACTAGGAAACATAAAATATTAGTATAAGAAAGGGACACATAAAAATGGATATTTAAATGAGCTATAAAAGGTAAATCCCAAAAGCTTTTAAGGGAAAGAAAAAAAAAACTTCCAAAGCATAAAAATCTGAACAGCAATCAGTGGAACTAACTGCTGAGATTCTAATAAAATAATTGATAAAATTAGGTACCATCATGGCATCTGGGGAACTGTTTTGTCAGGGATATATGACTAGCTTTAGGTTAAGAATCAATAGCCACTTTTTTAAACAAAGAAGTATAAACACAAATGTTCCTTTGAAAGCAGTGCCAGTATATGCCTTATTTAATGTTTTTACAAATGATTTAGAGGAAAAAGAGAAAAAACTAATGTCAAAATTTGTGGGAGACTTTTCTGTGTAACATCAACATGGTTAAAGCTAAATCCTCAGGAATATTTTGTAATATGACCTATAAATAACAAATTAATTTTAATTGGCAGCACTGCATTTATTCTGGACCTAAAGTACTTGTGTGTGTGTGTGTGTGTGTGTGTGTGTGTGTGTGTCTGTCTGTCTGTCTGTGTATTGTTTTTCCTTCAAAACTTCAGGCAACTAAAATTTCCAGAAAGCCAAGGAGACTGAAAAGTAAGGCAGCATGAAAAAGAAAGTTTAAGCCCCTCTACTGAGGCTCTGAAATAATGAATTTCCTTCTGATTAAGTCTCGATTTCTGTTTATACATCTCTTGCATCTTCAGTAGATCATGCACACAGTACTCGATCCTTCAGTTTAGAATTAGTATTTATATTTACTCTGATAGCCCATGATGCAAAATCAATGAACATGTTTCCAATTCAAGGACAACTGCACTTACGTATTCACCACTGTTATCTTCCAAAATTGGAGTAATGACAGCTATAGAAATGAAAAAAATCAATGTATTTTTCTGTGTATATTTGCATAAAGTTAGATCATATATACACAGAATAAAGATTTTTTGCAAATTTATGAAGGACCAAGCCCTTAAGAAAAAAGCACTAAGAATAAAGGAAGAGAAGAGGCAAACATTAATGGAGAAAATTAGGATGAAAACCTGAGTATGTTATAATGAAGCATAAGCAATAAGATTTTAATGCAGATTGACAAAAATTATTAGCCAAATGTATGGCAAAATGGCAAATTATTTTTGAAAGCAAACAAACAGAAAGGAAATCTTAGGATAATTCCAGTAAAATCAGGCTTAGATGCTGGGCTCTTAAAATTTTAATAGTTAATAAATATTAAAATATAAACATCTTAGTGATGTGAAAAAGGATGAGTTTCCTTTTCTTGAGAAGAAAGACATTTACATTAATAGTTAAAAAATGAACAAAAGGTTTATTAATATGAAAATATTATTAAACAACAAAAAATGGAAATGACCAAGAGATGTTTTTAGTGATTGAATGAGGTTGGGGTTAATAAGGAAGGGGACAAAAGTATGATTATAGTGTGCTGTGGAGATTATTATTTAATTGCAGATATCTGGATTTCTCAGTAGCATTTGACAAAGTTTAGCATTCACCTGGAAACATTATGTTTGCCTGACTTCAGAGACAGGAAGCTTTCCTGGTTTTTCCTCTAACACTGGACACTCTTGAAGTTCTCTTTGTCATTACCCCTTCCTTTGCTGCTTTAGAAAAGTCTTGGTTTCTGCACTTTATTATAATGGTTTATTTCTTGCTTTTTTCTGCCTCTGAACTTGAATACCAATTGTTTCATAACCTTTATAACCTCAAATGTAATTGTATTATATAAAAATATTTTACTGTATGACATGTAATAAATGGGATGGAATAAAAAACCCACTTTATTATATAGGTAAATATAATAAAATTAGCAATCTAGTTTAATCACAAAAAAGAAAAAAAGATAAGTCTTGGTTTCTGTGACCTGGGACTCCAAACACAGCTGCTTTTCTTCTCACTGTATGCCTTTCCCCAACCTTCCACTGATTAGCTTTAAATGTTATGAATGTCGATGACTCAAAATTTTTAGTTCCAGATTTTTCTTCTCAGTTCTGCCATGTACTTTTAACATGACCTCATCTCATCATTAGGATGTCTCATAATTATCACAAATACATCACGTGTGAGATCAAATTCTCATTGCCTCTCATCTCCAAACATTTTTCTTTCTGATCTTCCCAACCTGAGCAGCGAACTCTACCTAACCTTCATTGTTCATGGTTAAAACGCAGAATATTTCTTGAAACCAAACTCCTAATCACCCACCTTTGATCCATACCTACTTGTGATTTTATATTAAAATGTCTTCTTATCTTATTCTGAGACACTTGAACTGTTTAAAAAATTCTCCTAAATTATATTTCTGGCACTATTCCTGTCTCTCTAATACTTGGCCTTATCAGAATCAAAACTGATATATATATATATATATATATATATATATATATATATTTTTTTTTTACAACATAAGTGTTAAGGAGTGTAACTCAGTGGTATACTGCTTGTGTTATACATGTGAGGTTATGTTTTTTATTCCAAGCACAGTAAAAATTACCTTAAAAAAAGATTAAAAAGACTCAAAAAATAAGGATGCCCATCTTAAAAAATATAATAGTCTTAAAATAAATTAATATATTAAACATAACTTGCAAAGTTCAGCTTGATATGAATTATTGTTGAAGACTTATTCTTCACACTCTTTTACATTTGAAAGAGAATTAATTTTTTTTTCAATTTTTTGAAAATATTAAAACCTTTTAGGCTCAAACCATCTTATTACTTCTACCTGCTGTTACATACTTCTGTCCAATCTCCCTCCCACTACCCCACTCAATCTACCACCTGTCAATATCTGCTCACCTTTCTGGTATTAGATCCAATTATTTATTTATTTATTTAAAACTTAGAGATCATCCCTACAGTATTCCCATGGAATTATATATTACTTTTTAACTACTTTGACGACATTTTTAGACTAGTATTTCATTCCATTTTTCATAAATATTATTTAATTGTTTAATCATCTATGGAGGAGTGGAATCTGACTCACAGCCTAGCCCCCATCAAAAGAAAGTGCAAAGTTTTCTGAGATGAGAATTACTTTTCCTGATGATTCCATATTATCTAGCATAGTACCTAATAGATGCTTACAGTATTTTAAATTTTATACATTTATAAATTCTACTTAATGTGCATCCCTAATATAATGGAAATGTGCTAAATCAACAAATCAGAGTAGTTCAAAGGAAGGTATTTCCTTCATAGATTTATGTTAAATAATTACTGTTCCACATGTGAACACTTAGATGCAAAGTCAATTACTTTTTCATATAAAAAGAATAATTAAATGAAAAGCATTACTTCGAAGAAATTATAAAGGCTAAACTATAGATAGATGAATGGTTGGAGAATCACCTGTGATTTGATTTGATGTAGCTGGGGTATTTTAATCTTTAAAAATTAAAACATTTTAATTATAAAATGATACATTTTCATTCTTACTGAAATTTCTTATTCTGTGTAACAAATTCAATTATGTTTGACTTAACTGGAGTTTTAAAGACATTTTAGTCTGTGACCCAGATTAGTTCCCACTTTCAATGATTTGAAAAATCATTGTGGAAAAGTGTGTTTCTGCAGCACCCCCAAATTTTCTGTGTTAAGGCAATTAACACAAAATACATAATTTTTAGTTTAATGTTCAATCTTTCTTAATAACTATAGGATCTGGGAGATAGAAAGCACAACTTTCTTACTCATTATTTTATTCCTAACCACTATCTAAGACAGTGCTTGAAACATAATAAATATTTCTTAATTTAGTTAACAGAATTAAGTAGGGAAATGTGGTTCTAGTTTCTTAGGGGACATAATTTAATATAAATAATGCCAGAGCACAACTTAATGTAGTTAACCATCTCTAGCATCTCACATACAAAGAAACATATAATTTATAATTAATAATAACCACTAAAGTTAAATTTTATAAGCAGAGTAGAATCAGGTATACATATTACTATGAGATTCGACAAATGAAAAGGAGCAAGAAAATAACATGATTCCATTCCCTGTTTCCTTCTAAAATATCAATTAAATTCCAGGCCAACTTACATATTGCAATTTCAACTTGCTTTGTAAAAATCAGAGAGATATTATCACTTTAAATGATTGTTGAGAGAGATCGCTGAGATTGAAAAATGCCTAGCATTAAAACATAAATTTAGATGTCTCAAAAGACCCAAACTTTCAGTTCAGTACACAAATAGTTCTTGTATCCTTACAGCTGCCTAATTGGGAATGACTTAGGGCCCATATTAAGAGTAAAGAACAAAGCTAAGATATAAATACTGCTATAGATAACACAGAGATCCACAAAACCCAGTAGTGCCAAGATTCAGATCACGGAGTTAGAGGTAAAAATCTTATTATCCTCTATCAAATGTTGTTTGTCTCTCCTGGCCTTTTAAATCCTGCTGGGTGTGTCAGATGACCCCTTGAATATTGACTTCTGCTACCAGAAGGAACTGAAAGTGCTGCAAGGAAATTTGCCTTCAATTTCGGCAGATAGGGAAATTCCTACTAGATTTTCAGATTAAAGTTAAGATTAGCTTCTTCAAAATCAGCAAAACAATGCAAAAAAAAAAAAAAAAACTCAACAGTCCAAATCTGTAACAATAATGTAATTAGAAGCAAATTAACATTCAAAAGAAATCTTTAGAATTAACACACTATGCATTGCATTATTTGGTTAAAGATTCATTTTGTTATATTGGCTGTCACTAAATCTAATTACCAGCATGTGGAAAATAACTTCCTTGCCAAATCTGTCAAAATTAGCTCAGCATATAACAATATAAAGACTAACACTGTACTATTAAACATGAATATGAATGTCAATCTCAGAAAAAAAAAAAACAACATGCTAGACCAATGATGCCCACTTGCCACTAAAACTCAAGAGAGTTAGAATGTAAAAATATTTCAAAACTTTGTTAATATGAACTCCCTGATGTTGGTATACACAAAACTACTTTTTAGTGCAGAGACATACACATACAAATGCACATACACACATGTACACATGTGCATGCACACACACACACACTTATCTATATATATCTATATGGGTGTGTGTGTATTCACATAAATTATGTCACTTTTTGACATAACATAACATATTATAAAATTTATCAGGTCTAAGTTTTGAATGAAATTGAATAGTTTGTTGTCTTATAAATATTTAGAGAGTCAATTGAAAAAATATGTTATTGGGATGTCATAATGTTTTGATTGTACTATAATAGAGAAATATTATTTTACTTCTACTTAAAAAACTGAAATTATGAAATAAGGCATTGTTCATTTTAAAAAGAATAGGAAGTACAGGTAACAGTCAAGTAATAATGCACAAATAGCACTTATAAAGGATATATCAACATGCAAAATATATACTGACAAATTTTTCAGTTATAGTTTGCAAGAATCCATAAGCAAATATTTCTCTTATTTTATTGACCTCAACACCATGAAACCTGTTTCCTGAAGGTGTATTTATATTCTTAGGCAAATTATTTTTAATTCTTGAGGCTTAACCTTAAATTAGATAATATATGTGAAAGTATTTATATGTTTAAACTATAAAGTGTTCTACAAGGGAAATTAACATAATATCCTTATCCTTGAAAGGAGATGATTCTGGATGGTTCACCTGACTCCTCTATCATGAAGATTCCAGAATTCTTCCCCTGACACACACAAAACTTTATATTTTATAGAATGCAAATTTTCCTCAATTGGAGATTTCTGGGATGTTGAAAGAGTGTTTGATAATCCCAGTTGCATATGTGCTTATAGAAATTTACTGAGGCACTACTGTTAGATATTAATCATATAATTAGTTTGGTAACTCTTCAAGACATTAAGATTTTTAATGGAAAAGATGTAACTGGAATTTTTTAAAACATAGACTTGTTTGCCACCTGGCCTGTTTCTGTTTTGTTCCTGCAGTGTGAAGTTTCCTCAAACTCCCCCAGGCTTCCTGTAAGAAGTGTGGCAAACCCTGACCCCACAGGGTGACCTCATACAGGAAGAGCAAGCTGGTTTTCTGGAAAACTGCTAAAGCTACAAAGAACCGTGTACTATGACGTGAGTATATTGAGTCCAACTGCAGGTGTAAGATGCTATTCAGAAATGTAGATGTTTCATTTTGTACTGGGAAGAGATGATAAAAAGAAGGGCCAGGATTCAGTTTCAAAATCATTCTTTGTTCTGTTATGAAGACAGAATTTTGAGGTTATATTCACTTTGTTTGGTTGCATTTGCTCTTTCCTGAGGGAATAAACTAGAGCTATCAATAAATGCAG
The DNA here is from genome assembly GCF_045843805.1 of Urocitellus parryii. Lineage (NCBI taxonomy): Eukaryota > Metazoa > Chordata > Mammalia > Rodentia > Sciuridae > Urocitellus > Urocitellus parryii. Next base: position 24,558,210 of record NC_135538.1, read on the forward strand.
CAACCAAAAAAGAAAAAAAATCAATCCCAGTGCTATGACATGCCTATAATCCCAGTGGCATTAGAGGCTGAGGCAAGAGGATTACATATAAGATGCCAGCCTCTGCAATTTAGCAAGGTCCTATCCCAAAATGAAAAAGGTCAGTGATGTAACTTATTCGGTTAAGTGCCCCTGGGCTAAATCTCCATTACCAAAAAGAAAAAAAAAAAAAAAAAGGAAGAATTGCCAATTAAACTAAAGCATTTTAACAAGAATAGAGGCAGGGGGAAGTTTGAATTAAAAAAATCTGTTGATAATAGGTCTTATTCGAAATATTTATTTTTTCAGGTATCACATGTATTAGAAAGGCAACTATACTTCCTTCCAGTTCTTTATCTGAAAAAAAAAAATGAAGTACTTTCAACCATATACAAATGTGGGAATTGTTATACCCACCAGAGATCCATGAGAGTTTATTCATCCAAAATGATTTTAACATTCATTGTTATTAGTATTTGGCAGTCAGATCCATTAGAACAGACTTTGTAGCATAAATTAAATTTTTTAATTGCATGCAAACTTAATGTGTTGTATATATTTTTAATGAATGTTTATTTTAGAAGACTTTCACATTCATAGAAAAGTTTCAAAGACAGTACATGAAGTTAGTTCCTGTATACATCACTGAGTTTTTCCTACTGTTTACATCTTTAATTACTATGGTAAATTTATCACAACAAATGAATGATAAATGATAAATATTAATGCATCAATATTGATTTATATTAGTAACATATGTGACTACAGTAATATATAAAGGTGTACAATTAATGAATCAAGTTTGGGAAGGGGTATATATCCCCCAAAGATAAACTTAAAATAACCCTTTTTACTCTAAACTTTTTAAATTTGGATTCATCTGGGCTTAGTGCTGAGGAAAGGCACATGTGTCCAAAAAATGTACATAAGCCCAAGGTACTTTGGAAGGATATTCTAACAGGACAATGGAAAGGTCCTGACCCAGTGGTTGTCTGGAGTCAGGGTTCTGTTTGTGTGTTTCCACAGGGAGAACCGCAGCCGATTTGGATTCCAGAGAGTTCACGTGGGCGGCGTGCTTCATAGGTTCTAAAAATAAAGTTATTTCCTGCTTGAATCTTCAAGTGGCTCGAGATTTGTGCCCAGCTGGACTGCGGCACAAGTTGATATGTATGTCACTACTAACTACTAACTATATGAATATATCTAGTTAACTATTATTATAATTGCCATAATTAACTAAACTTCAAATTTTATTCTAGTTTTGTTGGTTTTTCTCTACTGTGCCTTTATTTTTTCAGGGTCTTATCAAGAATACCACTTTACATTTAGTGATCATGTCTCAATGAGAAGGCCGAAGCTCCCTTAATCTGTGTAATTTCTCAAACTTTTCTTGCGTTTGATGATGTTGACAGTTTTAAGGCATGTTGGTCAGGTACTCTGTAGATTTTTTTTAATTGGAGTCTTTGATTTATTTTCAATAAGACAGCAGTTATAGGTTTGAAGTGGAAGTCTAAAGATGTAAAGAACAATTCTCAACACAATATATCAAGGGAATGTGTAATCAACTTGACCTATTACAAACGATGCCAACATTGATGATGCTCAGAACTGGCTAATGTAACGAGTTTCTGCATTGCAAAGTTACTTGTCTTTATTTTCATGCTGTATTCTTCAGACACACACAAACACACACACAAATCACTAAGAATATAGTATAAATCCACCTCCTTAACAAGGGGGGATATTTACATAAATTATTTGGAATTTCTTTTTTAGAAAAATTTGTATTTTCCTCTTCAGGTACTGATTTATTAAATCAGTGATATTAATGTAAACATATATATTCATTTTGCATTTTTATCATAAGTCAATAATACATCACTTGCTTATTTGACTTAATGTTTCCATTTTGGCCACTGAAATCCCTTACAGCAGGCTTCTGTTGACTTCTGTGTCCCTTTGAAATACCCGAGTTGTTTTGATCTTTTGGGAATGTCCTCACTTACTGATTTTTTGAGATACACCTAGGTTCATTTTTTATATTCCTTCACCCAGTCCTAGAATTGGCAATTTGTCAAAAAAAAAAAAAACTTGTAGCTTTTAATGAAAATTAGTATTAGAAACAAACATGGAGTGCAAGGTATATTGTTTGATACTCTGTTGCTTCTAGGTGCTCTCAGTGAGGACAGCTAGGAATTACCTGTATGAATGCTAACATGTATCCACACAGAGAATTGTTTCTGCATTTATCCATTTCAACTTTTAAACTCAGCAGGAATTCCCACTTCCACTTCCATACTGAAGCTGATAGACAAACACTTGGCTCACTGTAAACTTCTTGCCTTGATTATCTATAAATGTCCACTGTAACAGTGAGAAAGCTGGTTCACAACATTCCATATTCATTTCTCTATGGGCCAAATTTCCAGTATACATTTACCAAAAATTCACTATAGTTAACCCATACTGAAGTTCATCCTTTCATGTCCCCCCCGCCCCCCCGCCGAGACTGTGCTTTTAATGTAGTTATATCCAAGTTAATGTTGTGAAAGATGTAAAAATCTGTGACTGGATTTTTTATTTTGTAGTTGGACCTCATTTGTTCTGTCAATATTTTTTGACTATCCTTTCTTCACTAAATTGCTTTTAGGACTTTTGTCAAAAATCAGTTGACCATACTGTGTGCTTCTGTGGCAGAAGCTCAGTTTTGTTCCATTTATCTATGCCTCTATTCTTTGATCGGTGCCACATTGTCTTGTCCAGTGTAGAGTTGCAGGAATTATAGAAATCAGCTACAGTAAAGCTTCCAACTTCGTTCTTCTTAAGCTTGTATCTTCTTTGCTAGGTTCTGAGAATTTCTATCTTAATTATAGAATCAGGTTTTCAGTACCTATTAAAAATATTTTTACTCTAAGATCAGAAAAACAAAATCCTGAGTTAGACTTGGGCTTTCTTTACAATATTGAACGCAAGGTTGTAGCCAGTGCAGTAAAGCAGACAAAGAAACAAAATTTATCTAGACATAAAGAAAAGAAGAAATCATATTTATGTGCTTACTACATGTTTCTATATGTAGAAAATGCAATGAAATCTACCAAAAATTATTGTAAACAATAAGAAAGTTTACCAACGTTGTAGGATTGAAGATTAATGTAATAAGTAAGTTGGTCTTTCTTAGAGTTTATCTATTTAGTGTCAAAAAATAATCAGAAAGAGAAATTCAAACATAAGTTTCCTGAAGTAGCATAAATTTAGGCATTTAGAAATAAATCTGACAAAAGATGTACAGAACCTATACACTACTATTTAAGACCTCATATACCTGCTATTAGAATTGAATTTAAGGGCCTGAATATGTAAATTGTTCATAAGTCTCTGTGTTGTGAAGAAATCATTTATCCATTGGTTTATAAGATGTGTAACAGGCAATACTATTCAAAATTCTAGTAGAGTTGGGGAATGAACTATGGATAAAACTATTGTTGAAATTTAAAAATAATTAAATGGAATTCATGGAGCCAGATAAAAAAGAATCCATACTTGTGTGATTTCATTTCTATGAATTTTACAAAATATAAACAATTGTTCATGATCCCCCCCCAAAAAAAAAAAAAAATCAGTAGTAACTTGGACTGAGAATGGGTGGAGAGGAAACAGTGTTGGTTGGCGAGGGGATTTGAAAGTGAGGGAAAAAAAAACCTTTAGAGATAATGTTATCCATGGTGGGTTGACTCAAGGTACTAAGCTCTGTGGCTGCTCAAGTTCCATATATAAAATGGTGTCATATGTTCATATGGCCTACACACTTTGAAACATCCTAGATACTTATAATAGCTAATGCAGTAAATAGCTGTTACATTGTTTAGGAAATAATGACCAGAGAAAACACCTGCATATGTACAGTACAGACACAACTATTTTCTTTTTAAAATTTTATCAGCAGTGGCTTAAATCCATCAATGTGGAACCCATGGATACAGAGGGCCAACTGTATTCACCATGTTATTTGTGGTGACTGATTCGTTGGTGCATGTGCATGTCAAAATTTTCTAAGTGTACATTTCAAATATGTTCCCTATGCTTTTCATTAATTACATGACAAGCCTAAAAGAAAATGTTCCCTTTCCTCAAACAAAATCTTCCCAAGGATAAACATGATTAAGTCTTACCTGTATCTTAATGAATTTACCTGTATCTTAGTGAATTTACATATATATTTTATATACACACACATAAAATATTTTATATAAATTACATAATACTTTGTATTATTTCACAGTTTTAAGAAATAACCAATGGAAAGTAATTTCTCCAAAATTCAATATACTGATGAATCTCTATTTTGTGAAACTTAAGCGAGCAAGACTCAGTGTCTGTGAAAAGGCTCACCTGAGATCATCCTGAGACCAATTTCAGAGCAACAAACATAAGCAGAACCTAAAACTATGTGGGGGGGGGGCAGTGAGCAGAAAAATGGTTACTCACCGAGGAATAAAAATCACACAGCTCTTACACTGCATTACTGTGTTCTAGATGAAAAAGAACCAACAATTATCACCCATGTGAATACAAATTTCAAATATAAAAGTACAAATTCATTGGAACAACTGCCCAAAGCAGAGGTCTTTCTTAGAGTTTATCAAGTAGTTGACAATTCTAACAAGAGCACTCTTGGTAGTTTGTGAGAAGAAAATAAGTTTTCAGGTAAGGACAGATCTATCTTGAAACCATTGAAGCTTAATCAAAGTCCCTCTTTTGCAAGTAAGTTTCAGGGTCTGCAATCCTGGATTCATGCTTGATCGCAGAGGCTTAGGCAGGAGGAATCATATTAGAAAAATAAATAAATGAAATGAAATGTGAAAACTTTTTTAAAGAAGAGGGGGAAAAAGGGAGGGATGAGAATAGCTTTAGGGGGTCATTGAGGCAAGACAACTCATTTAAATAAGGGCTGCAGCAAACATGCTTCTAGGAAATCTGGAAAGAGATAGCAAGAAGGTGAAAAATTATTGGAAAGTGGGAATAATTTTTGGAAGAAAGTTTCAGAGAAGACAGAAGAGGATTTGATTAAAAGCTCAGACTGAGAAATCTGCCTTCATCAAACATATGCATGCTTTCCCCCATCACCTTTCTATTAACAGTCTGGAAAGTACATTGGAAAGACTGCTGATGTTCATTTTCTTGAGGGAGTCGAGTTGAGGCTGGTCATGCTGGATGGCTTCATTTTTCCTTACAAAATGCCAAGAATGCCATCTGCTAATATAGAGGCATTTTTCAAAAGGCACTTTCCTCTGGTGTATAATTTATTTGTAACACATTTGGGAATCAACAATTATGTTGCAGAATCAACCTGGCATATATATTGTGATCAGTCCTGAAACAGAAAAGTTCCCTCAATGTCTATTGATTTTAGAGATAAATAGATGGAAATGATTATAAACTGGAGAGCAGCTCCTCATCACAGTCAGAAGAGGATCAGTTACTCAAGATCAAAGGCTTCACTGGGCCAATGAGTTTTCCTACACATAATGCACACAATTTTTATAAAATTTCATTATCTTATTTTTTTTTATATTTCACATTTTGTTCTTTCTTTCTTTCTTTCTTTCTTTATTTATTTTTAATTGTTGGTCTTTCAAAACATTACATAGTTCTTAATACATCATATTTCACAGTTTGATTCAGGTGGGCTATGAACTCCCAATTTTACCCCGTATACAGATTGCTGTATCACATCAGTTACCCTTCCATTGATTGACATATTGCCTTTCTCGTGTCTGATGTATTCTGCTGTCTGTCCTATTCTCTACCATCCCCCCTCCCCTCCCCTCCCCTCCCCTCCCCTTTTCTCTCTCTACCCCTTCTACTGTAAATCATTTCTTCCCTTTGTATTATCTTGTCTTACCCCTCCTTTCCTCTTATATGTCATTTTGTATAACCCTGAGGATTGCCTTCTATTTCCATGCGATTTCCCTTCTCACTCCCTTTCCCACCCACCTCTCATCCCTGTTTAATGTACATCTTCTTCTCAAGCTCTTTGTCCCTACCCTGTCCTTGTTTACTCCCCTTATATCAAAGGAGTCATTTGGTATTTGTTTTTTAAAGATTGACTGGCTTCACTTAGCATAATCTGCTCTAATGCCATCCATTTCCCTCCAAATTCTATGATTTTGTCATTTTTTACTGCAGAATAATACTCCATTGTGTATAAATGCCACATTTTTTTCATCCACTCATCTATTGAAGGGCATCTAGGCTGATTCCACAATCTTGCTATGGTGAATTGTGTTGCTATGAACATCGATGTAGCAGTGTCCCTGTAGCATGCTCTTTTTAGGTCTTTTGGGAATAGACAGAGAAGGGGAATAGCTGGGTCAAATGGTGGATCCATTCCCAGCTTTCCAAGAAATCTCCATACTGCTTTCCAAATTGGCTGCACCAATTTGCAGTCCCACCAGCAATGAACAAGAGTGCCCTTTTCCCCACATCCTCTCCAGCACTTATTGTTGTCTGACTTCCTAATGGCTGCCAATCTTACTGGAGTGAGATGGTATCTTAGGGTAGTTTTGATTTGCATTTCTCTGACTGCTAGTGATGGTGAGCATTTTTTCATGTACTTATTGATTGATTGTATATCCTCCTCTGAGAAGTGTCTGTTCAGGTCCTTGGCCCATTTATTGATTGGGTTATTTGTTATCTTATTGTCTAATTTTTTGAGTTCTTTGTATATTCTGGTTATTAGGGCTCTATCTGAAGTGTGCGGAGTAAAGATTTGTTCCCAGGATGTAGGCTCCCTGTTTATCTCTCTTATTGTTTCTTTTGCTGAGAAAAAACTTTTTAGTTTGAGTAAGTCCCATTTGTTGATTCTAGTTATTAACTCTTACGCTATGGGTGTCCTATTGAGGAATTTGGAGCCTGATCCCACAGTATGTAGATCATAACCAACTTTTTCTTCTATCAGATGCCGTGTCTCTGATTTAATATCAAGCTCCTTGATCCATTTTGAGTTAACTTTTGTGGATGGTGAGAGATAGGGATTCAGATTCATTTTGATGCAAATGGATTTCCAGTTTTCCCAGCACCATTTGTTGAAGATGCTATCCTTCCTCCATTGCATGCTTTTAGCCCCTTTATCAAATATAAGATAGTTGTAGTTTTGTGGATTGGTTACTGTATCCTCAATTCTGTACCATTGATCCACCCACCTGTTTTGGTACCAGTACCATTCTGTTTTTGTTACTATTGCTCTGTAGTATAGTTTGAAGTCTGGTATCGCTATCCCGCCTGATTCACACTTCCTGCTTAGCATTGTTTTTGCTATTCTGGGTCTTTTATTATTCCATATGAATTTCATGATTCTCTTTTCTATTTCTGCAAGAAATGCTGTTGGGATTTTGATTGGCATTGCATTGAACTTATAGAGAACTTTTGGTAATATTGCCATTTTGATGATGTTAGTTCTGCCTATCCATGAGCAGGGTATATTTTTCCATCTTCTAAGGTCTTCTTCTATATCTTTCTTTAGGGTTCTGTAATTTTCATTGTATAAATCTTTCACCTCTTTTGTTAGGTTGATTCCCAAGTATTTTATTTTTTGGGGGGATATTGTGAAGGGAGTAGTTGTTCTCATTTCCGTTTCAGAGGGTTTGTCGCTGATATACAGGAATGCCTTTGATTTATGAGTGTTGATCTTATATCCTGCCACTTTGCTGAATTCATTTATTAGCTCTGATAGCTTCTTTGTAGACCCTTTTGGGTCTGCTAGATATAGAATCATATCATCTGCAAATAGTGATAATTTAAGTTCTTCTTTTCCTATTTTTATGCCTTTAATTTCTTTCGTCTGTCTAATTTCTCTGGCCAGTGTTTCAAGGACTATGTTGAACAGAAGTGGTGAGAGAGGGCATCCCTGTCTTGTACCCGATCTTAGTGGGAATGCCTTCAATTTTTCTCCATTCAGAGTGATGCTGGCCTGTGGCTTATCATAAATGGCTTTTACAATGTTGAGGTATGATCCAGTTATCCCTAATTTTTCTATAGTTTTGAACATAAAGGGATGCTGTACTTTGTCGAATGCTTTTTCTGCATCTATCGAGATGATCATATGGTTCCTGTTTTTAAGTCTATTGATGTGGTGAATAACATTTATTGATTTCCGTATATTGAACCAGCCTTGCCTCCCAGGGATGAATCCTACTTGATCATGGTGTATAATTTTTTTGATATGTATTTGAATCCGATTCGCCAGAATTTTGTTGAGGATTTTTGCGTCAAGGTTCATTAGAGATATTGGTCTGTAGTTTTCTTTCTTTGAAGTGTCTTTGTCTGGTTTCGGAATCAGGGTGATGTTGGCCTCGTAGAACGAATTTGGAAGTTCTCCCTCTTTTTCTATTTCCTGAAATAGCTTGAAAAATATTGGTGTTAGTTCCTCTTTAAAGGTTTTGTAAAACTCTACTGTATACCCATCAGGTCCTGGGCTTTTCTTAGTTGGTAATCTTTTGATGGTTTCTTCTATTTCCTCTATTGTTATTGGTCTGTTTAGGTTGTCTATGTCCTCCTGACTCAATCTGGGCAGATCATAAGACTTAAGGAATTTATCTATGCCTTCACTATCTTCTATTTTATTGGAGTATAAGGATTCAAAATAATTTCTGATTATCATCTGTATTTCTGAAGTGTCTGTTGTGATATTGCCTTTTTCATCCAGTATGCTAGTAATTTGGGTTCTCTCTCTTCTTCTCTTCGTTAGCATGGCTAAGGGTCTGTCAATTTTATTTATTTTTTCAAAAAACCAACTTTTAGTTTTGTCGATTTTTTCAATTGTTTCTTTTGTTTCAATTTCATTAATTTCAGCTCTGATTTTAATTATTTCTTGCCTTCTACTTCTTTTGCTGTTGTTTTGCTCTTCTTTTTCTAGGATTTTGAGATGAAGTATGAGATCATTTATTTGTTGGTTTTTTCTTTTTTTGAGGAATGAACTCCAAGCAATGAATTTTCCTCTTGGAACTGCTTTGAATGTGTCCCATAGATTCCGATATGTTGTGTCTGTGTTTTCATTTGACTCTAGGAAGTTTTTAATTTCCTCCTTAATGTCTTCTAGAACCCATTGATCATTAAGCAACCTATTGTTCATTCTCCAGGTGATGCTTGATTTTTCCTTCCTTCTTTTATCATTGATTTTCAGTTTCATTCCATTATGATCAGATAAGATGCATGGTATTATCTCTACCCCTTTATATTGTCTAAGAGTTGCCCTGTGACATAATATATGGTCTATTTTTGAGAAGGTTCCATGTGCTGCTGAGAAAAAAGTGTAATTACTTGATGTTGGGTGGTATAGTCTATATATGTCAATTAAGTCTAGGTTATTAATTATGTTATTGAGTTCTATAGTTTCCTTATTTAACTTTTGTTTGGAAGATCTGTCCAGTGGTGAGAGAGGTGTATTAAAGTCTCCCATGATTATTGTATGGTGGTCTATTAGACTCTTGAACTTGAGGAGCGTTTGCTTGATGAACATAGCAGCACCGTTGTTTGGGGCATATATATTTATGATTGTTATGTCTTGTTGGTGTATGGTTCCCTTGAGCAGTATGAAGTGTCCTTCTTTATCCCTTTTGATTAACTTTGGCTTGAAATCTATTTTATTAGATATGAGTATGGACACTCCTGCTTGCTTCCGCAGTCCATATGAGTGGTATGATTTTTCCCACCCTTTCACCTTCAGTCTATGAATATCTTTTCCTATCAGATGCGTCTCCTGTAGGCAGCATATTGTTGGGTCTTGTTTTGTGATCCATTCTACTAGCCTGTGTCTCTTAATTGGTGAGTTTAAGCCATTAACATTTAAGGTTATTATTGAGATATGATTTGTTCTTCCAGCCATATTTGTTTATTGATGTTACTAAACCTGATTTGTTATCCTCTTTGACTACTTTCCCCCCTTTACTGTCCTACCTCCCATTGTTGGTTTTCAATGTTATTTTCCATTTCCTCTTCCTGTAATGTTTTGCCAAGGATTTTTTGAAGAGATGGTTTTCTAGCTGCAAATTCTTTTAACTTTTGTTTATCATGGAAGGTTTTAATTTCATCTTCTATCCTGAAGCTTAATTTCGCCGGATACACGATTCTTGGTTGGAACCCATTTTCTTTCAGTGTTTGAAATATGTTATTCCAGTTTCTTCTAGCTTTCAGAGTCTGTGTTGAGAGATCAGCTGTTATCCTGATTGGTTTACCCCTAAATGTAATCTGCTTTCTTTCTCTTGCAGCTTTTAAAATTCTCTCCTTATTCTGTATGTTGGACATCTTCATTATAATGTGTCTAGGTGTGGATCTCTTATGATTTTGCACATTCGGCATCCTGTAGGCTTCTAGGATTTGGGATTCTGTCACATTCTTCATGTCTGGGAAGTTTTCTTGTATTATTTCACTGAATAGATTGCTTAATCCTTTGGTTTGGAGCTCTGTGCCTTCCTGTATCCCAATGACTCTTAAGTTTGGTCTTTTGATATTATCCCATAGCTCTTGAATGTTCTGCTCATGGTTTCTTAGTAGACTTATTGAGCTATCTATGTTCTTTTCAAGTTGAAATACTCTGTCTTCATTGTCTGATGTTCTATCTTCTAAGTGAGCCACTCTGCTGGTAGTATTCTCAATTGAGTTTTTAAGTTGGTTTATTGTTTCCTGCATTTCTAGTATTTCTATTTGTTTGTTTTTTATTACCTCTATCTCCCTGTGAAATTGATCTTTTACTTCCTGGATTTGTTTGTCAATGTGATCTTTCATTGTCTGATTTTGCTGTCTCATGTCTTCCTTGAGACTCCAGATCATCTGAAGCATATATATCCTGAACTCTTTATCTGATATTCCATCTGTTGCAGCTATTACCTCTTCTAAAGTTGAGTTGACCTGCATTGCTTGTGATCCTTTCTTTCCTTGTCTTTTCATACTGCACGCGCTTCTTTCTGCTTGGTGCAACTGTTGTGTGTTTGAAATTTACTAGCCTGAAATCACCTCTTCCGTAGCTGAATGAGCTGTGATCAGTAGAACATGGGGATGATTACATCATCTCTCTGAAATGGCGGCTGCTGTCCTCCTCTGTGGTCCGACCAGTGTCTGGAACCAAACTGGACCGCTTCTCTCCTCTGTCTCAAAGCTGAAACTCAGCCCTAAGCGCTGCCAAAGTCCTAGCGCCAAACCGCTAGAGGCCGTTCACAGACTCAGGCCTGCGGAGCCCAGTCCAGCCGCCTCCGTGGCTGGCGGGATTGTGTCCCTGCTCCACGTTGCTCCAGACCGGCTGGAGGGGGGTGGGGTGGTAGGAGTGTGGATCCTAACGCTGAACCACCAGAGGCAGTTCGCAGACTCAGCCCTGCAGGGCCCAGATCAGCCGCCGCCGTGACCGGCGGGATTTTGTCCCTGCTCCGCGTTGCTCTGAACCAGCTGCCATTATCTTATTTTAATTTATGTATTACCTAAACAGAAAAATTGGAATGTGGGAAAGAACTTAATAAATATATGATGAAGTAACCAGAACACCTTGAGGAAGGTAAATTGTTTAAGCTGAGTCTTAAAGAATGAGTAGAATCTTCCTAATAAAATCTGATGTGATTCACATATTTATAGTTAAAATGTTTTGATGTACATGACACTTTATTTAATATATGTAAATAAATAAATAACAATCACCATATATAATCACTACTTCTTTAAAATCATTCTCTCTATATATATTCTTTTACAATGGAATATATATATTCCATTGTAAGAGAAAATAAGAAAAAGAAAGAAATGACATTGAGACTCAGAAAACAGTGGTCTACTTAGTGCATATTCCCAGTGTTTTAAGCACTCTATGTTCGTGATTCCAATGTAATTTAGGTCAATTCCATATTCTGGACAATTCACTTGTTAACGGAATATGGTTAGAAGCATTAGAAAATGAAAACAATGTAATAGAGTTTTCAATCAGAAATTTGTAGATAACTTCCTTTTGTTACCCTGATAGTTAAACATAAATTAAAAAAAAAAAAAACTCTTAATGTAGTGTTCACATCACTATAGTATTCTGTCTTATTTCATTTGGACAGCTACAATACCAAGATAGTGATTATTTAAAAAAAAAAAAAGGGAAAATATTTACAATATCAACAAAATTTTTTTTGATAAACGAAGAGAGATGTTTACATTGCTAGCCAATTCATATTCTACATATTCAATTAACTAGGAATCTAATATATCTGAAGTTATGCAATGTACTTTATGAAGTTAATTAAAGCCAACTGCACATAATAATTTGAAAAAAAACATACCTGAAAGAAAATCATTCAGCCCATTATGAAAAATAATGTCACAATAGGAAATAGAATTGTGACTGACTTCTTAAATTATTAAACAAAATTTTCTGTAACAAAGAATTCATTTTGTAGTTATGTGACCATCTTCCAAGTTACTTAATTTCTCATTTGTGTTTATTCTCTGTAGTGTATTTTTGCATTTTAGGCATATATAATGCTTTGTCTTTCATTAATTAAAAATAGTAATCCTTGTTTCTTCCTGTTTGCACGTACCTTAGGCATGAATATTAGAAATTGAATTATTGTTTGACACAAAAATACATGAAATAATTATTTTAAAATAATTTCAGCTGAGAACAATGAAAATATGGTATATTAAAATATGTTAAATGCATACATAAAAACTGGATTATTTCATTTTGATGCAAATGTGCTCTATAGCAAAACAGTTAGCTAGTAGCTTTTGGCTAAAATTCAACTTATTCCCAAGCCCAGAAGAGTTTATTTGATGATAATTTATATATGCCTCAAGCTCATCACTCCCATCTATGCAGCTTTACAGTGCACAGCTCTGAGTTTATAATTGAATGATGTTAATTTAATCAGCAGGAGAGTCTCTTAACAAGTTGTCTGAAAACAAAGGTGTGCAGGAAACATAACTTTCTATATTTAACTTAATTTTTTAAATGAATTTCATTTCACAGGTTGTTGAAAACTTTTCATCAGTTACTTACCTGGCTTTACTTAGAATTTCCTTTGAAAATATATAGTGCAAAGGAAGAACACAAGGTCCCCATGTGGCCATGTTGTCATCATTTGAATTTTTCATTCTATCATCTGATACTGGGTGGTCAGTTTATAAATAATTCTTATTTTTTGATCCAAAAGTCTTTTTACTATGTGTAACTATTTTTCTCAGGTGTTTGGAAATATTTGCCTCTCCCCAAAGTGCTGAGTAATGAGAAACACAGCCAATTCTTAATAAGTCCTCTCATCTACCAGTGCAGGGGGGAATAAGTGCTTCAACATCTGTTGCATCTTCACCTCTCAGTCCCTTCCCACCTGCATAAGCAAAGCAAAAGGAATCAATTAGGAGAAGAGAAGAGAGTAAAACAATTTGGGTGAATGTTTTAAATTGCTATTATTTCTAGAAACTCAATCAAGTGTTGTGGCTGAATTCAAAATATTCCTCAAAACTGAATATTTTAACAATTTGAATACATTAATTTTTCCTTCTCCTGGGGGACCCATCAAAAAGTCTAAGCAGTCAGAAGTAGCATTTCAGTGTGCATAAGCCACATAGGAGGATATGAAGACATGGGCTAGGTCCTTCTGCACTCCATGAGGATACAAGTGGGTGGGAAGGCCTTCTCTGGAGCAAAAGTCAGTTCTGGGACTGAGGCATTTCTGCAGACCCTTAGCTAGCCCAGAGCACAGGAATTCATGGCACTTCCTATTACTCTTGGCACTGCTCGTTATGGTATCCAGTGAACAAATAAAACATCGCACATGTAAGAGGGCTAATAGGTTTCAGTTGATGTCAGAGAGGGAATCAAATTTCAGTGACAGCTGCAACTTATTTTTAAAATGGACATGTTTCTTTCTCTTCCTCTCTCCGTGCTCCTCCCTAACCTCTTCCCCCTCCCTAATCTGAGGGGAAGCAGGATTACCTTTCTTCCCCATCTAAAGCAGAGTTATGTGTCCTTGAGTACAAAGCTATCATAGGAACAAAGTAATCCTGACTTTGGGGATGGCACCAGAAGGTCTGAGAAATGACCATCTCCCAAATTAACAAGTGAATTAGAACTCCAACAGAGAACAAGTGGAATGTAGTCTTTGAGTCACCTCTTTAAATGTTCCCTGTTTCTGCGAATGGGCAGAATTCACAGCCTTTGGGACAGGAGTCCTCTGTGTTTTGTCTTTGCTAGCAAAGCAATAAACCTTCTTTTCCCTTTTCTAAAAAAAAAAAAAAAAAAAAAAAAAAAAAAAAAAAAAAAATCCAATGACAAGTTATCTAGAAAGGTATTTTTAAAAATCCAGTTCTGAATTAGGTAACCAGGGACTAGAGTCATGAGCAAAGAGAACTTCCTAAAGGCCCAGGTTAGAGCATATTCTGGGACCATAGTTGTAGCTGCTTGGAACTGTCTGCCTGACTAGAACTCTAAAGCCTCAAGTGTCCTTCAAATAAAAAGAGGACGAGAGCAGAAAGAAAGGTGGAAGAGCAGCCGAGAAGGACCTTGCTCAAGGAAACAAATTCCCCCTTTTGGAAATCTTTCCAAGACCAATGTAGCTGATGGGGGCTGTTAGAAAGAACAACGAAGGGAAAGTGGGGTCGGGAAATGGGAAGACAGGCACCAATCTCTCCAGTACAAAGGCTTTTGTTCTTGCTCAAAAGTTCATCAAAATAATCTCCTTAAAGGACTCTCTCCTACTTCACCTGAAACATAACCGATATGCAGCACCACCCTGCAGATGGGTTCTTACCTGTGTGAGGTCCTGCAGAGAGGCCCGACCACTACTTGGACAAGTTTTCCAGTCACTCTTCTGCTTGTGAGTTCCAGTTTCCGTCAAATGACTTTTGTTCACTGAAGCCGTAACATATCAATTACCCAACATTAATGTGTATCTTCAAATGGAGTATGTATTCCAATCATTTGAGAAATTTTTATAACTTATATGACTGTCACATGGATGATAGGAGTCAAGAGATTCTCAATCAAGTAGGTGACTTTGAGAACATACTGTAGAATTTCTAGTAGGATGCCCCTATTTCACCTCTAAGCACACTCGCACTAGAAAACTGCAAATTAGCATAATGAGAGGCCCTGAATGCTATTGGCCATCCATGGACTTCCTGCTCCCCGAGTATCACTAGTTATCAGTTATGTATCTTCTGAAATACTACTTAAACTTTCAACCTCAACTATTTTGTCAACTAAAACTTTTGGTTATTTTTGTGTGTGTGTGTGTGTCGTGTTTTAAGAACAAGAGATCTAAGGCTATTAGTTCAGTGACTTAACATAATAAATGCTGAATAAATTTGATTGTCATTTTTGGTTACTATTATGAATTGAAGGAATTGCAACAGTTTTTATACCCCCAACAAATCTACAAAATCTCCAGTTGTATCCGTAGTTGGTGCTAGTTCATTATGTGAATTTATTAGATTCTTATGTCAACTAACTGCCTAGGTTTTACTATAAAAAAGATTACGCCCTAGGAAGCCAGATTAGATATGAAAGACTTGATTATCTAAAAGGGAGGAACTGAAGTGAGGCACTAAACAACTGAAAGAGATCCTGTCTCAAAATAAAGTAATAAAAAGGGCTGGGGATGGGAGTCAGTGGTTAAGCACCCTTGGGTTCAGTCCTTGGTACCAAAAGAAAAAAAAAATGGGAAGGAATTGAACACAAAAGGGAGAAGAGAAGGTGTCAAGTTGGAATTTGTCACTTTATAATTTGGTCTAAAATTAGCCCTTATAAAAAACTAGTGGCTTGGGCCATTCATAGTGGTAACAGGCACTGAATGTTTCCTCTATTTTACACACTGAGATCTCTTCTACTTTAATGGCATTTTGTGACAAGACAAGTCCACAGGAAAAGATGACTCAGAAAACCTGTTAAGGTTGACTTTCTCGTTGCTGCATTTCCTGTTTTCCTTACAGTTGATGTATTTTTGGCAGAGAGTCATGTTATAAACCGTCTGGGGCAGTTGTTTCATGATACTGTATTAAGTTGCTAAAATGAGAGAATTCTGAGTTACTGAATGACTAAGCAGTGTTTCATCCTGAATAATGATAGACCTACTAGACAGCTGTGACTGGATTTTCCATTGCTTTCCTGACAATAGAGTAGGGTTATGGGGTTGGAAATTCTCTAAATAGATATATACACCATAAACACTTTAGTATTGTTTATCTTCTTTTCAGTGCTGCACTCCAGACACCTAGGATATCATCTTTAGTTAGCTAGTTAGTTGTCTTTGTAGGAAACATTAGCTGTAGAATTTCTTAGCAAGATATGTATCTCTTTCTAGTGGTATGCTGAATTGAAAAAATGAGATAAAGCTATCTTGGAATTTTAAAATTCTTTTTTCTATTTAAGAGGAATAGTTTTCTCAAAAGAGAAACGCATTGCATCTCAGTCTAAAACAAAATATTATGGCTGACAAAAATGCATTAAAATATGTTTATGTTGCTAGAGATGTCCTTTAGAGGTAGGCCTCACAAATGTGAGAACCTGGTTCTATCCCCAGTACTGGAAATATAAATAAATTAGAAAATGAGTCCACATGGCATAGCAAAAAGAATTTTAAAACAATAAAATATCTTCATTTCTCCCATATAAAATGAGTGTTTCTATTTATTGATCTGGGATTTATTGCCATCTGATCAAAGTACCAAGAAAATACATTTGCATTAAGTACAAGATCTTAATAAAAGTATCCAATGATTACAGTGTAAATTACTCTACTATTTTTTATCATGTGGTCTATGTGAATATACCTATTTCTAATTAATATTTGCTTATAAAATAAGCAGATAAATAAAATAGATATTTTCACAGTAGTCTTGACAACTTCTACTAACTGCTTAAAGTATTTTAAGTGTATTTCATCAAGTTCTGCATGCATGAGGAAAGTTTTTTAAGAATCTACCATAGAAGACTAAATGACAACTCAGACATATGGGCTTTACTACATAGACTTAAAGCAAATTAGTGACTTTCATATTGGCGAGCATTGGTGGAATTTGACATATGAACTTAAAATTCTGCAGTTATTTACCTTTGTTTCAATATGTATTTTATTAGTTTCTAAAGATACCAAAATGATATTTCAAATACCTCTCCAAGCTGTAATAAAAGAAATCATTCAGCATTCTGCATCTAGGTTTATGGCTTCATCTGGGCAACACTTTATTTTTACTAATGCAATGTTAAAATGATATTCCATTTAGAGATATATTTTCTGTATTCTATATAGAGCATGTTCCTGAGATTTTATAAAAAAATTTATGATCTCTAAATTGGAAAACAAAGGATGTGCTAAAATTTTCTCTGTAATTTGCTCTTGCTGATATCATGGAATTGGGTTTTATTCTAAATGTTGGGAAACTTGTTTTCTTTAAAAAAAAATGGAATTCAAATCACCTAAATTATTTTTCCCCAAAAGTTTAAATACAAATTAAGACAAAAGAATATTAGCAGGATGACAAATAAAACCTCTGTTGACCAGATTTCAAATCCCACTCTGACATAAATGCAGTATATTTACTCAGGAAAGAAAGTAATCTTTTCCTGAGCTTCAATTTTTTTTTTCATCTGTATTATATATGTAATCATTTCATCAACTATGAAATTGCTATGAATATTGAGAAATGGCCCATAGTAGGACACTCAAAATATGAATGCAAATATGAAGAACTTAAAAAAAAATACTTGCAAAGCAGCTTGGGTGAATGTGCTTTATAACTCATAGCTATTTTTGTTATTGTACTATTATACAGGCATTACTTACAATTAAATATTTTATTTTACTGCACTGTTCATCATTCTCCTTACTTTTGCTCTTATTCTTCCTGGGAAAAATTTATAGCTTCTATCTTGCAGATCTTTTGGTCTCTAGCTCCCACACATAGTGAAATCACTTCTAGTCTTTTGTGGAACATGACTATTTTTATCAAAGCAGCTTATATTCCAAGAATATTTATTTTAATGAGTTACTTTTTCAAATGAGTTATTATTCACACCATTTAGCTTTTATAAAGTTCTTAGAACCATGCCTGGCACAGAGGAAGTGTTATATAAAAAGCGATGTTAAAAATATATATGTATGTCATCTTTCTACTTACGTTTTGCTTTTTTTTTCCAGTTTTAAAAAAACCCTCTTTTCATTTATTTTTACTTTCTATATGAGAGAGTTTTAACTTACGCTTGATGTTACTTTTGTCTTCTGTTAAAGTTATATTTGATTTTCATCACAGATATTTCTGTTTGTGTGCAAACCTTATCATGAACATAAAAAAGTACTCTTTCAAATTACCATACTGCATCACTCACAAACTTTATATTCAGGAGTATACTAAAACCATCTCACATTGGTTGATAAGAGGTGATTTCTTCCCAACTCTTGGGTTCAGTGGCCTCACCTCAAAAGTTCCAATTATCTACAATTGAGGAATTTACACCATAGAAACTGGAAGATTGTACAAAATGCATGACTTCCTCAACTTATCACTCTCATTCTCATGCTCTTCTTATGCACTTACCTTTTCTTTCCCTTTATGGAAATTCAGTTAAAGATTTGCCAACATATTTCCATTAAAATGTAACCTGAAAAGCCTACAAAAGTATAAATAATAAATAAATAAAAGACACTTATTGGGATACTATTTAATACCATAGAAAAGAAAGTGGTTCAGGTTTTATTCTTTTTATTCAGAAATGTACATAATACCTAACAAATCAAACTTGAACAGTGATTATTGAATAAATGCTGCAATTTGAAAAAATAGATATGTTAGGCAGAATAACAATAGCTAATGTTTCTTGAGCACTTATTAAATGCCAGACACTACTTCAACTGATTTACAGAATCTTCAGGAAAATGGAATGAATTAAACATGAATGTTTTATTTAATTTTGCCTACAGAGAAATTAGGCAACAAAATGCTCAATTGGAGGTTTATGAACCTAATCTGTAATTGATATTACTTTATACTTGCATATCCTTTCAGGATGACTCAAGATCTGACTTTCCTTGAAAATTTGGGCTATGTGGCTGTGCTCCACTTTCCAATATGGAAATAAAAAAAACAAACAAACCAGAAATTTAGATGGTTTGCAGGAAGCATCTCTATTTCGATGTATCAGATCTTTGCTACTTTCCTCTACCAAGGACTGTAATTTTACACCTGGTTAATATGTCTCATTTTTATGAGGTTTCTATTCCAGAAATAGTTGGGACTATAATTCCTGAAACAATACTAGAAAGTAGCTATAAATTTCATAATCAATATGATAAAATGATGAAAGTTAAAGTTAGGTCGATTTATCATCAGTGTTATTATTGTTTAAAAAATTAAAGTAGTCACTTACGATTTTTACATACTATTGTATGTATACATTGACTTTGTATATGAATGTCCATCTATATTTGTACACATACATAAAGGCCGTCATTATATAACTAACACAAAATATACCCAATAATACTTGTAGTCCGTAATTTTATAACTAACAAAAAAAGTATCTAATAATGCTCTCAGATGGATTAAAAAAGCATTTATTTGACAAACATATTTTCATCTTGGCACCTGCTTCCTCATGAGCAATCTGTTTCCATTGCATCCAGATCCCCACTCTCTTATTGTGGTCCAGGCTTCTTATCTATGATGTTGCTACTATCTTTCCTGAATGAACTTACTGGCTCTGACATGGTTTGTAAGTCTGCCTATCTATTATAGACATATATATCTATCTCATAGCAAATACTATTATAATGATATTGATGTTACTTGTTACCAAGCAAACATTACAAAAGGAGCCAATCCTCTTTCCTTTCAGCAAATGCAACAGAGAACATAGAATGACATGATCCCATTAGGTCCTTCAGCAATGGGTCAGGGCTGAAGGACCTAATGGGATCATGTCATTCTATGTTCTCTGCGGTGGCTGTGAGACAAGCAAGAACTCCTGCAAAATAGACATGACATTTTTGAACTGGAATCCTCACAGTGGCTTCTGACAGTTGCATAGTTTTGTCTGCCTATCACCAACAAGGGAATATTGTGGGCTGAGTATTTTGGAGGAGGAAAACCTCAGCAGATCTTCCACCCATGATGATTTTCCAAGACACTCATCAGTTACTTTTAGAAATGGAAAGAAATAATGCTCAGAAAATGAGTAACGAGAAGGGTTTATGAGTACTTTAAAGGGCATGTAGAAAGCTTCTGACTGTATCCAAGCAAGAGATATTTACTGTATATCTAAGCTAAAGCTTTAAATAAGTAGAGAGACTTAATATGTTTTTTCTTATTCTAAAATGCTGTGTCATTCTACAATCTAGCACCTAGACTCACCCAGGCCAAACCTCACCAAACTATTATTTTATTTCTACCAAGAGCAGTCAGTTTTGTGTCCTGGGTAGGATCTAATACAAAGATTCTCAGAACAATGGTCAAGAAAAGCCACGCAGTAATTGCAGAAGGTTGTTGTCATGTATAAAAAGCACAAATTCCTCAAGTTTGCTGTGATTGGAGAGACATAGCAGATTTATTTTTAGACACTGTGACTCATGGACATGAAAATTATGTACTGAGGCTAGTTTGAGAGATATTTTTTTAAACAATCATTTAAAATATGTAGATTGCAGTACCTTTTTTTAAGTCTTCTTTTAAATTTTTCATAGTGTTCCCAATGTGTTTGAAAGCTTGACTTGGATGCAGTGTGTTATTTATAGATATAAGTCATCAGAACTGTGAAATGGTTAACATGCAACTAACTAACTTACCCGATAGTGAGAAAGTCACCAGGGAGAATCTGGTTTCCACAGAACAATGATTCATTCTAGTATTCTCTTTTATAAATATATTAGCAAATTACATGTTATAATAAATCATGACTTCTCTGTGTGCCCACCTACACACACACACACACACACACACACACACACACACACACCAGCTAGTGATAAAATAATAGGAATACCATTATTATCTATTCATTGTCTTATTACTTGCCAACATATTCAGATGTCATACATGGCCAGCACACATGAATATCTATTTGCTTATGAAGTTGCATCAGAGATGGTTACTTAAATTAATTCAGCAACACTGGCTCCCTGAAGAAAAGCAGAATGATCAAAGGGCATTTTCTGTTTTGTTTATAAGTTAATATAATAAACTTCATGCCCAACTGCTTCTCTATACACTCAATTATATACTGCTTTTACACCTACTCCCACGTGGACTCTAAGTGACTTTTCTTTATTTTATAATAATATCTATGATAACTAAATTGATTCTGATATGATAATCTAGTTAATAACTCAAAGCCACTTAAAAAATCACAAATATTAAGGTAATACTAGTTATCAATAAAGATCAGTCCTAATGAACGCAAGTTGGAATTGATTTTTTTTTAATTTTTTTTTTAAAGACAGAGAGAGAGAGAGGGAGAGAGAGAGAGAATTTTATTTATTTATTTATTTTTTTAGTTCTTGGCAGACACAACATCTTTGTTTGTATGTGGTGCTGAGGATCAAACTGGGGTCGCACGCATGCCAGGCGAGCGCGCTACCACTTGAGCCACATCCCCAGCCCCAGAATTGAATTTTTTAAATAAATAATATCAGCAGGGATACAAATGAAGTATGGACAATTTTTTACCAATAAAGTAAATAAGATGTGAGTGATTCCTTACCATTATGCCTCCTGCTTTTTAAAGGGCCCATGTGACAATTGTCTCCCTCATAGCATTCAACTTCTATTAATGGTGGGCTCACATGGCATAGATGGCTATTCTCTTCTGGCTCTCAATGCTAACAGGATATAATATAACAGAACACAGATGACAGAATAGAAACTAGAATCCCAGACAATGTTTTCATGACAGCCAAGAATAAAATAAAGTTGAAAATATCACTCATTGTGTGTGTGTTTTTTTTTTTTTCCGGCCACAAGAGAAATGTCTGAATTTAATTACAGAAGGAAAGAAAACAATATAATGCAATGAGTTATTTTTGAATTTGCTATCAGGAAGTATTTTTACAAAGGAGATTTTAATTACAATCATTTCAGTGTAGATTCATTATGCATGCCCTCTCAACCTCATTTAGAGGGGTCGATTCAGTTACTTTTTGTTTTGCATTATATCCATATTTTTCTCATGTACGGCACGTTAATCTCCATGTCAACCCCCAATTTTTTTTTAAGTAGCCTGAATACAAATAAAATAAATACAAGTATTCATTCACATGAACATTATTAAATGTATTATTGCTAGTAAGTATGTATATATTATAAACCAGTTACTTTTTATAGACATTTATACATTAACTGATTTAATCACTACAAAACCTCTATCTAATAGATAACTGGTTTTGCTTTTTTTTATTTACCCCCTAGAGGAGATAAGGGGTGTATGCAACCTGTAGGTATTACTGAAAGAGTACACTACAGTGTTCTCATATCAGAGCCAGTCTTCCTAAACTCTCTGCCATGCTGCCTTAAGGTAGCAAGGAGAGTTTATAAGCTGTTTGTATTTTTTACATGCAGAACAAAATTAGAACTTATTTCTTTTTATGGATCCACATATGTTTATTAACAAACAGCCCAATAAATTGACTAAATAGCTTAAGAAAAGAGAAATATATTTTCATTGAGCCTGGTTGTTTTTTATTTTGGTAAATGTTATAAAATTCTGCTTGGTATATAAGTGAGTGAATATGAAGAGAAATGCCTGATAATGAACATATGTTATGAGGGTAAATTGACACATACATTTTATTTTTATAAATGTCTTGAGTACTATCTATCATAACTTTAAGTCATATGGGGAGCTTAGATTTTTTAATTCAAAAATTAACACAGAATGAAAAACATTCTAACTAAAATGTAATGAAAATACAGATGTCATCCTTAAATACTTGGGTCAACCATAAGACATGGATTTGTCGACTTCTGAGAATAGAAAATCAGAATGTCCCTAGCATCTCCACAGGTAGAACATGCATTTGTCATAAACGGGAATGAGAGTGTCCCCACTACATTCAGTGAGTCAGGTCACAACCACTAAGATGAGTGAAATCAGAATTATAGGATTAAGGAAGGTAATTAAAGGACATATAAAATCAACTCCATATGTACAATATTATAAGGAAAAGATTAATATTGAACTAAAACTAAGAACCAATGGAGCAGGGAATTGAAAAACAAAAAGTGGGGCAGAGACTCAACAGAGGAAAGAATCTAGAAAGAGGGGTGGAGATAAGGAAAGAAATTGTAAATATTATATTTTTGATTATAAAAATTCATTCCTCAGAACGAAAATAAAATATAATTTAATCCCCAATGTACACTCAGCCTGTAAGTATGAGGTCAGAAATCTTTATTTTGCTTTTTATTCTGATTTTGCAGCTCTCCTTTCGCCATCCAGAAGAGTGAGTCATGCATATTATGCTTCATAAATTTACTTTGGTGTCTTTGTTTTTTTATTCCTCTCCTTTTTTTTTTTATAGAGAGAGAAAGGGAGAGAGAGAGAGAGAGAGAGAGAGAGAGAGAGAGAGAGAGAGAGAATTTTTTAATATTTATTTTTTTAGTTTTCGGCGGATACAACATCTTTGTTTTTGTATGTGGTGCTGAGGATCGAACCCCGGGCCACACACATGACAGGCGAGCGCGATAGCGCTTGAGCCACATCCCCAGCCCATCCTCTCTTCTTTTTAGGGCTAACATGTTAGTATCTAAAAAGACCATGGAGAGCAACATGACAATCAAAAAGTTCTTGCTACAGGTTATTAATTATTCCACTTTTAACACTAGCTAAAGGCATAAACATAATACTAATGACAAGAAAACTATGGTGTGATGTGATGTGTCATTAATATGATGAAACATTTTATTGTGAGATTTTTACATATCATTAATAGGATTTAATATATAGATTTTACATGTAAGACCAAATATTTGTAATTCCTCTGGATAGGAAACAGTTGTATAGTTCATCTTCAAATATAATATTGTAGATATTTCCCACATGAAGGGTTCTAGCCCAAGAAAACAATTTGCTACTGCTATTGCTCTAATCAGAAAAGAATTGAAGGTCCATGATATTTAGTATTTTCATACTTCCATTAGAAGTTTTAATGATTAAATTCTACTTCAGATTTTAAATTCCCTTAAGTTTGGATAGAAACACAACTACAATTATGTAATATTTACCTATGTATAATTTGTGAATACATTTACATTGAATTTTTTAAAGTTTTGGATATTTATGACTCAATTGATTTCATTTCAAGTATGATAAACAGTGTTGACTTCAAAGGTAAAATTAGCAAGGCCTGGTGGTGCATGCCTGTAATCCCAAAGGCTCAGGATGCTGAGGCAAGAGGATCTCAAGTTCAAAGCCAGTCTCAGTGAAAGTGAAGCACTAAGCAACTCAGTGAGACCCTGTCTCTAAATAAAATACAGAATAGGGCTGGGGATGTGGCTCAGTGGTCAAGTGCCTCTGAGTTCAATTCCTGGTACCACAAAAAAAAAAAAAAAAGGTAAAATTTAAAAATTAATTACCTTCATAAAGTAGCTTTAAAATTCAACAGAAATTGTATGTTAAAAATTAAAAACATTAATTTTTAATGAGATCACTTCATAGATTTAAAAAAAAAATATGAATTGATAATGTTGCATCTTTTGAAGAGTACCTTGACTTTTTACTTTATTTTGATCCCAGTGATATCTCTTGGGTTTTCCCTCAGTGAAACCATAGAATATTCCAAGTCACACGTTTATCATATTTTTAATTTTTAGCATACTATTCAAAGTGAGTGATATATCTATTTATATATTTACACACATTTACACACACAAAGAAAAATTAATTGTTCTTAGGACAACTGAAATACCTACTCATCTATACTGCCTCTCTATTTGGAATTGTTTGCAAAGATTCACAGAGACCTCCACCAACCCTTTTATTTGCAAAGGAGAAGTCTATGCAAATATGGATTTTATGGATCCTGAGAGGCCTCTGACAACACTTGCAATCATCTTGAGTAAATTATCAAACACACTGGACATCTATAGAAACACAATTAAATTTCTTGTGGGTCTCTTGAGGTTTGTACTGAGTCCTGAATCCAGCAAGTATTTCTTGGTTTAGCCAGTTAGGAGTTGATGTTGTTGTTACTTGGAAAAATTACACTGGTTTTATAGCACCTATGAGGTTTCACACTACATTCTTCAATTAGCACAAATGTTGAATTAACAGAAGAATCAATGGAATAACTCATGTTGACTGATCTGAATTTTACTTTATCCCTTTCAGGATTTTTGTATACCAGTGATACCAATTATTTAGTCTTGAAGGTGTCACTGTGTTTCTCACCAACTTCATATCCTTAAATGAACTTGGAATAGTGAAGGTCTGAACAAAGTAAAAAGTAATAACATGATTCTTCTAGAAAAGGGCATATAGAAACCACTCATATTTCACATACAGAAATTATTTTCTTCAATCATCATTCCAGCCTTTCTTCAATCAGATGTTTGCAGACAATTGATATTTTCAATCCTTAATGAGAAGAAATAGTCAGATATTCTGACTACACATCTTAATTTTTCATCCACCCTTGAGAATTAGGGAGCTCTAAATCTATCCTTCTGTTTGGATCTGTGTGATAAACAGGTAAAACTTTGTATTTATGGGCACCTTAGCTCTGATATGGAGAAGATAGGGCATGTTTGTTCTTACAAGTGGTAATAATGTCACAAGATATGCTTGAATAGTAAAAACTGCAGGTATATACTGGTGATAAATTTGATAAATACTTCAATTAAATTAGAGAATTCAACTGATATATATTAAAATATACATTAAAATTTTTCATGAAAGCAAAACTGAAATCCAAGAGATATTCTAAGCTGGTCATGAAATATTTTACCATCTGAAATAATTATTCATTTTATTGTTGAATTAACTCCTGCTAATAATGACAGTATGAGTAATAGAAAGATAATGATGATGGTAGTGTTGTAGGGACAGACTAGGCATCAAAGATAGTAGGAAACAGTTTTAATTGGCTGTAGCCAGGTCCAAAGGGCACAGCTTTTGCTGTAATCAATTAATATCCAGATTCCAGAGTTCAGGTAGTTTCAGAATTTTATACCCAGCATGTAAGGGAAGGGGCTCCGAAGTTCACAGTTTACAGAAGTTCACATAAAAACGGCTTTTTCTTTCACTGCTTCAGGCAAGTTAACCCTTCAAGGACAACACCTGAGTAGGGGAGAGCTTCTTCTCTTCCTTTCCTCCCACTGACAGCTGTTACCATGGAGCCCAGTTGGTAACTTTTATCTTAGAAATGTAGACATTTCTGTGAAGCCCCAACTCAAGGCCAATGGCCTTGTTTAAAGGATTTGTCTTTTTTTTTTAAATCTCATTTTGAATTTGCAAACACTCTTCTACAACCTACTATACTGGATGCATGCTTGTGAAAAACAAGTAAAGGGGCTTTCAGCACCTGGAGTGCAGATTTCTTCCCGGCCAGAGGCCAAGTAAAATAGAGAAACAGGAAAATAGGAAGTTTAACTACATTGAACTTTTTTTTTTTTTTTTTTTGGTAGAGACTTTTTTGCTTATTTTCTTAAAATAAATTATGGTGAAGATTTCTGGAGAAGCTTAGTTAAGATTTTTTTGTGTGTGTGGAGGACGGGGTACAACTACAATTGATACTATCATTTGTTGAACAATTGCTACAAGTGAGCTAACATCCTAAATACTTACATGCATTATTACATCTCAGTCTCTTCACAATGCATTTCAATTCCATTTCAGAAAAAAAGAAGATCAAGTCTTGGAGATACATGTGGATAAGAACAAAGGTGGAATTTGTAGACAAGTGATGTTATTACAACTCCTGAAATCTTAATCATTATACTACAATATTTATCAGGTTTTTTTTCTTATATACTTGATAGGTCCAGTTATATACATTAAAATTTTTTCATGAAAGCAAAACTTTTTTTTTCATTCTTCTTTTATTTTCTCCTAACAAAACAGAAGGGTACTCTTCAGTGGCTTTGCATGGCACAATATCTTGGCTCTTCTATATAAAAAGTCTATTTAGTCACCAAATGTGCGGCCTTTCCTGAATTCTTCCAAGACAAGGAAGTAATTGACAAAATTCTCATAAATCTTTTGTGTACTGTAACTCATGACCATTTCTCTTCTTTGATGTATAATTCTTTTCTATAAAGAATATCAGACCACAGAATCTTGCTTATTTTGATCTCTAATGTCAAAAACATTTATTAGAGAATTTCCACTGAGATCTATTACTTTTAAATGGTTTTGAATTTTAATCCCTGCCAAGGCAAATGAAAGATTTTCTACTATTTTATGTTTGAAGATATTTTTATTGTTATTACTAAAATAGAGGTACATTTTGTTTCTCCAAAGTATTTGGTATTAAAAATCAGCACTTTTAGTATAAAACAAACCTCATTCATATTACCTTTCTTAGCCTTGAAATATCAACCGTTTTTGGAGGAGGTAATATTTGCGAAAACAAGCTTACAGATTTCTCTGTAGGAATATTCCAGATGGCAACACATATCATATGCAAATTCTTCTTTAATATGTATTCCTTCATGCTGCTTTCTAAGAAATTAAAGTACTGTAATATTTTTGATAACCTGAAAAAAATACTTTTCCCTTTTATATATGTCTGCTGAACTGGCTAAGAAGCTGAAGTTTTGGGCTAACCTGGTCCACTCCATTCCTTTCCTAGGGCTATGACCCTGACCCTGATCCAGGCCTTATTCATTTCTCAGAACCTTCACTTACTTTTATCTGTTCTTTTCTTCATAGTTCTTAAATTCACTGTTCTCAAATTCTTAGCAACTAATACTAGCTCATATATTTTCTTCCCCATAAATTACTCTTTCCATAAAATCTAGTCAACTTTTTTTTCTTAACTTGTTTTGTTTTAAAATTTTCTTGAGATAGCATCACTTCTATATGTCAAAAGAATATCCAAATATGAGAAAGTCTTAATGAGTGTTCTCATTAAGCCAGTTACCCATTTGCTTTCTGATAATTCCAATCCCTCCTCCTCATACACATACATACACACACACATACTAAAAGAATAAATTTATTTGAAATTAAAGGAAAAAAAATGAAGGCTGAGACACTAGAAAGATAATTCTAAGTTACTGGTCCTTTAGATAACCAGTATATAATTTGAACTTGAATATTTCAGTATAGAATTTGAACTTGAACTTGAACTTGATTTTATAGCTGGTAAAAAGAAATGACTTGGCTTTTATTTCCTTTGGAAAAAAAAATCAAGATGGTACCACTAATCCTCTGTGTTCTTAGGTGAATTTAATATAGCATTATAAGGTCCTTGCTTACCATCTGTATGGTCATCTTAAATGACAGCAGCCATTTTAAGGAAAAAGTTTCACTTTCTTGCCCAAGGGCCTTTCTGAGAAAGGCTCACCCTTCCCTCATACCAATCCTTAACTGCCAGCATTAGGACCCTCCCTTCTCTGATCCTGAGCCTCCCCCATAAAAGTCCCAGAACTCAAGCCTGTTTTGCCTCTCTCTCCTATAGAGAGATGACCTTTATTTTTCAGCTCTGAGGAATAAACTATTGTGTGTATGTCTGCCTGGTCTCAATTTTTTCATTTCTCGCTCACTGGTCTCTCATTCCTTGCTTTCCCTTCAAACATCAGTGAATGTATTTTAAAACGTCTTATCTTGTAAGATTAATATAATTGTGACAGGTTTTAATACTCCTTTTTTGGCTAAAGAAAATGGTTTCATAAAAAATATGATTTTTTTGTATATTATTTTATAGACATTTTCAAGTTTTGTTGTGAAAATTATATAATTATCCAAAAGTTAAAATAAAAGATATAATGAAACTCTACACAGTCATTATTCAATATTTAAAACTATGGAATCATGGTTAATTGTCTGCATCTATAACTTTCTAAGCACAACTATTATGAAGCAATTTCCAGCCATCAGAGCATATCTGTAGATATTTCAGTATATAATTTCAGGAAACAAAAAAAAATATTAAAAAAAACTTAACCATTTCCAGATTAATTGAAATTCATCAACTAATTTCTGTTCAATTTTTCCAAATTGTATGAATTTTTTTTAACAGCTTGCTTGATCAGGATATAAGTAAGATCCATGCATTTCAACAAGTGGATATACATCTTAATTTAATTTATCTCATTTCATTTCTATTTTTTATTTAAAAATTTTGCTCATTTTAAAAATAAGCAAATAATTTGTTTTATTTCTAAATTTTATTTTATTTATTTCAGATTTATTTACAGTATTTTACAGAATCTTTAATGGTCTTTAAAAACGTTAGGCAAAATTAAGTCTTGGAAAGAATGTGGTACCTTGCCTGCCAAATGGTAACTCCCTCATAATCACTAAATACAGTAAATCCCTCATGAATATGAGTGACTGTTATGGCATTCATAGTGGCGTAATTGGCATTTTAAATTTTATCTACTCAAAATCAAAACTTACATTATCTACTGATATATCCCATGGCTGAAGAAAAAAATTTTGATAGAATTACTTCACTTTATTGAAAATCATTATGGAGTACAAACATGTACCTAGTAAACAGAGAATGGTAAGACTTTGAACTAAAATCATCATTTTGTTCAGCTGCATTCAACCATGAAGTTTAACTTGCTCATTTTTATTTCTGTAGCACAATTTGATGGAAATGAGTCATTATATTCACTGTAATATAACTGAAAATTTAAAAGGAATTCAACAGTTTTGATGTCATCCTTTATTTAAGTCCTAGTTTTTCTTTGTATGCATCCTGCCTACTACCATTGCTCATCAATCCTTAGATTAAGAAAGAAATGAGTAAAATTTTCAAAGAGAAACCAATAATGTACTTTGGAATTAAAGGATTTCATCTGGAAAGTAAGAACATCAGGGAAAGTTGCCCAGCATTTCATAGATAATGGAAGACAGTTATTGTATCAGCAAATAGCAAGTTTATTCATTCATTAATTTGTATTCAATGAGTGTGTGCTATGTACCTGCTACTTTGTCCTGGTGCCAGGAGAAGTCAAGAATACAGTGAATTGACGTCATCCTTGACCTTCACTTTTTATGATACTGTGAATAAATAAGTAGGCAATAACAACACAGAGCTATGATGTGCAATGCAGAGTGGTATGGAATCAGATGGCAGGAGATCTAATGTATCTTCTAGGGGTCAAGAAAATTTGCTTAGAAATAGTAGCATCTATGCTAAGTCATGAATTGTACAAAAGGAGCTGGCCAGTTAAGGTAGTGTGGTGGCTTTCAGAAGAAGCATTAATCTAGAAAGAGGATGAAGCACTTATGAAAGTGCAGTGAAAAGAAGGAGCAATGTGCATTCTAGAAACTGAAATGAAGTCAGTATGACAGGAGTGGGAGGTAAAGTGGGAGGAATGGAGATAACATGGATGAGATAAGCAAGGCCAGGGACTCTTTAGGGCCTTTAAAAATCAAAAGGATGATTGCCTTTTTTTCTAAGAATAGGAAACAACTCAAGGTTAGAAGCAAGTAGATGACACAAAATAATCTCATAATTATTTTAGAAATATCACCCTAGTGGCTCATAGGAAGTAGAATTATATGTAATCAGTAGCAATGTACAAGAACACTTATATGTCACAGTACCCCTATAATTTCTTTTTTGTCTATGACAGTTATTTCCATTGCTTTTTATTTCTTTTCAGGTGAAGTATTTTCTAGTTTGAATATCTTCATCTGTGAATAAAATACTATTCAAAGATCAAGTAAATAGCTTTTTAATTAGTTGGTTAATATTTGAGGTGAATTTTTTATGTTTGGGTTATAAGAAATACATAGTAATTATGAAATTACTAGACTTTCTAGTAAGATGTAGAAAGATACAGGAGAATTAAATTCTTGTCTAACAATGAAAAAGATAATTTGCAAAAATAAAATATTTTTGAAACCTTCTGAAAGCTGAGGTTACAAGGCCACCAAAAACACTGAGTTCCAAAATGTGACATATCTCTCCTAAAATGAATAACATATATTAGCTCTTTCATTTTAGACATACATGGAAAAAGGAAATGATATCACAAAGATGGGCAAAGTGAAACCAATAAAATTTTAACTAAGTAATATTGACTGTGGACTAATATATTAATTTATAATAAAACAAATAGAGATTTTAGAGTGCATTCAAACTCCTTTCAACAGGCTTCCTCCAGTGAATGAGAAAGACTTGGGATGGGCTGGACATGGGTAAGAGTGTCTGTAAAAGGTACAGGTATGCAGAAAGTGACTACCTATCACCAGAGTACATGCAAAATATATCAACTGCTCTTTGGACCCTTTTGATATTTGTCAAAGTACGTTATATGCATGTATAAATATGCCATAGCAAAACTCATTATTCTGTTTAAACAAAATAGGTTACTAAAAATTTAAAAGAAAATAAAAAGAAGAAAATTTAATCAACCCACTAGCCGATTCATAGCAAAAATAGAGTTTCAACATATGTGTAATTAGAGTCTCAAAAAATATAAAAATATTCCTTGTTCTCGAGTTCAGACAAAGATGTACTGTGTCTGGGGAAGAATTGGAAGTAACATCTACCTGCCACGGAAAATGAGTAGGAAGAACTTCTTGATGCATTTTTTTATCCCCAGTGCAAAATATGGTCTGCAATCCCTAGGGAAGAGTGAGAGAAGTATCTTTTGCAGAAATAAGTTTGGATGTCATAGTGGGAAAGAACAGCAATGTTGAAAGGCCTAAGGTGAGGCTGGGGAAAGATAACTGAGACTATTTTAGGTACCACCATGAGCTTAGCATGAATTAAAAAGCATTATAATGAGCACAAGAGCAGGAAAAACACTGTCTGTGACATCAATGAATAATAACTATAAAAGCCAAGGTTTTAATATCACGATTAAATATGCTTTTAATCAGAGGTCCTTCCACTGGACACAAAGTTGGGATCCATCAGCCACAGGACAAATTTGAGGCATACCAAGTTGAAAGTTTCTATCAAAATTCCAAGCTACTTAGCTACTTACTACTGCCAACACTCCCCCTGCCAACCACAATAATAGCTTGATAAAAGCAAAGGATAGTCTATATTGGACACAAATATTCTTGACATCAGTTTCTATTACCCTTCTATTTTTGATGACCAGAAACACAATTTAAAAATGTATGGATATGTCAAGAAAATAAAACCATAAGACTTAATCAAGAAATAAAGCAATCAATATAACCAGACTCTATTAAACCTTAAATATAGAATTTATTAAATTGGGTTTTGAGAATACAAATCATCAGCATGTTTATATATTCAAAAGGTAGATAATGTTCCTAAATAGATTTGGACTTACAAGAGCATAATGGAAACTATATAAAGTCAACTGGAAATGCTAGAAATGAAAATATATGATGCCAGAGAACAAGGATTTCTGTGATGAATTATAAGAATCTAGAGAGAGAGTTAAGGAAAGAATCAGAGAAAGGACTTGAAGTCAAGCAAATAAAAAAATTTACAATTGGCTGGAGTTGTGGCTCAGGTAGAGTGCTTGCCTAGCATACATGAGGGACTGGGTTTGATCCTCAGCACCTCTGTAAAATAAATGTAAAATAAAGATTATTTTTTTAATTTACAACTTGAAACACAAAGAAGGAACAATTCAGTAAGAAATTAGAGAACAGAATATTCAACATATGCATAATTAGAGTTTCAAAAAATATAATGGTGCAGAAAAATCAATGATCAAGATTTTTTCCAATATTAACAAATGGCCTCAAACCACAGACCCATGATGTCATAGAACAACAAGCAAGATATACAAAAGGAAAAAAAAAAAAACAGAAACGCTGTAAGACAGCATAATGAGACAGAGGCAAATCAAAGAAAATCACTTAAATATAACATTTATGTCATTGAGTGCCAAAGATAACAAAAATCCTATGGTTACTCAAAAGACACAAAAACAAAAACACAGAATTTCCAATAGAAATGGAGACAACCAGATGTCCACAGAGCAATACTTTTAAAACATTGAAAGAAGAAGAAACTATTAACTGAAATTTCTATACTGAATATTCTATTTCCAGAAATAATATCTTGCAAAAATAAATGTGTGAATATATAATGTTAAAAAAAAAAACATTTTCAGATATTCAAAATAAAATAAGCGGAGGGAATTTATTTCCAACACACTTAAACTACTAGGTGTATGTAAGGAAGTTGTTCCAAAATAAGAAATACATCAAATGGAAATATGCACTTCTAAAAATGAACAGGTAATACTGGAACGTGCAAATATAGGGATAAATGTGAATTTTAATTTTCCTAATTTAAATTACCTTTAAATATAATTGTCTGTGTTAGTTTCCCCAAACTGCAATAATAAATTACCATAAACTCAATGACTTGAAATAACAGGGAATTGGACTGGGGTTGTGACTCAGTGGCAGAGTGCTTGCCTTGCACATGTGAAGCACTGGGTTCAATCCTCAGCACCACATAAAAATACATAAACAAAATAAAGATATTGTGTTCATGTATAACTAAAAATATATTTAAAAAAACACAGGGCTTTGTGTTCTCATATACATGGAAACTAAATGTCAGAAGTTTTGGTAGAGCCATGCTACCCTGCAAGATTCTAGAGAATCCTTCCTTGCCTCCTCTGGGTTCTAATGGTTGCCAGAAATTCTTGCAGTTCTTTGTCTTGTATGTGTACCACTCCAATCTCTATCTCTGTATTCATGTGGAAATGTGTTTGTAAACAAATCCCCCTCCTCTTATAAGGAACCCAGATACTGGAATTAGGCCATCCTAATTCAGTATAATCTCATATAAGCTTAATTACATTTGCAACGACCATATTTCCAAATGATGTCACAGATTTTACTTGGAAAGACTTCAATAAATATTTTGTTGGGAAAAAAATTCTACCCTAAAGAGTAAGCTCTCTGCTTCCACTCCCCAATATCCATGTGCTTCTCAGAACACATTCATCTCATTGATAAATCACAAATGTGTTAAAACATTCTAGAATCAGTTGTGCATATCAAGTCCCAAATAGCATCTAAGTATAGTCCCTTTTAAAAGTGCCAGATATCATATTGTATATCACTGAAATAAAGGATTGTTTGGCCCATCCTGGGACAAAATTCTTCTCCACCTGTGAATCTTGAAACCTAGAAAATAGTTGATCTGCTTCAAAAATGCAATGGTGGGATTGTAGAGCATGCATAAGAAGACATTTCTATTCCAAAAGTAAGAAACGGAAAGGGCAGGAGAGGAGAGGGGAAGGAAGGGAATGAAAGGGGACAGAGAGGAGAGAAGAAAATCTGAAAACCAGCAAAGCATATTATATTAGATTTCAAAACCTGAGAATAATGTGTCTTCAAAGTCAAATAGGAGGGGCCTCATCCATCTGGTCCTGAACAGGGGTCCCATCAACATATACCTCTTAGATCAGAATTTGGAGGAGGGAACATAAAGAGTAGCTACTGATGAGTACAAGGTTTCTTTGGGGAGTGATTGAAAGTTTCTATAATTAGATAATGATGATGGTTGAGAGCTTCGTTAATGGAATTGTAACATCTAAAAATGTGATTTTTCTTAGAATGTAAGTTATATCTCAATTTTTTAAATGATGGAGAACACATGCTACCTTATTTTAAGACACTTTATAGGACATTAATTAGAACAGCATGGTATTGTGCAGCAATAATATCAAGCAATGGAAGAAAATGGTTCTTCTGGAAAGAGACTTACAAATATATACTTGATTTATAACAAAGTAAAACGATATTGGGACTAGAGTTGTAGCTCAGTGGTAGTATGCTTGCCAGGCATGCACAAGGCCCTTGGATCAATTCCTAGTGCCAAAAAATGAAACAAGTTAGCAAGTTAATTTATTGAAAAAGTAAAACAATTTCACAGATATTACTAGAACATTTGGATATTTGTAAAAAAAATAGGTAATAAGTTGATAAATAAATAAACAATAAGTCCGCCTTATCCTTATACCATACTATATAATAAATAATTCTAAACTGGTTTAAGATCATGAGGCAAAACCTAAAATATCAAAAATTCTAGCAAAAGAAAAAAAAAGTCTGGGGCTGGGGTTGTAGCTCAGTGGTAGAGCACTTGCCTAGCACATGTGAGGCACTGGATTCGATCCTCAGCATCACATTAAATAAATAAAATAAAGGTATTGTGTCCATCTACAACTAAAACATATTTAAAAGAAAAAAAATGTCTTGACATTTTTTTTTCAGGTTGGACACAAAAAGCATTAATCATTAATAATGATACTTTAATATCACTAAAATTCAAGCATTTTAAGAAAACTGTAAATGAATGGCAAAACAACCAATAACTTGGAAATATATTCACAAAACACAGGAGCAAGAAATTCTGGTATGCCACTGCAAAACAGGGGGATTTTAGATTAGAATAATGTACTATACACATCAAAAAAACTACATAATTTTTTTTAATTTTCACTGTAAAAAATGATAAAATTTGGGGAAAATTTAAACATTGCATGACTTCTCATGTATTAAAATATCACATAATACCCCATAAATATATGATTTTTAGTTTTTATATTAAAAATAAATTTAAATAAATAAATAACATGTATGTGATATCTGATTGAAAATAATATACAAATAACTCTTACAACTCAATATTAAGAAGACAAGCAAGACAATAAAAATGGGAAAATTTTTCAGGTACTTCAGAAAATAAAAATACATTTAATGAAATAAGCACAAAATGAATGTTCAAAATCAAGGAAAGATTCAAACTAAACCCACAATAAAATATCGGAAAGAGCCTGCTAGAATAGCCAATTTTAACAATCAAACCAAAGAGAAAATACAAGTCCTTAGTGAATATGAAAAGTCATTATGACATTCATAACTTGCTAGTTAGTATGCTGAATTGTACCACAATTGTGGAAAATAAAGTAGTAGTTTCTTATAAAATTAAATGTGCAATTTTCTTGTGGCTGGAGCACCAAAATACTGAAAATAATTCAAATAAATGTATGGATAAACAAATTGTGTTACATTCATTCATTACTGCTGGAAATTCATAATACTGCTCAGTTTTAAAAAGGAATGACCTACTGATTCATGAAGCTATGTGGCTGAATCTCAAAAGCATTCTTACTAAAAAAGGCCAGACTCTGGTAAGCTATGCATATTTGATTTCATGCTCATGACACTCTTACAAAGACAAAACCCATAGGCCAGAAAACAAATCAATGGTTACCAGACGCTGGCATTATGGTGATGGATGACTTCTAAGAGGCTCAAGAGAATATTTTGGAGTGATGGAACTATTCTATATCTTGATGGTGATAATGATTACATTTGTTTATAATTAAGAGAATTAATTTTATGTCAGTAAGCCTGATATGGATTGAATTATGTTGCAATCCCCTGAACTCCTATGTGGAAATCCTAACCTTGGATACCTCAAAGTGTGATTTTATTTAGAGAGAGATTTTTTGTTGTTGTTGTTGTTTTCCAGAGATAAAGTTAAAATGAGATATTTAGAGCAGGCCCTAATTCAATAAGATCTTTAAAATAATAATATTTAATATTTATTGATATTTAATAATTAATTGTTTTAATTGTATTGTAATAAAACATGAAAATCTGTACATAAAGACATACATAGAAGGAAAAGAATGTGAAGGGACATGGGGAAAAGAAGGCCATCTATAGCCAAGGAGAGAAGATAGAAAGAGACTCTTTCTTCAACTCCCAGAAAGACTGATGCTACCTACTTCTGGCCTCCAGGACTATAGGGCAATAAATTTCTGTTGTTGAAGCCACTCAGTGTTCAGCATCACTAGCAAATTGATACACCTGATGTTTAAATAACATATTATTAAATATTTTTTATTCCCACAATTTAAAAATAAAAATTACTTTTATAATGCAATCATTCAATTAAGGGTATAGAACTTAAATATTTATGCATACATAAAGAATGAAAAGAAAGCTATTTAATTAAGTATCTTTTATATCTTTTTTATTAGCATTAATATATTTGAGTAGGTTGGCTCTGTAATATCATAAAAGTTTTCTTAGAAAGATTTTCACAAGGTTTATATGTGTTGTTTCGCCCAAAACTTTGCATTTGTACATTACCTAAGATTTTAAATACTCTTTTAATTTTTACTCTGATATTAATATTCAACTATATATACATGTCTCACTTTACATCTTCTTTGTAGAGGTCAGCTCTTCCACATGCTTAGGATTCCACAAACATTGCTAAATCCTCTTTAAAAAGGAATGTGGAAATGGAGAGGAAGGGGATTGCAACAGGAAAGATGGTGGTTCCCCATGTTGATGCAAGTTGAGCTCCCTAGACATGCAGTTTCCTAAAGGAGAGAAGGGCTTCTTCAACTCAGCTATGTGTAAGGACTTTAAAGAAGACAGTAGCCAGCTATATTCTTTGATTGGTGACTGGCTGTTGGATATGGTAGTGAATCTAAAAAAAAAAAAAAAAAAAAAAAAGAAGGTCTATTGTTTGATGAGATGAAATATATGTTGCACAAATATGAAAGTCAAAACTCACTACAATTAAAATAGCACTAAATCATATTCTGGTCTTAGATTGCTATATAATTACCAAACCTTTTAAGATCACTCAGACAAAAAAAAAAAAAAAGGAAGAAGAAGTAGTAGTCTTTTTTAAACTGACAAGTTTAAACACATCAGTCATAATTCTCCAACTTGGAGCCAGGCCTAAGGGAAGCAATGACTGAAGAGTTGAGCATAATTATCCATCAACGTTTTAACCTTAAAATGAATTTCTGCAGACATGTTTAAAAAATTTGTTCCACATCCAGTGTTTAGAATCATAATTGCACTAGAGGCCTTTAAAAAAAAAAAAAAACTAATGTAACCTTACTTAATACATTTCTTTACATTGCTGCTGCCCTCTGTAATTTTCTTAATGAATGAATATTTAATTATATTCCGTCTTTATCAATTTTATATTGAGTACATCTGGAGGTCATGTACTAGAACATTTAATATTCAATTTCATTTTTGAAAGCATATTAAAATAAACAATTTAAATGAGGCTTATTTTCATATATTCTAATACAATTTCATAATATATACAGAAAGTTGGATGGCTTAGCAGATATTGAATGCAATCTAGAATTTTCCACTTTCGGGTCATAACTTCTAAACCAACAAAATGTTGTGGAAATTAAACTTGATATTGTGAGCTAATAATTTTGTTTGTATGTATCTATTAAAAGTATTAGCTAAAATAAGAAGGAATGCTTCTCAAGTCTTTGAAAAATTTCCCTAAAAGGAGGAAGCCTATTATCTGAACTTCAGGGGGGGGGGCGCGGGGGGGGGGGCAGGGAACGTATTATTTAATTATTATATAGTTCAGATCTACTTCTAAGTAGGAATACTCATATAGTATAAACTTGCACACACTTTCCCCTGTAGATAATATAGATATAAAAGCAGAGGGGAAAATCCTCTTAGTGCTATTTTCCTACTGTATACCCCTCTCAGGCTTACTTAATATCCCTCCTCATGGCAAATATGCTTCCCTACAATCTTTGCAATCCCAAGATGCTACCTTCACTTTTGTCTAGGGTGTGTTTATGGTTTAACAAGAGGATTTTGTTTTTCTCCAGACCCTGCGCCTTAATTTAAAAGGAGATATCAATAAAAAGGAATATACTCTCTTTGCCTTCATTTTCTGAAAAATCTACTACTGAATACCCCTTGGTTGCTTAGAGAATGAATGGGTCACACAGACCTTCTGTATATCTTCCCTTTACAAAGTTTATAATATAGACAAATTAGGAAAGGATTTAAGTTAGATGTTAGAGTAGCCAGTGTTAATAAACCAGAACAATGAAGTTAGATTCTTAGATGTGATTGTGATTATATGAAGGACACAGAAGACTGTTGAGTATAAAATTAGTTGCCTTTTGACAATGTGAATGAGTGCAAATAATGCTATCAAATGTGGGGAGAAAAAAAAGGCTCTCAGGAGGGACAACATAGTAGACTTGAGTCAATATTAATACTCAGGAAATGACAGTAGCAGCAGAGGTACTGTAGCATGAAATAATCAAGGTTGACAGGGCTCAGTTTGAGCAGTGTGTTGTACTGGTCATAAAGCTAAGAGACAAATCTGCAAACAATGATAAGCCCTGAATACAGTAGCTGCCATCATTATTGACAGAGTGGTCAGGGGTTTAATTGGTGACCTAGGAATTACTAATTGGGCATTAATCTTTGAATCAGTCATGTTTACTTATAGAAATGACTCTTTGGTAAGTTTTTTTTTTCTCCTCACAAAGCCAAAGAAGCTATGACTTTTACTTAAGAAGATAAATCTGCTTAAATAGTTGATTTGGCTTTCCAGAGGACAAAAGCCACCAATTCCACAATTAGAAAGATGGCTTAAAATGTCAAGAATCCTGGTAAAGTAATACCTTTCCTTAAATTGACAGTGAGGGGTGAACAAGAGAGCCTGAACCCTTTGCTGAAAGCAGATTTAATTGGCAGGGGTCAGAGAATTTCACCATAATATAGAGTTCCTTAAGGATGCAAAAAAATAAAATTTTTTAAAAAAAAGTACTCTGAAGAGGAGAGAAAAACCGCCTAAAGTAGGTCTAGGGTTGTCAGTGTCAATCCTCTCCATCACAATCTTGCCTAGGGCTGGTTCTGCCAAGACTAAAGAGATAATGACATCTGTATGGCATATTCATAGTACTGTAGCATTTTATTTTACACCTTGGTAAAAATAAAGAAATTCTAGCCTTCTTTGTTAGGAAAAAAAAAAAATGGAAGAGAAACTAAATTATGTGTTTGTTGTAACACACATTTCTGTACATTCACTATGTGTGAAATAAATGCTCATTAACCAAAATTCATTCTGAATTTTTTCACTAATTTCCAAATGGGGGAAAACAATTTTGGTTTCAGATCCAGTAGCTAAGTTCCAATTGTATTTAATAGGATAAAACATTTTTGCTCCTAATAGAGAACTCTGGGTATTAATAGATATATTTTTTGATTTAAAAAAAAATCTTTACTCCCTGAGACTTGGGAAAGGATCTGCTGGTTTTATACATATATTTAAAATTTTCTTATTAAGAAATATTTTCAAATCACTACTCTGTTTTTTGAAGAATATCATTTGTGAACTGTTTATAGTATACAAATACATTAAAATAAAATATTAGAGTCTGGACAAAATTCTAAAATATTATACCTGTGTTTGGTGAACACATTATAATATTAACTGGATTTTGCACATTGATTTGAATCAGCTCATAGGGTTGTGATAGACTCAACACTGAAAAAGGGCAGATTTCAGTTTAATGTGGTTTGTTACTAAGGGAAGTTTTCAAAAGCATCCACTCTGAAAATTTTATAGTATTCTATCATCAAATATTATTTTTAATTACATATTTCAACATATTTCAAAATTAGCTATTCTTTCATTTGTCTTGAAAGCCAAGAACTTGACACCAGCAACTTGCCTACAGATTGGCTTTTCAGGCTTTTGTGTTTTTGGTGACACAGGCTCTTGAGTCATTCATTGGCTCTCAGTTTCTGTAAAGCTGTTGAAAAAGTTTTACTGTGATTTTACTGCTATGATTCATCTACATTATGACACATTGTTATAGTTCATTGAGTTTGACTGCTGTAGTAGATACCAGGCAGAGAGTAGCCTGTGGTTCATTTACCCATTGTGCCCTGGTGGGCATGCAGGTTATTTCTAGGTTTTGCTTTTAGACATTTCTTGACAGGTCCTCATATGACATATGCAAGGGTTTCTCCTGGGTACATATTTCAGAGTAATAGAGCATATGAATATTTAAGGAAATAGGCACTGCCCAACTTCTTAGTTTCACGAAGTTAAACCCCCAACTTTTCCAAGACTTACCAAATCAACAGTAATTTAATTCAGAATTTTTAAAAATATTTTTGGCACTTGGTTTAACCTAATATTATCAGGGTCATTTCATTGTTAACACTAAAATGCTGTTACACCTTAGTACAACACATTTGATGAAATTTTTTCTCATTCACTTTAAACTTTTTCCGCCAAACTTGAGAGCTTCCTAAGTTTACTATTTTTAGAGACTTGTCAGAAATCATTACTTCAGAATTAATGTTTGTCCTTATTAGTGGATCAACTAGTCAAATCATAAGTTTGGAAAAAAATTCCACTTTATTCTTTAATTCACATGTACCTGTTAACATGCAGTTGAGGAATACAAAAAAAGGAGACAAATAAATCCCAGAATTCATCTTATTAAAATTATGTAAAATAGTTAAATAAAATTAAAGTGATATTAATTTAACATAATTAAGTTGGGTGAATTTTATATCATATCTCATTCTTAATTTGCAACAATTTAATGTAATGAAAACCTACAAATATACATTATTTAAGAATCAAAGCAAATGATAAGTATAATCTTGCAGGAAATATCTTTATGTTTATGTGTTCAGCTCTGGCATTCAGCTTCAGGAAAAAATTAGATAAGAATATCCTCATTATTTTAATTAGACATCATGATCAACATTTTTCTGTGTATTTACTGGAAGAAAAGAGACATGCTACTGAAAAATAATCAGCCTAACATCTACTATTAAAATTTAATTTGTTAAGAGGAAGTAGACTATATTTTAGCAAATAATAATTAAAATGAAGTAAGATGATGATTTCCCATAATTAGTACATTTTTCAAGACAGTATTTGACAAAAAAGCCTTTACTACAATATTGAACAAGGCATATCACATCTAAAATAAATAGTTCTTCCCTGAAAGATTTTTCCATCCTAACTTTGAAAAATGTGGTGTCCAGAATGACATTTTAACTATGTTTAAAAATGTTAGAGTAAGTAATCTTATTTTGTTGGATAGTTTAGATTCTTTTCTTTCCTCCTAATGATGCATATTAAGGATGGGTATTGAAAATAACTTTCAAGTATTGCCTACATTAAATATGTGAATAAAAGTCCTTTTTAAACGTTTATTATTTCTTACTGAAACTCACTTTATATAGTTTCTCAAGACCAATGCATTCTTTGAAGATAGTAGAGATTTGGCAGAGATAAAGACATGAAAATTGCCATTAAATCTATCAATCTCTTGTATATCTGATTTGATAATATTCTACAAAGAACAAATGTATTGTTCTTAATTTGTCATTTAAAAAAAAACAGAAATAGTTATAAGATAGGGAAACATAAGAATTACTCGAGTGAATTAGGGTCTTAATGAAGCTATCCATGATATGAATAGTAATTTGAAATGTCTGATGAAATGAATGAGTAGATATTTTTTATATGAGTATTAATTAAACTAGGAAAGGGTTTTTAAGTAAAAAAGACAATCAATGTCATGCTAGGAAAGAGTAACATTAGAATAAATAAATTAACTCCATGATAACCATCTACACTGATGTTCTTAGAAAGAACCCCAATATGAAGACCACTACTTAATGACACCACCAAGGTAAAAAAGCATCTTACCTTTTTCTAGAAAAAATGAAATGACATTTCATATTTCCTTTCAAACCTAAATCAAGATTTTGCAATAAACATCATAAAGGCAGAGGCTAGAAAACAAAAATAGACATTATCTGGAATGGTTCATGCTGTGCTCTGGGACAGAGTGCTTGCACTCAATCAAGGTGACCTGAATCTCCTGTTTGTTTCCTCAGTAGTCTATTATGTAAGCTCCCAGTATTCTGGCAGTTTTTCTTTCTTTCTTTCTTTCTATTTTTTTTTTAGACAAAAACATCCAAATTTAGATAATAGATTTTAGGATCAACCTAGCCTAATCCCTCCAGTTCAATATGACTTTTTTTAGATAGTACGGTTCAAGGTTGAATGACAATTACATAGAAATGCCGAGAGAAACAGCATTCTAACATAAGAAGAAGTTGTTCTTAAGCTTAATATCAACAGCCCACACACCTACTAAAGTTGTGTTTTTGCAATGGTGGGTTTATTCCTGAATCTGAAATGATGGGTAATAAAAATGGCCAAACTGGAACCATTTTTTTTTAAATGGAGGAAAAAAGAAAAGATATTTCATAGAAACTCAATATTGAATTTGCAAAATTAAATCTGGTAATTAGCCTCATAAAAGTGATAGGCTGTCTATTGAATTCCTACCTTCATACTTAAGGGAATAAGAGGAAAAATGCTAGAGCTTTTCATTCTTCCATTTAGTATAGAGTATAGGAAGGAATGAATTACAGGATGAATTCACTCAATACTAAGTGTGCCATCATGTATTAACTATTTAAAGTACCCTAATGCTTGTCTTCAAGAAGTTTAAAGTTAAGTAGAAGAGACAAACAAGCAAAGAAATGTAATATAAGGTGCCAGGTGCTGCAAATATGTAAAGTGGGAAAACAAAGAATAATCTTCAAGTATGTCAGAATCTCTCTGGAAATACATTTGATCCTTCTTGACTTTAAAGAAGTAAATAGAGTTCTGTATTTTTAGTTCATGAGCCAACTTCCTTAATTCTAGCAATGGAAACACACAAGACCTCCTCCCTGACAAATGTTTGAATCTTAAAGCTGAATGTAATTGTCATCTATTTTTGAACTTTTATAAACTATTTGTGGAGAAAGGTTTTGCTTCTTGATGCAAAGCCACAGGCAACAGCAATTCACCACAACTGCTCTCCCTGCTGTCTGAGTTCTTTGAATGAGGCATTGTGTGAAATTCCGACCTCATTAAATCTGCTGTTTAGCTGCACTCTGTGCAGCCACTGCAATTCTGCTCTGGGTCACCCTCCTGCTTGTGAAACCATTTAAGGCAAACGAGATGCCTGAACCATGAGGTGTAACATAATACCAAAGTCAGACAGTCACATTCTTTACTACTTAAGTAAATTTCTAC
This sequence comes from Urocitellus parryii, assembly GCF_045843805.1. Taxonomy (NCBI): domain Eukaryota; kingdom Metazoa; phylum Chordata; class Mammalia; order Rodentia; family Sciuridae; genus Urocitellus; species Urocitellus parryii. The sequence goes on from NC_135538.1 coordinate 24,602,252, forward strand.
ACTCTTTGCTGATCAAACTAAATTCCTGTCCCGTTTTTATTTAGTAGAACCACTCAGACAAAATGTTGCTTCCTTCAAATATTAAATAGTATTGGAGGGCCATATAGTTAAAGCACAAAAACTTATTTCATCTTACTAGAATCTAATGGTATAAAAATCGGAGCTTAGAAGTTTCCCCTGGCAAAGTGGATCAATTTAATTCAAGAACAGAAATTGTCTGATGACGCTGTTAGGACAAATTTAACATAATACTTTTCTATAAGGCACTACAATTTCAGAGCAGAAAAGAATCACCCTCAGAATAATTTTATTCTGCTCTAAAATGGCCTGGCCTAAGAAGTCAGTGTGTGTGTGTGTGTGTGTGTGTGTGTGTGTGTGTGTGTGTGTAAGAAAGAGTAAGCATGCATTAGTAAATAGATGGGGAAATACATCTGTTAGAATTGAGACCATATTCTCATTTCATATGATTTGACAGTTCTTATGTGGCAGCAATCACTGTTTTTCTACCTACCTTGGTGACAGTCTCAAATCAATCAGTGACCTAGATAGGAAAGATTTTATACCCCATTACCCAGGCCTTCAGTCATCCCACTTGTGCTGTGACCAAACTGGTTTTCAATTCCAAAAATAGACTCTGCTGTAGAAGGTGTGAGATATTCCAAACAGAGATAACAATATGGTCAGTTTGGAGTGGGCCTGCAGATTCTTTTATTACAAGTATCTCTGATACATTTTTTATTTATTAAAAATACCTCAACTATGTACCCTTCTGAAATTTAAAATAGTTATACATTTGACCTACATTATCAACCTATTAATATTCAACGTGGAAGCAAAGAGTGAATTTTTAGGAAAGACTTTCTTAAGCTTCTTAAAAATATGTGGGTGAAGGGCCAATTTTGCCATACTTTGGGATGATTTGATAGTATGACTGAAATAACAACTCAGAGTGTTTTGCTTATTTGTGTTATCATATTAAAAAATCTATGAAAATTAGAATGTATCAAATAAAAACAGGAATGAATAAATTTAATATGTCCACATACCCACCTATCTAAATCGGTTATTTGAAAATATCAGTTTATGAGACGTTATAAAATATAGGACAGATTTTAATATGAAAAAGGGTGAAACAGATGATTAGGAAAGTCGTAGAAATTGAGGAGTGTTTAATTTTATGATGATTTGGAATGAGGAAATAAGATCATTTGTGGATTGAGTGAGGAAGATCAACCTTCAATGTGAGCGGACACCATCCAAGAGGCTGGGGACCTGGGTAGAACAAAAAACAGAAGGAATATTTCCTCTCTCTCCCTCTCTGGAAATTGGAGACTCTCCCCCTTCTGGCCGTAGATATCAGAACCCTAGGATTTTCAGGCTTGGTGTTCCAACACTTCATCAACAGTCTCACAGGTTCTCAGGTACTCTACCTTGGACTGGAAATTACACTATCAGCTTCTTTGGTTCTGGGGCTTCAGATTTGGAGCAGCCTACACTAATGGCATCCCAAGGTTCCAGTTTTCAGGAAGACTTCATGAGATTTTCTTATCTCCATAATTCTGCACAACAATTTCATAAAGGCAAATTCCTAATAAATATCCTCTGTCATTAAATATATACATATATAAAACATATACATATAAATATATAAATAAATATATATTATACACATATATAATATATATAGTGTCTTAGTAGGACCTTGATTAAACCAATATTATATAAGCAAAGCTATAAAATTTAATAAACTTTGAATAAGTCTTTCTAAAGAAGATATCTGCACCCAACTTAGAGTGATTACGTTAGTACAAATGTTAATAAACTGGATGTAATCATAGAAGAAGGAAATACATAATATCCATACTTTTATGAATAGATATATATTATTAAGAAGACATTATATAAAATGTTATTTTCTAGGAAATATTGAATGAGACTTAGATGATAGCATTGTTTCAATATATGATGATTTTTCTGCCCATTTAAAATGCATGTAAGCATCAAGATATTTACAGAATTGAATTAGCTTTCTTTTTCTCATCTCATAAAAATCTAACCAGTAGTCAGAGAACTCCTTGTTAAACAACAGAGGGAAGATACAGTTTTCATTACTTTTCTTTTACAAATAAAACTCGATAAATCAAGCATACATGTAGAAACAATAATCAACAAACATTTTTTAAGGTTAATTATTTCTGGGCACTATTCCATGTATAATATAAATAAAAGGTCATTAAAATGGTGTCACTGTCTGCCAGTAGCTTATGACCTAGTGGGTAATTCTTAAAATCAATAATCATCATATACCAGGGTTCAATTATCAGCACCACATAAAAATAAAGGCATTGTGTTGTGTCCATCTACAGAAAAAGATTAAAAAAATAAGTAAAATGCTTAAAAAAATAATCATCATCATATAAATGAGCAAGTGAACAACAGTTGCACTGGATGCAATGATTGTAAAGAAGATAAAGGGTCAACTTCACACAGTAGAAACAGAAAATGGAAGTATAAAGAAGAGCCCTGAGAAGAAAAAAATTGAAACACTCAAAAAATGTCATAAGCAGATGTCAAGATTGCAAAGTTAGAGAAGGAAGAGAAATAGATATTTCTTATATTCCATTTTTATATTTTGTGATATCAATCCCATACGCACAAACAATCAATTTCATGAAACCAAGGTAACAGTATGCAACAGTGCAATTCAAACTTCTAAAACTCAACAGAAAACACATTTTTAATAGAGGAAGACAATACTGCAGTTGCCGAGTTTCTGTTTTCGAGACTAAAAGGCTCAGGAGTTACTCCAGTTGAACTGGGCTAACTGGGCTGTGCAAAATAACCACACAAGAGACACAAATACCTTTTACTTTGGGGTAGCTGTGATGGCTTCTCTGGCCTTAAGGGTTCCTAGGAAGAGAGAACGAGAGCACACGCTGACCCCTTTTATTGAGGAGAAGCTATTCAAATGAGGCAAGGGGTCAGGTTTCAGGGAGCTGAGTCTATCTTCATGATTCATGAAGTCTATCTTCAGCAGGTTGACTGACACCTGGGTAGACCACACCAAAGGGCACAGTAAGAGAAAGGGACACATATACAAGGCACTTCCATGGAAGATTCTATCCTAAACAGGGCAAGGGGTTATATTACAAAGGAACAGGTAAGCATAGCTCCACCCATGGGGCTGTAGCAAGACACACCCATGCACAAGACATTGACCCTCAAACCCAAGAATGGTGGGGAAAGCTCTGCCACATTTCTGTGACTGAGCGCTTCAGCACCCAGCTGGGGAGTGTGACTCAGTCAAGTGTAAGGTTGGTCTCCCACATGCAGTATCTCACTTTTATGTGGAATCTAAAACAGTTCAACTCATAGAAACAGAATAAAACAGTGGACACCAGAGGTTTGGAAGTGGGGAAAGGTGAGATATTTGTCAAAGGGTATACATTTTCAATCATGACATAAGAAAGTTCTAGAGATCCAATATACAGTGTGGTAAATATATAATAATAATGTTGTATTACATACTCGAAATTTGCAAAGAAATAGATTTAAAGTGCTCTAACTCACCTCCCCACAAAATTTAAATGTGTTATGTGGTGAGAGAATGATATGTGAATTTACTTACCTGCAGTAATCATTTCATAATGTGTACATATATTAAAATATTCATACATCTTCAATATGTAAAATTATCATTTGCCATGATGTCAATAAACTGGAAAAATAAAATAAAATAAATCACATATTATAGGTATCTTTATAAGATATGTTAAATATGATCTACTGATAATAGCTATACTGAAATTCTAGAAAATATGATGATAAGGAAAAATGAGTCCACTGTCAATGCATCAATTGATAGATAAGATAGATGATAAATAGAGAAAGTTGAATGGTAGACACAGATATGCAGAAACATGGGTAGGTAGATTACAATGCAGCTCTCAGTTCATAAGATTTAAGCAGCCTCTACAAGGTTCACATAAAGCCACAGTGACCACATTTTATAAACAAAGAGAACTAATAAAGGGTTTGGCCTTAGCTTAGAGGTTCTCCTGCCATTGAGTAATTTTCCTATGCCATATACTTAGCTCTTGTTATGACCTAATTATGCATAATTCTTTTAGAATAGGATCATTACAACTGTGCTTATGACAATCTCAGCAACCATTTAAAGACATTCACCAAACACACATGTGGCTAAGTAGGGAAATGAAGTCTGTATCCAATTTGATAACCACAGAAGAAATGCTGGAATGAAAATATCCTTTGAAAACAGTATTTTGGTTTACCCTAGTCTGACCCAAGATTGACACAAACATTGCATTTTTGAGATATTTAAAGGAAAAACAAATAGTTGACTTTGAAAGCATCATGCCCAGAAATCGCATAGTCTAATACAATAAGAGAATCACTCAAGGAAGAATAATAGTTTTATTGGATTCTTAGTTTCATCAAATATGCCTCAGGAAATAGAAGAGTTTATAGGGGAAAAATAGTCTCCTCACATGATTAAGGGAGCTTAGCAGCAAGGGAATTATATTTTGAGAATTTTCAACAAATTTGAAACATAGGTACATGTTGATTTGGTAATAAGTTGATGATTGTCTATTTTAGTATCTTGGTTAGTTATCTGGTAGCATGATCAGATCAATATGTCTGTTAGGTAATCTGAATGAACAGAAAAAGTGTTCAATTACTGTAGAATATAAACCTTTCAATCCAGTTAGCTATTTCTCAAGTTAATCATCTTTGTAGATCATCCCACAAAACCATCATGAGTAGTGATTCTCTCAATTACGAAAGATAAATAAATGAATGAGTGATGCTTTCATTACTTCTTTTATTTAACTGACAAAACCATATAAAATCAAAATATCATTCAGATAAAATTAAGTATCTAATAACTTATATGTCATCTAGTAATATAAAGTTCTGTCAATTGAAAGCCATAGATACTTGAGAGAGGCAAAAATATCCATTTTTTCTGTATTGTACTTGTTATCCTCAGGTTTATTCCATTTTTTATTTAATTCTAACAGTTATGGAGATGAATGATAGAAGTTGATGTTAACAGCTAAAGATGAGGAGCTAGTTAAGCCTGAAGGCTCTGTTGTATTTGGAAATTCAACACACTTGACTACTTTGAGTCATGAATATGTACAAAATGATTATGAAAGAAATATTTGAGTCAATAGATATGGTTGTTCTTATTTGAACATTACACAACTTACATATGTTTTGAAGCATCACCTGGTATCCCACAACCACATACAATTTTATATGTCAATTTAAAAATTAAAAAAAAATATATAAAGAAGATAAAACTTCGATTATAGCATTGAGAGTTATCGAGAAATAGGTGAAAAAAATATTGACAAACTTCTGCTAACAATTGAAGTTGGGTGATGGACCACTGGAGTTAATGTCATCACATAATTGTACTTTTATATGTGGTTGAAAATTCCTACAGTTAAGGTTAATAATGAATGAAAAATTCTTTAAGATAAATGCACAATGTAATAAAAAGCAAAACTGAAAACCAGGGTTTTTTTTTTAATATTATTAGTGTCAAAGAAGTTTTTGCACAGAATCCATAGTTTAGTTGATTTTGAACATTTTGGCAAAGAAATCCTCTTTTTAATAAAATAGAGTATAAATAAAATAAATATAGTATTGGATAAGTTCATTTCACATGAATAAATTATAATGCTTTCATTTTCTAAGTCATTTAAAGAAAACTTCAAAAATAAAGGACATAATATAGAAATCTAGGCCTTTTCCTTCCATAAAACCCAGGAAAATTTTCTGAAGACCTCAACCTACAAGCTTAAACAGATTGGGGAAAAGAAAAGAAGAAAATTTGGAAGTAGAAAATATTAAGTTAAAAAAGAAATTATACCAAATTATCAGACCTGCAAAAGCACAGTCAATGTTGGAGAAATCAAAAGAAACTCAAGTTTAATCATAAACCTCCCAATGCTGAGAAATTGGCAACAATGGTTTACTTTTTATGTTTGGTGCAGTGGGGGCTCAAAAGTGATATAATTGAAGGCTGTAAAGATGAAAAAACATGCACTGGTTTTCTTTTTTAATATTTATTTGTTTGCTTGTTTATTTTTTATGTGGTGCTGCCTGCCCACAGCTGCCCGCCAGCAATCTTTGCTATTCTATGGCTTATGGATCTATCACTCTCATCTCAACCTTCATCTCCAAGTGGTGTTCTCCTTGTCTGCATGTCTGTCTCCAAATTTTCCTTTTTTATAAAGACACAAAATAATACTGGATTAAGGGTCACCCTATGACCTCATTTTGACCTCAAAAAGATCTATCTCCAAACACAGCCACATCCTGAGATACTGGGTTTATGATTTCAACAGATGGATTTTGTGGGAAAACAATTTGACCCCTAACACTGTGCATTCTATATTCCTTCCCCAGTCCATGAAACTGGTATATTATTTCTGCAGCAAAAGAGACAAGGCTCATACTATGGGTAACATAATGATGAATGAAGTAAATAAACTGTATTCTGATTCGGTATACTTTGAACTGTGTGTAGCTCTTCAATTAAATAAGCTCTCACTTCAGACTTACAGAAACTGAGAGTTTATAGTAAAGTCTTATTTAAAGGAATTTTCTTGTTTGGGGATGGAAGGTAGGTATAATATCTAAAATACCTGACTCAGATAGGTATTCCCTAAGGAAATGCCTTGTAACATAAGGTGCAGTGGCATCTTATATTACAACTTTAGAATAATTTTCAGTGAGTGATAGCTTTAGAAATTTTACTATTCAGTTCCACAAGATACTGAGTTGATTGATGCAAATTATTAAACCTTGGCATGAAACATCTGTGTATCAATTATGTATTATTTGAGCTTTTAAGATTGTTAAAAATAAATATGCAAAGCAAAATTCAAAGGAAATCAGTGCAACCCCTCAATAAACATACAACAATACACAGGAAAGAATTTTAATACCCCTGATGGATACAAAATTATAATCATTGTTTTTGTTCATTTCAAAAGAGATTCTTCATTAATACCTAAGAAACTGTATACCATGGTAACTCCTTCTTTCATCATTTTCTTATCGCCTTCTTTCTTGCTTCTCATCCACATTCTCTCCATCCTCTTTCTTCTTCTACATTCACATACTTTTTTGAGAATCTTATAAAAGCTACAGTCCCTCTCTCTAGGAAATGCAATTATGCCCTTTTACCCATAGATACTCAAATGCTTGCATACAACACTCTTTAATTCAGTCTTACCTCAATGATACATGCTTTTATGAGATGCCTACCTAGTAATAAGTGATCATTTTTGTGCCCATAAAATAGAGTGAAGCTAATTAAATTTTGTAGACAATAACAACAAAGAAAAAAATAAAAAACATGTTTATTAAAGGTTACTTAAAAATCTTTCAACAGAGCTGTTGCTCTGAAAGAATTTGTTCAATGCTTTCTATTATGAGATGAATATTGTGCCTTCTGAAATTCATATGTTGAGCCCTTAACACCTCTCTCTCTCTCTCTCTCTCTCTCTCTCTCTCTCTCTCTCTCTTTTCTCTGTCACTCTCAAACTATAGGAGCACCCCGTTAGAAGGCAGCCATCTGCTGTACAGGAAAACAGGCTTCAGGAAGAGCCAAATATGATAATGAACTGATCTCGGATTTTCAGCCTCCCAGACCATGAGAAAATAAATTTCTAGTATTTAAGTTACTCAGTTCATGGTATTTTCTTACAGCAACCTTCTTGGACTATTTTATCTTCTAATACTCAATATTCCTTCCAAAGTTTGAGGATACGTGCCTGTGCAACAAATGACTTCTGTGTGAAATATATATAAATTTGAGTCAACAGATTAAAAGGGCTTATCCTACAACTTTTGAAATTCTAAATTTCTATTGTAATAAGCCATTAGATTTGTGGTATTTTGTTATGGAAGCCCAATGAAGCTAAACAACTATGTTATAAAATAGTATGTAATATAAAATTATATCATATCTTTCAGAATATGATTCTACTAATAACAAAACATAAATTAACCACTGGAAAAGATACATTGATAAATAATAGCAGTATGTGGCATATAATAACTAGCTTTCCTTAAAAATGAAAAGAAAAACAATTATTTGAGGAGAGTACTAATAAGTGCAGGTCAATTGATAACATTTTTTATTACAAACATTTTGTAACTAATAATAGATATTTGTATGTCATTAAATTCATCCATTTTTATTTTGTAAGGTAAATATCATTTATATAAAATTAGAAGCTGAATGAATATTACTAGTTCTTCTTTGGAGATACAGCCACAATATCATGCTTAATTTGTTTTGCAACTGGTTTGTACAATTCATAACCACATCTCTTGAACCAAAGATTTTTATTGTACACCATGTTAAAAGCGACTACAAATCATTTATAAAAGAATAAAAAGGACCCTTCATAAGAGTTCTTTGATCTAGATAATATCAAATTCCTTATTTTAACATAAGAAATTGTTTGCATGCATATAATGCTTCCCAATTCATGTGCAGTTTTCTAAATGCCCCTGAGGCTATGATGAAAGCCGAATAGTTCAAAGGTTTTAGAGATATTGGCACTTTTTAATTTATTTTAAAAATGCAGCTATTTCAACCTTCGAAGTCCTCATTCTCTCTTATATTTACAAGCAATCAATGGTACTTAAGCATTGTAACAAAGTTTGATTTCAACCATACCAGGAGATATAAAAGGAAGTTGGGGCACTATTAAGGACGTGGCGTTCCAGCTTGTCAGGCACACATAAGCCCTTGCACACATAAGCACAATGACAAGCAGGGATTGGAAGTTAATTTAAGGTTCTTTGTTCATTCTTCATTCAGATCATTTTAGTACTGAAACTCAATTTATTACCTAACCTTCATTTCAATATAGCATCTGCTTGCAGTAACACAAACACACCATGTGTTTTTTTATGCTTCTTTAAAGCTGTTTCCATAATAGAAAAGAAAAAAGAAAAAACCTCTAACTATATAATAAAGACAATGATGACATAATTAACATTCATCTGGGCTTTATGATGAGCCAGGCACTGTTCTAAACTCTTTATGTGTATTAAATCAATTAATACTCATACTAACTCTGAGAACATACAGATACAGATCTGATCTGTCATTGGTGTGTTTCCTTAGCATATTTCATAGTCATTCATGTGCTGACAGAGCAACTCAGACAAAAACAGACACATAGGAAATATATAATTCCTTATCTGTAAGGAAATCTGCAGCTGGAAATGTTTTCTCCATTGCCAAAGAAATGTTGCATCAATGTAGAAATAAAGTGAGAGTCTCAATATGTTCATATGCACTGGGCTTCTTGCTACATGAACAATGAAGGTGACAGTAATGTGTTGGAAATATAAAA